>NC_081357.1:116472334-116782057 GCF_030684315.1 Stegostoma tigrinum | reverse complement strand
CCACCTCCGGTGAGATGCCACCACCAGACACTTATTTCCCTCCCTTGGCTGCCTTCCACAGGGACTGTTCCCTCTAGGACACACTAGTCCACTCTTCCTTCACTCTCAAAAATGCCCACAGTCCCAAGACACCTTCCCCTGAAATTGCCAAAGGTGTAACACTTGCCCATTTACCTCCTCCCTCCCCAGTGTCTGAGGGCCCAAACATACCTTCCGGATGAAGCAGCACTTTATCTGCACTTCATACAATCTAGTCTACTGCACTCACTGCTCACAATGTGGTCTGTTTTACATTGGGGAATGGAAGCATTGACTGGGTGACTGCTTTGCAGAACATCTAGGGTCCCAGAGCTCCCAGTTGCTTGCCACTTTAACACACTACCCTGTTCCCTGGCTAATATCTCTGTGTGAGGCTTGCTCTAGTATTCCAGTGCAGGTCTGTGCAAGCTGGAAGAACAGCACCTCATTTTCCATTTGGGAACCCTGCAGTCCTCTGGACTCAATATCAAGTTCAGTAATTTTAGGGCCTGAACTCTCCCATGTCCCAGCCCTCTACCCCACACACCAGACCTGTTATCACATGGCCTGCCATTACACACTACCTATTGTTAGACACTAACAATCTCCATTAACAACTATTCACCCTCCTAGCCTGGTCGTTAGCAACTCCTTCATCTGTCCAATTGCTCTTCTCTCTCCTTGTTCTTTATACCCTCCTGTCCTTTACTTCATACCTCTTCCACGACCCGATCTTCTGCATATAAACCTAGCTACCATCAGTTCTGAGGAAGGGTCACTGAACCGGACACATTAACTCTGATTTTTCTTCACAAATGCTGCCAAACCTGCTGAGCATTTCCAGCAACTTCTGTTTTTGATTCTGCAGGGCATGGTGGCACAGTGGTTAGTGCTGCTGCCTCAAAATGCCAAGGACCCAGGTTTAATTCCACCCTCAGGTGACTGTGTGTGGAGTTTGCACATTTTCCCTGTGTTTGTGTGGGTTTCCTCCAGGTGCCCCAGCATTTGCACCTACACAGGCCCCAAACCCCACCTCTTCCTCCGTTACATTGATGACTGTATCAGCGACGCCTCTTGCTCCCCTGAGGAGCTCAAACAGTTCATCCACTTCACCAACACCTTCCACCCCAACCTCAAGTTCACCTGGGCAATCTCCAGCATATCCCTCACCTTCCTGGACCTCTCAGACTCCATCTCAGGTAACCAGCTGGAAACTGATGTCCATTTCAAGCCCACTGACTCCCACAGCTACCTAGAATACACCTCCTCCCACCCACCCTCCTGCAAAAATTCCATCCCCTATTCCCAATTCCTCTGCCTCCACCGCATCTGCTCCCACGATGAGGCATTCCACTCCCGCACTTCCTAGATGCCCATGTTCTTAAAGGACCGCAACTTCCCCCCCGCAGTGGTCGAGAATGCCCTTGACTGCGTCTCCCGCATTTCCCGCAACACATCCCTCACACCCCGCCCCCGCCACAACCGCCCAAAGAGGATTCCCCTCGTTCTCACATACCACCCCACCAACCTCCGGATACAAAGCATCATCCTCCGACACTTCCGCCATCTACAATCCGACCCCACCACCCAAGACATTTTTCCATCCCCACCCTTGTCTGCCTTCTGGAGAGACCACTCTCTCCGTGACTCCCTTGTCCGCTCCACACTGCCCTCCAACCCCACCACACCCGGCACCTTCCCCTGCAACCGCAGGAAGTGCTACACTGGACCCACACCTCCTCCCTCACCCCTATCCCAGGCCCCAAGATGACCTTCCATATCAAGCAGATGTTCACCTGCATATCTGCCAATGTGGTACATTGTATCCATTGTACCCGGTGTGGCTTTCTCTACATTGGGGAAACCAAGCGGAGGCTTGGGGGCCGCTTTGCAGAACAGCTCCGCTCGGTTCGCAACAAACAACTGCACCTCCCAGTCGCGAACCATTTCAACTCCCCCTCCCATTCCTCAGACGACATGTCCATCGTGGGCCTCCTGCAGTGCCACAATGATGCCACCCGAAGGTTGCAGGAACAGCAACTCATATTCCGCTTGGGAACCCTGCAGCCTAATGTATCAATGTGGACTTCACAAGCTTCAAAATCTCCCCTCCCCCCACTGCATCCCAAAACCAGCCCAGCTCGTCCCCTCCCCCCACTGCATCCCAAAACCAGCCCAGCCTGTCTCCCCTTCCCTAACCTGTTCTTCCTCTCACCCATCCCTTCCTCCCACCTCAAGCCGCACCTCGATTTCCTACCTACCACCTCATCCCGCCTCCTTGACCTGTCCGTCTTCCCTGGACTGACCTATCCCCTCCCTACCTCCTCACCTATACTCTCCTATCTACCTATCTTGTTTCCTCACCATCTTTGGTCCACCTCCCCTTCTCTCCCTATTATTTCCAGTTCCCTCTCCCCATCCCCCTCTCTGATGAAGCATCGAGGCCCGAAACGTCAGCTTTTGTGCTCCTGAGATGCTGCTTGGCCTGCTGTGTTCATCCAGCTCCACACTTTGTTATCTTGGATTCTCCAGCATCTGCAGTTCCCATTATCACTGATACAATCTTACACTAGACTAATTTTTGCTACCTGTATGATAATTCAAGTGCCCCCCCGGCCTGTCTGTCATTTCTCACTCTCCATAAACTTCTGCTCTTCAAATGCTGTACTGCCTGCTTCCTATCTCTCACAGCGTGTCCATCACTCAGCATCCAGGCTGACTGGTATCCTCCAGCTTCACAATCTGAAAACCTTGTCATTCCTCCAAACATGACCTAAGCATACCCCCTTCCTTTGCCCTATGATTGTGTGGAGGTGTCAGTGTTGGACTGGGGTGGACAACGTCAGGGGTCACTCAAAGGAGCAGTGCTATGAAGATGTGTGATTTCACATAAACCTGTTGGATTATAACCTGGTGTTGTGTGATTTCTAACTTTGCCCTATACTTTCAGCCCTCTCCTCATCTCTACCTCTTCAAAAGTTTCCTTTCAACCCATCTCATCTGGTCATCCATTCTAATATCTCCTCCTTCGTCTCAATATCAGTCTTGCCAGTTTCACCCTGTGAAGTTCCCTGGGACATTTAACTATATTAAATATCTAATATAAAAGCAATTTGGTAATGTTTACGGGTTGTCCCAGATTTACAAACATCTACCTTATAGAACATAGAACATAGAACATAGAACAGTACAGCACAGAACAGGCCCTTCAGCCCACAATGTTGTGCCGACCATTGATCCTCATGGATGCACCCTCAAATTTCTGTGACCATATGCATGTCCAGCAGTCTCTTAAATGACCCCAATGACCTTGCTTCCACAACTGCTGCTGGCAACGCATTCCATGCTCTCACAACTCTCTGCGTAAAGAACCTGCCTCTGACATCCCCTCTATACTTTCCACCAACCAGCTTAAAACTATGACCCCTCGTGCTAGCCATTTCTGCCCTGGGAAATAGTCTCTGGCTATCGACTCTATCTATGCCTCTCATTATCTTGTATACCTCAATTAGGTCCCCTCTCCTCCTCCTTTTCTCCAATGAAAAGAGACCGAGCTCAGTCAACCTCTCTTCATAAGATAAGCCCTCCAGTCCAGGCAGCATCCTGGTAAACCTCCTCTGAACCCTCTCCAAAGCATCCACATCTTTCCTATAATAGGGCGCCCAGAACTGGACGCAGTATTCCAAGTGCGGTCTAACCAAAGTTTTATAGAGCTGCAACAAGATCTCACGACTCTTAAACTCAATCCCCCTGTTAATGAAAGCCAAAACACCATATGCTTTCTTAACAACCCTGTCCACTTGGGTGGCCATTTTAAGGGATCTATGTATCTGCACACCAAGATCCCTCTGTTCCTCCACGCTGCCAAGAATCCTATCCTTAATCCTGTACTCAGCTTTCAAATTCGACCTTCCAAAATGCATCACCTCGCATTTATCCAGGTTGAACTCCATCTGCCACCTCTCAGCCCATCTCTGCATCCTGTCAATGTCCCGCTGCAGCCTACAACAGCCCTCTACACTGTCAACGACACCTCCGACCTTTGTGTCGTCTGCAAACTTGCTGACCCATCCTTCAATTCCCTCGTCCAAGTCATTAATAAAAATTACAAACAGTAGAGGCCCAAGGACAGAGCCCTGTGGAACCCCACTCACCACTGACTTCCAGGCAGAATATTTTCCTTCTACTACCACTCGCTGTCTTCTGTTGGCCAGCCAATTCTGTATCCAAGCAGCTAAGTTCCCCTGTATCCCATTCCTCCTGACCTTCTGAATGAGCCTTCCATGGGGAACCTTATCAAATGCCTTACTGAAGTCCATATACACCACATCCACAGCTTGACCCTCATCAACCTTACTAGTCACATCCTCAAAAAACTCGATAAGGTTTGTAAGGCATGACCTACCCCTCACAAAGCCGTGTTGACTGTATTTGATCAAGCCATGCTCTTCCAGATGGTCATAAATCTTATCCCTCAGAATCCTTTCTAACACCTTGCAGACGACAGACGTGAGACTTACCGGTCTATAATTGCCGGGGATTTCCCTATTTCCTTTCTTGAAGAGAGGAATTACATTTGCCTCTCTCCAGTCCTCAGGTACGACTCCAGTGGAGAGCGAGGATGCAAAAATCTTCGCAAGTGGCGAAGCAATTGCATTTCTCGCTTCCCAAAGCAGCCGAGGACAAATCTGATCCGGGCCTGGCGACTTGTCAATCTTAATGTTTGACAAAATTTTCAGTACATCAGCTTCCTCTATCTCTATCCATTCCAGCATGCACACCTGCTCTTCAAAGGTTTCATTCACTACACAGGTCGTTTCTTTCGTAAAGACAGAAGCAAAAAACTCATTTAGGGCTTCCCCTACCTCCTCAGGCTCCACACACAAGTTCCCTATGCTATCCCTGATCGGCCCTACTCTTTCTTTGACCATTCTCTTATTCCTCACGTAAGTGTAAAATGCCTTTGTGTTTTCCCGGATTCCTTCTGCCAAGCCTTTCTCGTGCCCCCTCCTGGCTCTCCTCAGACCATTTTTGAAATGAACTCTCGTATTACAAACAAGATCCCATATTAATATTAATTTTCAAGGTCTGACATGCGAATGTTGTTGTAACTTATGAACAGCTATTTTACATTGTACAGTATTGTATTGTGTTCTAGCTGTATGAATTGGCATAGGAGCATATGCAAGAACAGTACCTATTTGTAACTCACAGACTGCATATGCAAGAACAGTACCAATTTGTAACTCACAGACTGCATATGCTGTGATTTGCCTCCTGCTATCTGAGAATCAATCAGTCACATAATTTAAATCAGGTAACAGTGGAACCAGACAAATTGCAACTTTTCAGGATATCTTACAAATTGTGATACAAGGAATTCTAAAACAACAATATCACTGGCAGTTTGTTGTATAACAATCTTTTCTACCTGATCTTTGCATAGCATTGTACATAAAGCAAACATGACATAAAACACAAGCATGAATATGAAAATGCTGAAATAATGGCAAAATATTGTGAATATTGGAAATCTGAAACAAACACAGAGAATGCTGGAGAAACGCCCAGGTATGTGGAGAGAAAAATAGAGGTAATGTTTCAAGTTCAGTGTCACTCTTCTTTAGAAAATATGCCTATGTCATGCTTTAATGCTGAAATATTGTGCAATTTTATTTCTTAATACATAATACCTTCTCTTCCAAATTTACAACATTTGAATGCTTAAACTTTTTAATTCAATGGATCAATGTAATTTTTGGCATACCTTCTGCAGGTTCTATTTCTGACCTTCCAGAAGTGAAACAGTTACGTATTTTAACCTTCATAGGTAATGGGAACTGCAGATGCTGGAGAACCCAAGAGAACAAAGTGTGGAGCTGGATGAACACAGCAGGCCAAGCAGCATCTTAGGAGCACAAAAGCTGACTTTTTGGGCCTCTCTGATGAAGAGTCTAGGCCCGAAACGCCAGCTTTTGTGCTCCTAAGATGCTGCTTGGCCTGCTGTGTTCATCCAGCTCCACACTTTGTTATCTTATATTTTAACCTTCGCTGTCCACACCAAATCCTCTGGCCAGCTGAGAAGCTTCAGCCTTTAAGGAGAAGGATAATCTTCAGGGTGGCATGATAGCTCAGTGGTTAGTGCTGCTGCCTTACAGTGCTAGGGTCCTGGGTTCAGTTCCACCCTCAGGTGACTCTAGGAGTTTTCACATTCTCCTTGTGTCTGTATGGGTACGTGCTGGGAGCTTCAGTTTTCTCCTGCAGTCCAAAGATGTGCACATTAGGTGGATTGGCCATGCTGAATTGTCTGGAGTGTCTAGGGATGTGTAGACTAGGTGGGTTAGCCATGGGAAATACAGGGAGAGGGTGGATCTACGTGGGATCTTTGGAGCGTCATTGTGGACTCAATAGGTTCTTTAGCCAGCATGTGGCACTTCCTCATGATTAAACAGTGCAATAAGAATGTCAGCCATCTTCCTATCCTACTTCTCACTTCTTTCCCAATCCTTTAAAGTATTTGCTTTTCTTTTCAGATTACAGGAACCTGAGGTTCAGAAATTGCTTTGCCTCTCTGTGACTACCTTTTGTTCACTGTTGATAACATCCACTTGCCTGGTGCAGCTACAGGGCCCTCATTTTGTACAGTCATCTGTAAGTTTAACTTTCATCCCTTTCTTCCCCCTACAATACTAACACATTATCAACAATCTAGAGATTGACGAATGAAAATCTCAGCTTCAAAGGTGGCAACTTTCATCAAAGGTGTATCCCAATTTCACACATGCAAGAATTATAATAACATAGACCTTTACAATTGGAAGGACAGAGGGCAATGGCAGGTCCTTGGAAGTAGCTACGTTATAGTAGAAATTGCCATAACCAAGATATGAATTAACAGGCATGATTATTTTCACTTTGATATATTGAACTTTCAAAAGAAACAAAACTCATAATTTGCAACTTAAAGTATTTGTGGCTGATGAATTTTATTCAGTTAAATTGAAAGAATTGAAACACATTTTTTGTAGTTTTAGTCCAATTAATTGCTTGTTTGTGTAACACTGTGAAGTCTGCGAGACTCTGATAGAGGAAAATGGTACATTATGTTCTAAACAAGAACATCATGATCTGATCTCTTTGATAATTTGTTTGCTTCAGGGAGTTTGGTTTACAAGGTAACACTTTTGTTGAGTTTTTTATACCTAGTATCTGCTTAAGGTTCTGAAGTTCCCGAATCCAAGTCTATCTCCTGGGAGGAAAATCCAGATAATGGTCACCTGTGTGAAAGGACCATTTATGTCTGGTCTTGAAAGTAGTAGTAATTTCCTTTTGCTGGCTGTCCATGTGTTTGTGCAGTGCAAGGTTCCAAACTGAGGGCATTGGCTGTGATAATTGCACTTGGAATCAATCCAACATCATTTCCTCCAACTGCTTCTGTTTACACCATCTGTTAGGATTGTTCAGCCATAAAGACTCTGCCTCCCTTATCAAATGGTGAAAATGAGTGCTTCTCTGTGATAGGGCATGTCCATGTGCAGTACCCATCTGGGTGTGTGCTCAAGGTTGTGTGTTAGAACTTATCCATGCACCAAGACTTGGTTCAAATTCTAGCCAGGCCACATCATATGACTCTGATTATAGTCATTCTCTATACCACATATAGTTGCTGGAATGAGCCCATGGAAAATCATTTGTCTATGAAATATCTGAATCTTCCCCAAAGCATCTTGCAACTTCTTTCTGGTCATTGTGATGTAAAAATGTATTTGTGCCCATAAAATAGGTGTACAGGAAACAATCTGATTTACTTCTGATTTGATCGTCCTAAGGTGCACTTTATGATGGACTTTGGTCCTCTTCGTCATCAAGTTGGTTGTTGCAGGCAAATAATGAGTATCCCCAGGCAGTTTGCTGGAAAAGAGGTCGTGGAGATCGCTGCTTGCAGTCCCCAGATTAGTTTCTTAAAGAGGGCTGGGAAAAGAGGCAACTGGGAGCAGAGGGAGAAGCGGAGGAAGCAAACAAGGAGTGCATCAAGAGGGAGAGCAGGACTGGCTGGAATCTGGGAGTTTGACGACAACGGAAATCAGGTGAGGTGATTGAGTTTGCAACTGAAAGAGAGGAAGGGGCAGTCAGTAGTCACATTTGATTTTAATATTGCAGCATCTCTGCTCTGCCCAACTTCACAATCACATAACTATTTTAGGAGAGCTAGTAGGAACTGCCCCATTTCTGAAGAAGGGTCCAGATCTGAAACCTCAGCCTTCCTGCTCCTCTGATGCTGCTTGGCCTGCTGTGTTCCTCCAGCTCTACACCTTGTTATCTTGGATTCTTGAGCTTCTGCAGTTCCTACTATCTCTGAAACAATTGTAACCCCTCTGCGAAGCGTCTTCTAAGGATGCCTACCCTGAAGAAATTACCAATTTCCTGAAGAAAGGTCACGGCCCGAAATATCAACTTTCCTGCTCCTCTGATGCTGCTCGGCCTGCTGTGTTCATCCGGCTCTACACTATTTTAGGAGACTTACCTTTTTAGTGATAGCCTGCAGTGACCTCCTTTGAGGACCAGCAGTTTAGCTTTTTTTACTTAAAATGAAGTGATTGGTGATGCTGGCTCTATCAAAACAAGCCAGTGTTGAAGACCATGATTCAAACAGGTGTTCAGCTCTATTTGCAAATAAAAAAATGTATAAAGCCTGTTTCAGGTGTAGGTCCTGGATTTTTTCATACATGGTATAACATGTGGGTGGTGTTGTCAATGGGTCTTAAAGAGTTCATACTGAGAAATGCCACAAGCACCAACCACTGTGGCAATGTCATCTGGCCTTACAGACAGAACACTTTGGGACTGTGAAGGAATGAGGTCTAGCATCTGGTTATGGTAAAGATCTCTGTAAAGGTATCTGTAATATCAATATAACCCATAACCAGTTGCTAACATATAACAAACTGTAAATCTTACCTGCGTGTGAGCTGCATGAGACTGGGTGAAAAATTTGGGAGAATTGGGTGAGAATGCCCAGTGAAGATCTTCCCAACAACAAGATCAAAAACTCCCATTTTCCAACCAATGTTGGACTGTGGGACAAGATTCTTGCTGATGAGCACAGAGAGGCCTATTTGCATGGATTATCACTCGATTATCACCCACTTTACTCCATAACGACCATCTCATTAAAATGCAATTTACTATTCTCCCACCTGCAAGATGGAAATGAGATACTGAGAATTCCTGATGTGAACGTCAAAGTGGGTACCTGGTTACTGCAGCTCATTGCTTGCTCCTCTGGAACTCCAGTTTGGGACCAACATTTCAGGACTGCTTCATGGGCATCAAATGCATCCTATGCCTGCAGAAATTGGCAATCATTTTAGGAAGTGACTGAAGTCTTCACTTATGAATAGGGGTCCATTAACACTCATCGCAATGTCAGGAAGGCTGTAACAGCTGAAGTTTGTCTTCAGGCCATTCTACTAACTCACTGACAGTCATTGAAGTCCATTGGTCTATCTTCTGGTAATCTGAATGTTAGTCAATTCTGACAAGATACAGGAATTAGCTCACGTAAGATTACAAAGGTCTACTGTCAGCTTCATCCATGGTCTGTCTAGGACATTATGTGTCATCAGCAGCTCTATATGTGGATAGCATGTTTAGCAATTTGGTCACACTGCAGATTAGGATTGCTGAGGGAGATAGCGAATGGGTGACCAAAAGGCAGAGGAAGAGCAGGAAGGCAGTGCAGGTGTCCCCTGCGGTCATCTCCCTCCAAAACAGATATTCCGTTTTGAATACTGTTGGGGGAGATGGCTCACCAGAGGAAGGCATCAGTAGCCAGGTTCACGGCACCATGGCTGGCTCTGCTGTACAGAAGGGCGGGAAAAAGAGTGGAAGGGCGATAATCATTGGGGATTCAATTGTAAGGGGAGTAGATAGGCGGTTCTGCGGTCGTAAACGGGACTCCTGAATGGTATGTTGCCTCCCAGGTGCACGGGTCAGGGATGTCTCCAATCGACTGCAGAATATTCTGAAGCGGGAGGGTGAACAGCCAGCTGTTGTGGTGCATATAGGCACCAACGATATAGGCAGAAAACGGGATGAGGTCCTACAAGCAGAATTTAGGGAGTTAGGAGCCAAGTTAAAAGGTAGGACCTCAAAGGTAGTAATCTCAGGATTGCTACCAGTGCCACGTGCTAGTCAGTGCAGAAATGAAAGAATAGCCAGGATGAATGAGTAGCTTGAGAGATGGTGTAGGAGGGAGGAGTTCAGATTTTTGGGACATTGGAACCGGTTCTGGGGAAGGTGGGACTATTACAAATTGGACAGTCTACACCTGAACCGGACTGGAACCAATGTCCTTGGGGGTGCTTTTGCTAATGCTGTGGGGGAGGGTTTAAACTAATGTGGCAGGGGGCTGGGAACCAAATATTGGACAGAAAAGAGGTAGAAACGAAAGCCTGTAGGGAACGAGATAGTGGAGTCAGTGTGACTAAAGGGAATAGTAGTCGGGGAGCAGATGATGAACACAAAGGGACAGGTGGCCTGAGGTGCATTTATTTTAATGTGAGAAGTGTAGTAGACAAGGCAGATGAGCTTAGGCCTTGGATCGGTACCTGGAAGTATGATGTTATCGCTATTACTGAGGCTTGGTTGAGGGAAGGGCATGATTGGCAACTAGTTGTCCCAGGATATTGATGCTTCAGGCGGGATAGAGAGGGAGGTAAGAGGGGTGGAGGAGTTGCAATACTGGTCAAAGACAATATCACAGCCACACTGAAGGAGGACCCCCTGGAGGACTCAAGCAGTGAAGCAATATGGGTAGAACTCAGAAATAGGAAGGATGCAGTAACCATGTTGGGGCTGTATTACAGGCCTCCCAACAGCGAGCATGAGATAGAGGTACAAATATGTAAACAGATAATGGAAAGGTGTAGGAGAAACAGGGTGGTGGTGATGGGAGATTTTAATTTTTCCAACATTGACTGGGATTCACTCAGTGTTAGGGGTCAAGACGGAGCAGAATTTGTAAGGTGTGTCCAGGAGGGTTTTCTAGAGCAGTGTGTATGTAGTCCAACTCGGGAAAGGGCCATACTGGACCTGGTGCTAGGGAATGAACCCGCCAGGTGGTTGATATTACTGTGGGGGACTACTTTGGAAATAGCGACCACAATTCCGTAAGTTTTACAATATTCATGGACAAGGATAGGAGTGGTCCTAAAGGAAGAGTACTAAACTGGGAGAAGGCCGACTATACCAAGATTCGGCAGGATCTGAGGAATGTAGATTGGGAGAAACTGTTTGAAAGTAAATCCACATTTGATATGTGGAAGGCTTTTAAGGAGAGGTTGCTTAGCGTGCAGGAGAGACATGTTCCTGTGAAAATGAGGAATAGAAAAGGCAAGATTAGGGAGCCATGGATGACAGGTGAAATTGTGATACTAGCCAAGAGAAAAAGGAAGCATACATGAGGACTAGGCGACTGAAGACAGACGAAGCTTTTCAAGAATATCGGGAATGTAGAGTGAATCTGAAAAAAGGGATTAAGAGGGCTAAGAGAGGACATGAGATATTGCTGGCAAACATGGTTAAGGAAAATCCCAAAGCCTTTTATTCACATATAAAGAGCAAGAGGGTAACTCGAGAAAGGATTGGCCCACTTAAGGACAAAGAAGGAAAGTTATGTGCTGAGTCAGAGAAAATGGGTGACATTCTTAACGAGTACTTTGCATCGGTATTCACCAAGGAGAGGGACATGACGGATTTTGAGGTTAGGGATAGTTGTTTGCTTAGTCTAGGTCAAGTTGACATAAGGAAGGAGGAAGTGTTAGGTATCCTAAAAGACACTAAGGTGGACAAGTCCCCAGGTCCGGATGGGATCTATCCCAGGTTACTGAGGGAAGTGAGAGAGGAAATAGCTGGGGCCCTAACAGATATCTTTGCAGTGTCCTTAGACACGGGTGAGGTCCCAGAGGACTGGAGACTTGCTAATGTTGTCCCCTTGTTTAAAAAGGGCAGCAAGGATAATCCAGGTAATTATCGACCGGTGACCCTGACGCCAGTGGTAGGGAAGCTACTGGAGAAGATACTGAGGGATAGGATCTATTCCCATTTGGAAGAAAATGGGCTTATCAGTGATAGGCAACATGGTTTTGTACAGGGAAGGTCATGTCTTACCAACTTAATAGAATTCTTTGAGGACGTGACAAAGTTGATTGATGAGGGAAAGGCTGTAGATGTCAGATACATGGACTTCAGTAAGGCGTTTGATAAGGTTCCCCATGGCAGGCTGATGGAGAAAGTGAAGTCACATGGGGTCCAGGGTGTGCTAGCTAAATGGATAAAAAAAACTGGCTGGGCAACAGGAGACAGAGAGTAGTAGTAGAAGGGAGTTTCTCAAATTGGAGACCTGTAACCAGTGGTGTTCTACAGGGATCTGTGCTGGGACCACTGTTGTTTGTGATCTATGTAAATGATCTGGAGGAAGGTGTAGGTGGTCTGATCAGCAAGTTTGCTGATGACACTAAGATTGGTGGAGTAGCTGATAGTGAAGGTGTCTGTCAGAAATTACAGCAGAATATAGATAGACTGGAGAGCTGGGCAGATAAACGGCAGATGGAGTTCAATCCGGGCAAATGCGAGGTGATGCATTTTGGAAGATCAAATTCAAGGGCGAACTATACAGTAAATGCAAAAGTCGTAGGGAAAATTGATGAACAGAGAGATCTGGGTGTTCAGATCCATTGCACCCTGAAGGTGGCAACACATTTCGATAGAGTGGTCAAGAAGGCATATGGCATGTTTTCCTTCATTGGACGGGGTATTGAGTACAAGAGTTAGCAGGTCACGTTACAGTTGTATAAGACTTTGCTTCGTCCACTTTTGGAGTACTGTGTACAGTTCAGGTCACCACATTACCAAAAGGATGTGGATGCTTTGGAGAGGGTGCAGAGGAGGTTCAACAGGATGTTGCCTGGTATGGAGGGTGCTAGCTATGAAGAGAGGTTGAGTAGATTAGGATTATTTTCATTAGAAAGACGGAGATTGAGGGGGGACCTGATTGAGGTCTACAAAATCATGGGTGGTATAGACAGAGTGGATAATAAAAAGCTTTTTCCCAGAGTGGGGGATTCAATTACTAGGGGTCATGAGTTCAAAGTGAGAGGAGGAAAGTTTAAGGGAGATATGCGTGGAAAGTTCTTTGCACAGAGAGTGGTGGGTGCCTGGAATACGTTGCCAGTGGAGGTGGTAGACGCAGACATGTTAGCGTCTTTTAAGATATTTGGACAGGTACATGGATGGGCAGGAAGCAAATGGACACAGGCCGTTAGAAAATAGATGACAGGTTAGACAGAGGATCTTGATCGGTGCAGGCTTGGAGGGCCAAAAGGCCTGTTCCTGTGCTGTAGGTTTCTTTGCTCTTCGTTCTTTGTTCTTAACCTCGACTCAGTACAAGCACTGCACTATTGAAGTAGGCCCTGATTTCATTGCTACTGTTGGACCATATCTCTTGCCTTCCTCAAACTTGATTCAAATCCTTGGTAGCTGACATGGATGTGCTTTAGTATCTCTCCACTCAACTCATTAGGGGAATTTATTTTGTTTCTTTATGTAATTTGCCACATTGGGCTATCAGTTAATCTCACTATACACAATGCACTCCTACAGCAAAAGCAGTGTCCTTGATGCTAGAAAGCAATCCTTCATGACTTTTTGCAATACTTGGAGAGTTGCACCTTAGTGGGTACTTTGCTTGATTTGAGCAAGGCATTGCTCTGTTAGATCCCTCAGAGATAGTAAGAACCACTAATGCTGGAGTCAGAGATAACACAATCTGAAGCTGGAGGAACATAGCAGGCCAGGCAGCATCAGAGGAGCAGGGAAGTTGACGGTCAGGTCGGGACCCTTCAGAAAAATTAGGTTTTTCTTCACATTGAATCTGGAAGATTTCACACTCGTCTAACATTCTTTCTGGCCTCCAGTGGGAGTGTTGCTCTTATCAGCGTGTCAATGATGTACATCAGCCTTCTTTGCTTGTATGGTCACACCCAGATGGCTGTAACTGGAATTTAATTGGTTTAACTAGAATAACATTTTTTGCAGATGTTTTGGAGCAGATATTGTAGGCTTAGAAAAATGCTTTGAAGTGGTTTGTGTTCAACTCAATGGTCACTTTGTCTCTTCTAAGTAGGCATTTATGAAAATGGCCACAAGCAAAGACAATCGACAGAGGCTGTTTCTTGATCTGACTGTAGTGATGTTCCAGTTATATGAAGGTTTTGATTGCAAATGCAACCAGGTGTCCCTGCTGCATTAGGATTGTTCCAAACCCTGTCTTGCTGGCATCACACTGCAGGGTGACTTTGTTGTTTACATCATATTAACACCAATGTATAAGCTCTGCATGAGCTGGTGTCAAGATTCACCCTCTAACAACAAAATTACCAAGACTGTTGCTGAGTGATTAATAAATCCGACTATTTGTTTCACTACTTTTACATCTGACCTTCACTACATCATCCACTGCAAACCTCTCCTTTTTGGGATCTAGATAAATACAATTTGCTGTCATTACATGATCTATGTACTTGACATCAGACATTTTAATTGTATTTTTTTTTACTTGATCACCTTCAGATTCATCTGACAATCTCTATGTCCAGCAGCAGCTGTAGATTTTAATCATGATCAGCAGTGGCTTCTTCTATTGTAAGTACACATTGTTAAACTATAGTACATCCACAACAGCTCCCAATTCCATAAATATCACTAACTGTCTCATGTTGCCTGCGTTTCTACTTGGCTGGAACTAAATGGCAAATGTAATTATTGTTTTCATTCAGCTTGATTTGCCAATAACCATCCTTAGTGAAGGGGTAGTGAAGATTTTTGCATTGGCATGTGTGTGGAAAATATATTTCGATGGTTGGCATGGGGTAGTGATATGTCTTCAGAGTTTTAGTTTTGTTCTTTGGATCAATGCACTTCCTTTGCCTTCTAGTTTGCGAACTTACTGTGGAGGAGTTGTCCCTTTTTTGATTATACCTTTCTCCTCCATCTTTTCTAGTTGGGGCCAACTGGATCTTTCCTCAGCTGATGATAAATTGATCTTACACTCTCCTCTACTTCAAGGTCAACAGGTTTTAATTAGTGAGAGAAGCAAGAGTTATGAAAATACGGCAGAAAGGTGGAGTTGATGATCAGATCAGATTAATAATCTCATTGAAGGGTGGCACTAACATGATGAGCCAAATGGCCTACTTCTCCTTATGGTCTGTGGAGATGACATTCTCCTGGAAGACATTGTAACCTGTAAACACATCATGGCATTCTTCAGAGATCGGTTCCAGTCAATGGTTTGGCGTGTTACACATTGGCAATTTGAGGGTTACCAGTTGAAGCTTTAGACTTGTGCCAGCTGGGATGAGTGTCTTTTTCTTGCCATCTATGATATGGAACTCCCAATCTTTATTTTAGACTTTGCATTGGGCTCCCAGAGAAACGTGTCTACTGGGCAAAAGTATGGTTTCATATAGCCTCAACCTTACTTTTGAGGGCTTAACTTTTGAATTACCATGTTGAGTCACTTCACACAGGTCTGTGAAGGTCATGATATTGTGTGATGCACTGATATTTATCTGATACTTTGTGCTGAGTTAATATTGTCCTTTTATATTCATCTTTAGAACAGTTAAACACTGTTGTATGATGTACAGTGATTCATTAGAATCGTCAGCTTATATCTCTCCTGTGGCCATCTTAACTTGCTTGTGCTCTCTTCTAGCTGTACACCTGTGTAAGATGATCCACTTTCTTCCAGTGCAAACATTGTTTTCCGCATGCTTCTCTTTTGCACAATGTCCTCAACAGTATTTCCATCCCGTCCTTTGTATCTGAAGTATCTGTCAGCAATATGCACGACCTGGTCAGTTCTGCAATTAAAATGCTCGAGCCACTGTTTTATAAGCTCAGAGCTTCTGAATATGACAAACACTTTCCTGAGACTAAATTTTTCACCTCTCAGTTTGTATGCTGTTACTGAGGCATCATTGATGCCTAAAACTGTCCTTTCCTTAATTAGATTGTTGTTTAGTTGAGCAAATTCACAGGATTCTGCAAGCTCTGTTAATAAGGAGATATACTGATCTTGAAATCTTTTTTTTACCTTGGGTCCTGATAATGAACACATACTGTTTGTAAATTACACTTACTTGTTGTTCAAAGTCCAGAAAATCTATGCAATCTGTTTATTTTGTTCTTTAGGGAGTTATATGTTGGAGTCATTTTGGAACAGCCTCTTCCCAGCACTCAAAAAAGTGCAGCTGTGCATAGCTATTCTAGTTTATTAAAAAGATCTGTCACAATTTCATAATTTTGCAATTGGCCATGAAAACAAAAACCTGTCAGTTATGTTTAATATCACCTTTCATTTGAGCTGGGAGAGGGGAACTTGCTGCCACTGTGTTCTATGCAGTGTTATAGCTGTGGCTCGCTTTTTTGTTCCTTTCCAATGATTTTCAGTGGCAGCTTTCACAGCTTTGAACATGCATGTATCTCTCCAACAGTTATTGTGTCTCTATATAGCTCTTTGACATTCAGTCTCAACTGCAGTCTAGCACCATGTTCTGAATTCAATCCAGCACCACGTTGTCAGTACTATGTCCCTCATTGAACTGGTTGTAAGGTGGGTCTCTCTAACTGTCTTGTGGTTGAGATCACATGACTACAGAAAGCCTGGAGGCACATGAGCCTCGTGCTGTGTTATTGTGTTTCAGTCCCAAACAGAGCTATTCCTATCTCCTGGCCAATATTTATCCTTCAAATTTAAATAAGATTATTTGGCAAATATTACTTTGCTGCTTCTGGAACATTGCACTGTGCAAACTGACTGACACGTTTTCCTTATGCTACAGCAGTGACTAAAATTCAGAAGAAACACTTTGCAAGCAATAAACTGTTCTGTAATGTAACTAAATTATGATTGGCTCAGTATATTTTCCTTCTGTGTTTATATTCATACGCCAGTCTACACAAAAAGAATTGGAAGATGTGTAACAGCTAAATCAATACAAACAATGTGTGATTACACTGTCAGTGGAAGTTAATATTACACACAATTTTAGCACATTGTTGAGACTAGGGAAGTGAAAATATCACTGTTTTTACATCAGAACAAGGCCTTTATTCAGAAGAAAACCATCAGATTACATAAATTTGAGAGTGTAAAATACAGAGTTTTGACATGTAAAATATTATTCACATATTTCTACCTCAAGTTGGAGCATAATTTGTAATGTCAATGAAATATTTCTACATTACTTCTAAGCAAAGAGTGCCATCTACCGTTTCTATAAAAGATAGGATAAAATATCAGAAGTCATATGCCACCAGTTTACAGTTCAATGGGTTTATTTGACATCACAAGCTTTTGGAGCACTGCTCCTTCAGCAGGGGAAGTGGCTACACCTGACAAAGGAGCAGTGCAGCGAAAGCTTGTGATTTCAAATAAACCTGTTGGGCTGTAAAACTGGTGTCGTATGAGTTTTGACCATATCCAGCCCAGTCCCACAATGGCACTTTCACAACATAAATAAAATATCAGCAGCGTTCAGCCCACGGGTTTCATTCTTCTTTTGAATAAAAGACACAAAAACTTAATTTTTAGCAACAGGAAAAAAATACGTGTTTCTAAACTTTTTCTTGGACATCAATTCCATCCCAACCAAGATTCTATTAAATTTTCTAAAAACACTATAGAAATTATATAGGAACACAGGTGAAACAAGTTTTCAATAAATTTATTGTAAAACCAAGGGAATTATTTAACAGAGATAATGGGAACTGCAGATGCTGGAGAATTCCAAGATAATAAAATGTGAGGCTGGATGAACACAGCAGGCCAAGCAGCATCTCAGGAGCACAAAAGCTGACGTTTCGGGCCTAGACCCTTCATCAGAGAGGGGGATGGGGAGAGGGAGCTGGAATAAATAGGGAGAGAGGGGGAGGCGGACCGAAGATGGAGAGTAAAGAAGAAGACGGCGGAAAAACTGCTCTATGTCCAACCGTGACTGGTATTGGTTGATGTGTGGTTGTAGGGGGACAAAGGTGAGCCCCTTGCTAAGGACTGACCGTTCGTCCTCAGTCAGTGGGAGGTCTGGGGGGATGGTGAAGATGCGGCAGGGCTGAGTGTGGCTGTCTCCTCTGGGGTTGCTGGCTGTGGAGGTTGTGGGCGGAGCGATGAGGTCGTCGGCCATGAGCGGGGTTTCGCCGGCGTCGGCCGTGGGCGGGGTTTATTTATTTAACACATTTGCAAAATTTATTATTGGGATTTTTGGATTCAGTACATAGAAAGTTGACAGTTACTGGGAAATTCCAGCACAAACTAATTCAGTGTTAGTGTGACAGCAACACAAAAATGCAGAAATGCTCACAGGAAAGCCATTTCGCTGCAATAAGAAAAAGCATTTCCATCTCTCAAACGAGTATAAAATATTGTTAAAGATGCCCGATCACTCAATACTAAGAGATTCTCAGAAAGTAGCCAACCCAGGTCAGGTTCTTCTTCATTTGCTGCAGTTGGCTTTGCTATGGCCCAGGAAGCAGTTTGATTTCCTGGTATTAGTCACAAGTCCTTTGCTAACATTTACAATAAGTGGATACATCAGGACTCGGATGCAGGGTAGACCAAAGGCCGGGTTATCAATGGTCATTGTACCTGGATGGGGGATGTTGCTTTATACTATGGGGGGGAAGTCTGAGAGGCTCCTGGCTGATGGTTTTCTATAGGAACAACAATAGTTTGAAGGTATTGACAATGTTTTGCACTCAAACTGGAAAATATTCGGACTGGGAATCATTGTCGAGTATCCTGTATTCATTTTGAATACTCCCAGATTCAGTGCAACCGATTTCACTCAATAAAATGTCTCTGTTCTAATCTACGAATAGCACAACTTTAAGAGATTATTTTAGTATTTCACATCTTTAGACCCCTCTGAATGACACTGTCAACACTAATTAGGAGCTGTTTAATTTATTAAGATGTAAGACTGTTAAGCCTGGATTGTATCTGTTAGACATATGTCACATTAAACACATGCAGTTTGGGATGAATTTAAACCCAGGATCCAGAGATCAAAGGCATAATCACCAATGATAGGATGAAAAGGTACGGTGCACAACAGGCTATGTTCAAAGCCACAAAGAATTTGTAGAGGTTGAAAACGGTACAAATGTTACAGATGGTGAGGTGCAGAATATGAAAGGAATTAAATTCAACAATTGAAATTAACCTCCTCCCACTACTAGCCAGATGCTTCTAATCTCTCCTCCTGCTCCCAGCACCATTGAAGTCTCTAATCCCTGTGTGCCTGCAACACCCCACTGAGTGCTTCTGATCCAGCTCATGGTTCTGTTCCTTCTCACGCTGCCCTCTATGTTTTTGCCTACACCACCATGAATGTGAGTACGGCTAAACCTCCTCACCAGAGTTTAAGATCCTAATGCTGGAGTACCCCCAAGCCCTGATGTTGTTAGCATCCTCTTCCCCTCTCACTGCCACGTGATCCCTGAACCCCTTCCTCCTTTGTCCCACTGCCCATGGGACCAGGCTATAACCATTCTCATTAGCCTTCCTAGCCTTTCAATCTGTCCCAGTGAGGTGCTGCCGATAATACCGACACGATCTTAAGAGCTGCTTTGAGTTCCTTGACCATAAAGCCACCTCTCCAAGCAATCTCCCCCAACCATTCCTCCCCAACTCGAACAGAGCCCTCCCAGCCTCCAAATTAATGTTTTGGGGCCTAAGTCTTCAATTTCTCTGTTTTAACGTGATCAGTTAATTATTCCCCTGAGCAAGTATCTGTTTCATGAAATGTTACTTTCCCTTGTTTAACACAGGATAAGCTCATTATCCAGCTTTTTCTTTCGGTTTTCTTTCTGAAGCCCATAGTCCATCCTTATTATTGCCTGACCATGCTGGGAGTCTATTCTACTGCCAAATGTCTGGTTTGTGGTATTTGGAACTTTGTCGGAGAACACAGGGATGTATTCAGGCAGTGGTTCCTGTACTTTTGGTCTTCCCTGGAGAAAAAAAAAGATGAAAATTAAGTTAAAAGCCTTTGCTTAAAAAGGTGTGCAAAAAGTACGTTGTACTGCACATAAAAGGGAGATTGTACGGCTAAATCCCAGTGTATTTAATCACGTTCAAGGATTGCTTGGAGCATATTTCAATCTCAAAGAAGCTCTGCTATCACTCCGCAGATTAAATTGACATTTATGCATTTCAGAAACAATAATTTCCACCTTTTCAAAACTCACTCAGATGTCATTGCAAACTACTTTTCTTTATGAAAGGCAATTTGAATAGATACTTCTATGATGAAGTTTTTGGATTTGTGGGATTGGTGTAGAGTGCTGTGATACTCACTTTGTTTCACAAAGCTGGTCGCAGGTTGCACTTGATCAATTTAGGGTTCCTGATACATTCAGTTGCTACTAGGCAAGGCTGGGACAGTCAGGCTTCAGGCACTGGTGTCAGGAAATATTTCAGTTGAAGGTGAGAGGGTAGACACACTGCCATCCTGATAGACAGAAGCATGTTGCAACCCCACTCTCACTCACGATGAACTGCCACTGATTTAAAGGGATGCAGGAACATCTGTGAGGCCTTGAGAAACCATGTCAACATGATCCAACTATGGGTCACACCACCTCAAAAAGAGATGGACGCAAGAGCTTAGATGATCAACGCTTGAGAAGACATCAAAGCTGGAGATGGTGGCGACTCAAGCATCTGCTGTCAGGGCCTCGTGAAGTTGCCATATGTTCAAGTGTAGATGGCACAATGGAAATGTCAGAAAAGAAAAAACTTCTTATCTTGGCAACCGATTTCTTCAAATGCTAAAAGTCTTTGAGAGTACCGCTGCCCCACACACCCCCAACATCTAATATAATCACTTAAGTGCATCAGTAAGTGTTATTTGTTGACAGAAGCTGTAAGTCTACGTCTCTGTCACTCAACATTTAAAAAAAAATCATTCAAGGGATGAGGGAATCACTGGTTAGGCCAGCATTTATTGCTCATCCCAATATGCCCAGAGGGTAGTTAAGTGTCAACAACTTTTCTGTGGGTCTGGAGTCACAGGGAGGCCAGACTGGTTAAGGGTGGCAGTTTCCTTCCTGAAAGAACATTGGTGAACTACACAATTTCTCCCCTCCGATAATCAGCATTAGTTTGATGGTCATCATTAGACTCTTTCCAGATTTTTATTGAATTCAGATTCCACTATTTGGCCTGGTGGGATTCAAACCCTGGTCCCCAGAACATTACCTGGGTATCTGGATTAACAGGCCACTGATGATGCAACTAGGTTGTCAGCTCCACACGCTGAGCATGGAGAGGACAGAATCCTTTCATGAATCATCTTCAATATTTCTGCTTTCACCCCTACCTGCTGCTGCAGTCTGCGCAGTGAGTGTCACCATCAGAAGGTTCCTATGACTGATTCTCTATACTCCCCAAGTGCTCATGTCTGCACCCGTCCATAAGAAGCATGCATCAGGAAACAATATGTCATTGACGTGTACGATATGACAGCTCTTAATTTCAATGCAGAGATAAAACATGAGACCGTAATATATTTGCTCAAAACTTGGAATAAATAAGGGGAGTAGATTTACAGGGGCAGATGCTACAGTACAATTGATCAAAGAAGAGATAGACAAAATTATAAAGAGAAAGAGAGAGTTGAAGTGATAAGACTTATTCTTCTTCAATACTGTGTAATGGTGGGTCATGAGAACCTCTTGTCTGCAATTCATCACAGATAGCAAATATTTAGACTGCAGTGTCTCATTTTCTGGAGTAGAATCATTTTCTCACTGTCTACCTGCAAAATTCTGCTGCAAATTCAGCTTAGGTGTTCTGTGACCTTGGCACTGGAGACATCCTTTGGTAGAAAACAGACCAATTATGAAAAAAACAGCATTACTTTCCCACTGATATTAATTTTGGACAGCAGACATTTACAACTTTAAATCTATCTCTTAAAACAATTCTATAGTCCTTAAATCACTTAGAAATGTTCTTCTCTTATGCTAAACTAGAGCCACAGACTTAAGAGGGAAAGAAACTAAATATTTAAATAACATGAACACAGGCCGTTTTTCTTCTTGAAACTGTTTCACAGCCCCATTGCAACAGGATACTTGAAGCGATGTCTAAAAATGGTTCATGTAATACTAGTGAAAATGGTACAATGTTTATAAAGCCAGGATCAGGAATTGTGACACTGCAAGCTTCCAATAATACATCGATACATGAAAACTGAAAACGGGGTGGTAACAAATAAAAAGCTGACCTAAACATTTCTAACTACGCAAAATCTAACAATGCCTTCTCCTTATCTAGACAGCACAGCTGTATTCTTGGAAAGTAAACATGCATTGGGATCAATATTGCAGAATTTATTTTCAGCAAACTTCACGCACTACAAAATTGTTAACAATTTCTTTGCGTTTCTCGCAATCTTAAAAATTGGGATTTCAATTCATTTTGGCACATCTAAGCAAATTTTGTAGAAAATTTATTTGAAATTAATGTTGAATTCCACAACTTGATGAAAGCACCACTTGGATCTGACAATACAATGACAGAACATTTTTATTATGCAGCATGAACAAACAACGCATTCTCAAGGCACAGAAAATATCATCAAATGGAAATATACTGCAAATGTAAATTATACCAAATGGAAAAGTATTTAGAAATATGGCCATTTCATATTGATTGCAATCCTTACCTTGTCATCATAATCTTTCAGAAAGCTCCATTTCTTTTCCCTGGTAAAACAAAAGGACAAAATGTTAATCCAATAGGTTCCACCTGGGGAATATGGCAAAAAGGTGTCAGTATAATATGTTACATACAAATGTGCATCTTGAGAAAGCCAATTTCTTCAGGACGCTTAGAATTAGAAATCGAAAGGTAATTTGAAGTTCAGGTCAATCATATCCAAACAACAGCAAGTAGGGAACAACAGAACTTATGCACACAAAAGAAGATCAGTTTGCAGTAACACCAAAAGATTGTGTGTTGTTTCAGACCTGTAGTTAGCAAACCATAAGAATCCAACACAATTACAGGAGCAATTTCATTTCATAATCAGAGGCACACACCATGCAAATTCACAATAAAGTGAATATCAAGTAACAACAGCACAAATGGAATTGAAGTTGTTATCCAAGTGAATTAGTCCTTCATGAATACAGAACTTAATTCTATTATGGAATGGGCATAAAGTAGTGTGTTAAGTGGATAAGAATTACAATGCTGTGAAGAGAAACAAAAAGAAATGTCTACGAGAATGCCGAGACAGCATCCTACATGCAAAATAACAGAACCATAGAGACTTTAGAAAGCACTAAATTTGGCAGGAGTTGAGAAAGGTCCTCTGTACCAGATCCTTCCTATAGACAGGAAGTTTCACCTCCTCTCCATGTTGTCCTTGAGGATGCTTCGACGGGGAAGAAATCATTGTCTTCCTCTTTCTGGAACATAGCTTTTTAAAGAAGATCCAGAAAGAGATGCAGTGGGTCTAGTTGAGGTTCATGCCAAGCAACTCCAAGATGCAGGAGTATGTGGTTTATGGGCTGCTCCCGGGGATGCACAAAACCAATTCTTGTATTGGTGCAACTCAATTAAATCCTTACATGACTACCACTGGTATCATTTACAAGCAAAACATTTTGGATGCTGCAAGTCTGAAATAAAAACAGAAAGTGCTGAAGAAACTCAGCAGGTCTGGCAGCATCTGTGGAGAAAAAACTGAGCTACTGCTTCAAGTCTGATATGACTTCTTCAGAACCCCAGCCAGATCTGTTGAGTTTCACCAACACTTTGTGATTTTAATGCTGCTGGCATGTTGTAGCATGAGCTAATCAGAGTTTTGGTAGATTGGCTATCTCCATCCTCCTTTTAATCTGGGACCTGCATGGGCTCCTCTTCCCAACATAGCATATTTAAAAACAACACGACTCAAATGAGAAGAGGCTTTAACAAGGTGTAGTTGACTGCATAAGGGCAATCAGGTGCAAGTTACATTCCTATGACAGACATTGTGACAAAGACTACAGGGAGACTTACAGATCTGTTCTCCCCTTCCCTGCCCAAACCTTTCAGATATCATCAGACTGGGTGCAGCTTAATGCAGTCTTCAACATTAACCCTTTCAGAATCATAACCGTATACAACAAGCAGCTTGGTCAAAGACTGTGTTTAGTTTGAGAAAATGTACTGGCCCTTTCAGTACTTGTCCTGAGCGTAACTACTGGAAAAGCAGGGTTGTAGGAATATAAAAAAAAGGCAAGTAAAGCATTTCTGTCTCAAACAAATTGTACATCTGTAGCAGAAAACGGAGTGTGAAATCATTGGTGCACCAAAGATGCTCCTTGGCCTGCTGTGTTCATCCAGCTCCACGCTTTGTTATCTGTGAAATCACTGGTGTTTTCTTTTGTAAAATGCATAGCCTAAAAACAAAATGCAAGAACGGATTTCAGCAGAGAAAGTGGATCGCAGTGAGCTCACCATTCTTTGAGTCCCTGCCATTCAGCTCGGATGAACTCCCTCCACACCTGGTCTTGCTGCACTGTGCCCAGGAAAGGGCTCCTCCACGGTGATCGGCTGCCCGTCGCCGCTTTACTGTGGCCGGGGAGGTTCCCAGCATTCGGTCTCTCTGCCAGACGGTAACCGGCCGAAGTGGTTCTGCTCAACTGCAGCCCCTTGCTCCCCATGTCCGCGCAAAACGGGTCCAGGTCACCAACAGCTTCCCTCGGCGAATGGGCAGTTGTGATTTCCTTCTCATTCTTTCTCGGGGTTGGGGGGTGGGGGTGTGGTGAGAATAAAAACCCCTCCCCCAGTTCAGCAGAAAAAAGTTTTCAGCTTTGGCGAAGCAGTTACTCGAAGTTGTTTACAGTCGCTATTGGAAACGGGGAATCTCTGGAGGGAGCCGCCAGACCAAGAGCAGCGAGGCGAGAGGGAATAGAGCAGGATCAGTCAGTCCCTGCAGTAAGGAAGAGAGATGAAGAGATTAATAAAAACAGGCAATCAGCGAGTGAAGGAGGCATTTACTGGTGGGACAGAGAGTAGGGAGATCGGAATGAATTTACTTGAGTTTGCCTGCTGTAGATTCTGTTGCTCACTCTGAGCTGCAAAACATAATTCACGTAAAGCCTATCAGTGATAGTGGGAACTGCTGATGCTGGAGAATCCAAGATAACAAAGTGTGGAGCTGGATGAACACAGCAGGTCAAGCAGCATCTCAGGAGCACAAAAGCTGACGTTTCGGGCCTAGACCCTTCTGAGATTCTGCTTGGCCTGCTGTGTTCACCCAGCTCCACACTTTGTTATCATGTAAAGCCTAGTTGCCTGATAGCTCAGGGTGGGTCTTGGAATTGGATTTTTAGAGTTGCACCATGAATACAGTAAAAGTTGAGAGATTAGTCAACCGTTGTGCAGCCTATTGAGATCTAGCATTACTGGTGTGCTATTTGGCTGCATGTGCCTCTTTTAAGACTACCTGGGATTACTTGTGTCTAACGTACATGGCTATTTTTAATAAACAAAGACTAATGACATGGTCAAGACAGCTCGCACACTTGCGTGCTGTGGATATATCATGCGCGCGGTGATATGATTGCAAATGACTTCAAGCTAAACTCTGTAGGTACATGATTAATGCAGTTGTGCCTCGATGGGTCTCCCGTCATTCAGAAATGGAGCCTTTGTGTTGGGACGCTAAACAAACACGGACTCTGCCCACACCGAATTTCCCATTCGTAGGTTACATTTAAGAATTGAGTAATCATGGAAAGCAATGCAGGGCACCGTGAGTTCCCAGGTTCAAGCAGTGCATCAGGACCAACCAGCCCCAAGTCACCACGTCCCTTCTGCCTTGGTAGCCCAGCATTACTAATCTTCCACATGTTCTTACCTACAACCTGGCGTTTTAACTGCAACTCTCATCCTGACCGCCTGGGCCCTGTACCTACAGTTTAGTCCAATGCATCCTCATGGTGTACACTCAGCCCATCAATGACAGCTGGTGGCTGGCTGCCCGTAACAATTCATCCCAGCCACCCACTTTCCACATGTCCTCCCATGTATTGCTGGATTCCCCCTTAAGGCTGTTAGAGTACAAGACACAGGAACAGAAATATACCATTCAGTCCATCAAATCTGCTCCATCATTCAATAAGATCATGGCCCATCTAATCTCAACTCCACCTTTTCCAGCCTTTTCCTCATAACCTCTGATTCCCTTACAGAGTAAAAATATATCTATCTTAGCTTCCAGTATACTTAATGGCCCAGCTTCTGAGGTTAAAAAAATTCCAACATATTTACAATGAGAGAAGAAATTCCTCCTCATCTGTCTCAAATGTGTAACTTTTTATTCTGAGATTATGCCTTCCAGCCCTAGACACTCCCACAAGGGTAAAACAATCTTTCTGCTTCCACCCTATCAAATCCTGTAGGAATCTTCCACTTATCAGTAAGGTCTGCTCTCATTCTCCTTTATTTCAATGAGTACAGGTGAAAATCCTTGTTAAACAGTCCCTCCATATCTGATGTCTGCCTAGTGAGCCTTACTGGACTCAATTAATACCATTGGATCTTTCCTTCAGTCAGGAACACGAAACTATTTTCACTATTCCAGCTGTGGTTTAACTATAGCTTTGTATAGTTTTAACAAAACTTCTATACTCTGTTCCTTTGAAATAAGGGCCAGCATTTCATTTGCCTTCTCTATTGACCACTGAAGTTGGAAGCTAGTTTTTTTGTGTGTTTCATGGACAAAGATGCTCAAATCCCTCTGTTCTGCATTCTTCTGCAGACTTTCTCCTTTAAATAGTAATCAGCTCCTATAATTTGTCCTGCTAAAGTAAATAACTTACATTTTCTCACATTATATTCCACCTGCCAAATTTTTTGTCAGTTCACTTAATATCCCTCTGGAGACTGTGTCATCCTTAGCTTGCATAGTTTTGTGACATAACAAACTTGGCTCTGGTATATTTACTTTCCTCATCCAACTCATTGATACATGTTATAAATAATTATGGCCGCATCACTGATCACTATGACACTCCATTAGTTACAGGGTGCTATGCTGCTAATATATTACCACCAACACCATGAGCTTTTAACTTCTTAAGTAGCCTAACGTGTGGCAGCCTTTCTAAAGCCTTTTGAAAATCTAAATATATTACATCTGCTGCTCCTCCTTTACCCATCTGCTTGTTAACAGCTCAAAAATTCTAGTAACTTTGGAAGGCATGATTTCCCCTTCATTAAGCCATGCTGATTTTGCCTGATCACATTATGCATTTCTAAATGCGCTGCTCTTACATTCTTTAATATAGACTCTAACAGGTTCCTAATAACCGAAATTAAGTTAGTTGGAAGCAGCAAATGTTTTCTAGAAAATTACTCACAGGGCATCCACTATCTCTTTGGCTACTTCTTATAATATATTAGGATCCTATCAGGTCCAAGGGATTTATCAGTCTTTAACTCCACTAGTTTCCCAAGCACTTTTTGTGAGACTTATTGAATTTATTTGATCATCTCCTTTTGCTACTTAAATATTTCGGATGCTATTAGTGTCTTATATTTTGAATTCTGAAAATATTTATTCAACATATCGCCGATTTTCTAGTTCTCAATTATTATTGTTTGCTTTGGTTTCTCACTTCATTTTTATACATTTAAAGAAGCTCTTGCTGTTCACCTTGCTATTACTTACCAGCGTACCTTAAAGTTTATTTTCTCCCACTTTTTGACGCTCTTTTGTTTGAATTTAAAACTTGCCTGATTCCCTGGCTTACCACTAATCTTTGCCACATGTATATTCTTTATCTTTCAATCTTATACTGTCCTTAACTTCCCTGGTTAACCAGGGCTAGCTGTCCACTTCCCTTAAATATTGACTTTCTCCCTTTTACTGTCTTTATCCCAACAGCATCCTAGACATTCAAGCCTCTAATCACCAGATTGAGTCTCCCACTTCCCTGCTGATTCCTCACCCCATTGTTTTCATTCATTGAATCCCAGGATGTATTGACAAAGCACCCCACCAACACCTGACTGTCTAGGGTGGCCAGCCCTGACTGCTCACTAGTCAGAACCTGACTGTTCAGCATGTAGCTCCTGAACATTGAACCACAAATCACTCATTTGCTTGCACTGAACCTACAGAAATAACTGTGTCCCACTTCTAGATTGTAATGAGGTGAAATCCCCTGACCCTGATCACGCCAAGTGGACAACTGAGCATGCCTAAGACCTTGGATTGCAAGCAGACATTGACCGCACTGGGATTCCTGACTGACAGAAGCCCTTTGCCTTGATTGAGAACTGCTCCCCTTTGACTTTGAGAGATGGCCATTTGGTTGATGCACATGCAGTGAGTTTGCTGTGTCGGCTGCTAATGCATGCTGTAATTTTGAGATAGACATAACTAGCATCACGTCCATTCCTTTGACAGATGACTGTTGACAATTGTGACAAGCTTCCTGGCTTTCTGCCTGCACTAACAGCCTGGTAAGACTGAAGTATTGTAATCCCTTTAGCCTTGCTGAGGGAGGAGAATTGCAAAAAGGCAACACAGCGCAATGGCAAGATAGAGATGCTGTGACTATCCAGGTGGTGCAAGGTGAGCAGACTCTGAGATGATCATTGGACCAATCCATGAGCTAAGTGCCCTGTCCCTCTGACAATGTGTTAATAAAGCAGCAATGCATGAAAAGTGCTAGTGCTACCGAAAGTGCAGCATTAAAGTGCTGCCCTGTATTGTAATTGGATCGAAGGTGTTCCTTGATGATGCTTCAAGGCTGATACATGGTCTGCAGATGTGGAATGAATGTGATGGCAGTCTATGGAACGTGCCCTGGAACACTGGGGCTGAGTGTCCAATATCGAAGTTAGGAGGAGCAAGCAGTGGATCCGTATTGCTAGATAACCTTCAGGCCAGAAACTCCCCCCTAGTTATTTTAAAAGAACAAGTTCAAATGCGTTGTGATACTTCTTTGAAGCAGGTAGAATTTGAACCCAAGCTTCCTGGCTCAGAGGTAGAGACACCACCACAAGAGACATAGCATCTGACTTTTATCCAAGGGTGGTAGAATAGGAACCTGTGTATTAATGAGGTGAGAGAATGGGAACTGCAGATACTGGAGAATCCAAGATAACAAAGTGTGGCGCTGGATGAACACAGCAGGCCAAGCAGCAACTTAGGAGCACAAATGAGGTGAGATTGATAATATTGAATGTGGCAAAGAGTGATAATCTATTCAAATCGTCTTCTTGCTGCTAAATCGGGAAAATCTTGTCCTGTTGTCGAGGACTTGGGTTACAAATGGGTCTTTTTGGGCTTGACATCAAGAAGTGTCACACTCAACATCACACTCAATTTTCCAAAATTTCCCATCCTGGCCCATGTTGATCCGGGGCTATGAAAATTCCACCAATTATATTTTTATTTATTAATATTTATTTGTATCTTCATAAAAACTGAGGAAGGGTCTCTGGATCTGAAATAATAACTAATTTCGCATCATTGATGTTGCCAGGCGTGCTGAGCTTTCCAGCAACTCCTTTTTTTTTTGTTTCTGATTTATAGCTTCTGCAGTTCATTCAGTTTTTATTTAGTATCACCTCTCATTTCCCATTGATTCACCCTTGACCATCTCATAATCTCTTTCTTTAAAAAGGGACCTAATTGCAGCTGATAGTATAAACAATTTCTGCCGGTCACTCTGTTAGCCTAGGATCTGCTCAGTTTGAATTTATAAGAGTTTCTATTGTACACACCACTGGGACTTCACAAATGTAATGAAGATCACTGGTTCATATCTACAATTCGGATTGAAAGTCATGTGCAACAGTTTTACAATTGTTTAAATATGTGCCCCTGCCAGAGGAGTTGCTTTTAAAAATGTTGCATTTTAGATTTGAAACAATGTTTCATTGGGATAAAAATGAAATAATTTATTTCTCAGGAGATGCTAATTGTGACAAAGTTGTTATAACTTTTCTTTGTGCGTATATATATATGAATATATTATAAATATACAGCACTGTATTTGAAACATTACAGCATTAACTTGTTTCCGTTATATACTTTGGGAGGAAAATTTGACTACACTATCGAATTCAACTTACCAAGTTATGGATAATTTACAGATTAATGGACACGGTAATGTTTCATATGATCTTCATCTTGAGACTATAGAAATGTATTTATTTCAATAGTGTCATTAGGGCGGGAAATCTGTTATCTTTGTCTTGTCTAGCCATGTGGTTCCAGACCCAGGGCAATCTGGTCGACACTCAGCTGCCCTCTAAGGTCAATTAAGGATGAACAGCAACCCACATCCCATGAAAGAACAAAGAAAAGTTAGTTTTATCACCCCAAAGATCGCTAACCCCAACTATAAGTAACTACTATGGATTATTGAGTTATCGGTTGCCTTTGTTAATAAATCATTGCGTTCAATTGCAATCAAAATTGTTCCAAGTTTCTGAACTGGCAACGAATTGTTTTAGGATGACTTTTAACTGGCTTTCAGATGTCACCCCTTGATCCCATCAATGCTCCCTAATTGGATCCAGTTTGGGGCACACTGGTAGTCTCTCCTAGCCCTGCTGGAAGGCCAACTTGGTTGTCTTGGTGGGAAGCAAGCCCTTCTGTCACCTGCTGGAAAGACAAATCAATGATCTAGTGATGAGTTGAAGCACTTAACTGGCCAATTAGCTGCCACTTAAGGGCTGTGAGTGATTAAGTCCAGAAGGTCACCCATGGACTGGTTCAGAGTTGCTGGGATGGCTGAAGCATTGTGTCCCTTTGCTGTCAGCATGAGCCAGTGAATTTACTGAATTTGTTGCTTGACAGGAATATGATACATTAAAATAAAGCAGAATTGCAGATACAAAACAAAAAACACAAATGGCTGGCAAATTTAGCAGGTCTGGCAATATCCCCCTGTACCTCCATTGAGGGTGGAATCAACCCTCAGTCCTTGCCACTGAGCCACTATCCTGCCCCGAGGATGCAAACTTCAAAGAACTATGTGACTGAACCCTTAGGTCTCTTTGTTCAACAGTACTACTCAGGGCCCTACCATGGTGATGAAGTCTCTTCATCAGAACATTCATCAGTCTTGATGGTACTTTCTGGAAGGTCTGACTGCACCTCTGTGTCTTCTTTGGCTCATATCCATTTCATAATTAAATGAGTCATCCTTGGTGAGGTGGAATGTTAAACAAAGATTTCAAACCATTGCCATTAACAGTGGTGGTTAATTCAGCAGACATAAATGTGCACACCATGTCAGAACTGCCTTGTCTCAAAGGCTTAAGCATTAAAAGGTGAATTTAGATGGAGTTTGCTTCCTTTTTCACCATACCTTTGGCAAATGTTCTGCGAAAAATAAAACAACATGAAGATGACAAAAGATTTCCCTGTTTCTTTCAATGGTTTTTGTCACTGCTCAGCTGAAGTTGTGATGAGCTAGTGAGAGGCCCCTGTCCTCTTCAGAAGTTCACTTCCAGTATCAAGTTGTTTGGTATTTGTGCAATTCAAATTTAGTTAACACTGTGCAGTGGAAGGATTAAAAAGGATATCTTGCAATATTATCATTATGGTTAATTCTTAAAGGCTAATTTGACATGTCAACCAGCAATTGAGTAAAGTGAAAAATTATGTGGAAACAAGCCCAATGTGAAAGCAGAGATAGTAGGAACTGCCGATGCTGGAGAATCTGAGATAACACTCTGTGAAGCTGGATGAACACTGCAGGCCAAGCTGCATCAGAGGATCAAGAAAGCTTGACATTTCGGGTCAGGACCCTTCTTCGGGAAAAGTCTGAAAAAAAATCTTTTTTCTGAAGAAGGGTCCTGACCTGAAACGTCAGCCTTCCTGCTCCTCTGATGCTGCTTGGCCTGCTGTGTTCATCCAGCTTCACACCGTGTTATCTCAAATGTGAAAGCAGCTTGTTTTGATTGAGGAATAACCGGTGTGATACGACACTGTTGTGAGAATTGTCCTGTTTGGCTGTCACACAGAGACATTTGGAGATTTTTTTTGTATACTGGAATGTCCAGGAAAGTACCCCAGAATAATACGGCATATCATTTTCCATTAAGAATAGTTTTAATATCGGGAACTTTGCTCTATTCAGGGACTTCACCTTGGATGAGGATTCAACATGTTGAAAGTCTTTTCAGCACTCATTAGTTTGCATGTTTTTCTAATATATCTAAAGTAGATTACTGCTTAATTTTGCTGCTATATTAAATAAATGTATACTGCTTATTTATTGCTTAATATACTTTCATATATTTATCTCAATATATTAATTTACCACTTAATATATTCACTTTTGTAAAAATATATTACTGCCAATAAATTTGGTAATTAATGTCCCTTAATTCATTATTGAACCATAACAAACTTGCAATTACTACAATTACTATGCCTTTTATTACATGTTTACCTCCATATCCTTAGTGAATTTTTAATTCACTTTGCAACTGATAAGTTAGGATTCATTAAAGACTTGATGAGACATCTGATTCCTTGTATAAAGTTTATATACTATATACAGATGATGTTTAGAATTCCACCTCTGAAGCCAATGAAAACCTCAAAACACTTGCTATTTTGCAGCAAAGAATGTGTGATTTTAGGTAGCATTTTGCACAGCTTTTTAAAAATTTTCAATGATAATATAAAATGTTGGATGTAGTCAGCAGGCCCTGCAGCATCTGTGGAGAGGGTCGCAGAGTTAATGTTTCAGTCCAGTGATTCTTTTGCAGTGACTGGAGACATTCCGAGATGTAGCAAGTTTTAAACAGAAGCAGGGAATGGAGGAGGCCAGTGGGAATCAAAAGGAAATTCCGTGATAGGATTGAGGGAAGAAAAGATTGTCACAAAAATGATGATAAGAACATAGGAGATGTGAGCAGGAGGCATCCATTTGGCCCTTCAACCCTCTGTCATCCTTCATGATCATGGCTGATTGTTCAACTCAATAGCCTAACCCTGCTTTCTCCCTATAACCCTTGATCCCATTCAAGCCAAGTGCTATATCTAGTTGCCTCTTGAATACATTCAATGTTTTGCATCAACTCCTTCCTGTGGTAATGAATTCCACAGGCTCACCACTCTTTGGGTGAAGAAATGTCTCCTCATCTCCGTCCTTAATCATCTACCCTGAATCCTCATACTGTGATCACTCGTTCTGGACACCATTGGGAACATCCTCCTTCCATCTATCCTGCCCAGTCCTGTTAGAATTTTACAAGTCTCAATGGGGTCCCCCCCTTCATTAGCCACATTAAGAAATGATGGGCTGAGATGAGCTGTGACTGGGAACTGTTGACTTATTCCTGACAGCTGCTGAATGAAGAACAGGCAGTTATTATCTGAAATTTGTGAACTGAATATTAAGTTAGGAACATTGTTAAATGTTTAATAAGGTGCTGTTTCTCAAGCATTTTTGAACTCCATAGGGATAGCCTGACTGACCAAAGACAGAGAGGTCAGAGTGAAAATTAAAATGACAACTGACTGGAAACTCTCTTATTATCCTAGGCTGAGGAGAGATGGTTTGCGAGACAAACACCTAATCTCCCCAATGTGGAGAACATATAATGAGCAGTCAATGCTGTTTCACTTGGTATAGCAGTGAAGGCCCTGTGGACAATGGTAATGGAGGAGGTTGAAGGGCATGTAACCCATCCCTTGAAGCCTTGATCAATCTAACTCTAATAGTTCACGTAATCATTGTAGTAGTGTTTATATCCTCCTGAAATTGGAAGGACTGTAAGCAGGAACAGAAATTGGATGGGGAGTGGTAAGACACACAAAACCCAAGGCCCCAGCATCAAGTTCCAGCCGTGGGAAGCTTCGGGAGCTAACTTTAGCACCGAGCGGGAAAGACGTGTCTGGGGCTTGGGAGACTCCAAGACTGTTTGTGGAGTCAGGAAGAAGCAATCCTGCTCTAACAAGTGGCCCTGATGAGGGTTTCAAACAAAAATAACTTCAAAAAGAATCCAGAAGTTAAAATGGCCCTGTCCTCACAATGGGCTTTCTCCCTTTGTCCAAATCTCTATCCCACCTTGAATGACCCTGACCCCAACCTCAACCCCCACCCCTCCGTCCAGTTAAACTACAGGCCTAAGGTTTTGGTTAATATTCCATGTGTAAAGTGTTCATTTCTCCCCCAAACATCCTTGTCAGATAGAGGGTCCATTTTTGCCGCATTAAAATAGATATAACAGTATCAAAAAAAACTATTTCTGTCAAAACAGAAACAAATGTATTTTTTTCCTGTGGCAAAGACAGTTTTGTTTTAGCCATGATTTATGTATACCTTAGCTCTCATATACTGAATTGAAATGTTTTGACATAGACTTGCACTCAGCGTTCTAACTACATGGAGAATTAAACTCTTATTTAAAGAGTAGCTGGATGTTTAATAGACTAGGTTGCCTTTTATTTGAAATAAAACAGCTGCAGGCACATCTAAAATGCATTCATGAGTCAGAGAAGCTCAGGAAAAGACCATTTGGCCCATCATGACTTTTCTATCTGTAAGAGCAACCTAGCTCACCATTCAGTAAATCAAAACACTTTAACAAAACAGTGACAAATTTACTAAAATAATAAATTCTTACAGATCTCCCAGTAAGAAGCCAAAATAGTTTACTTGGAAAGTAACTAATTGATTCCTTAGCTCCTTAAATTATGCTGCTTCAAGACCATCCAATTTTATTATCTTGCCATCATTGTGACAATGTAATTAAAGCAGGAAATTCAAGATTTGTTTTAAATGAGGCACAGAAGTAAGATAATTGACTTTTATTTGACTGTCAAGGCTAATACTGGAGTGGTAGAGAAAATCAGAACTTGAAAGCCCTCTGAGGGAATGAATTCCACCACATCTCCATCCTAAATGAGAAATCCCTTATTTTCAAATTGTGCCTACCTCCAATTTCTGGATTATCTTGTGAAGCGAAACATCCTATCAGCATCTACCCTGTTTACTCCACTCAAGAGTTTCATATGTTTCAAAAAAATCATCTCATTCGTCTCTACGCCAGTGAGTGTAGGCCCAGCATGGTCAACATTTCTTTAGCAAGACAAGCCCCTCGTCCCAGAAATCAGCCTAATGAGCCTTCTCTGAACTGCATTAAACGCCAAAACATCGCTTCTGAAGTGCCGTTAGTCGAGGTGTGGTCTCTTCGAAGTCCCATATACTTATCACATCACTGTCCTTCTATAATACTGAATTTGCTTTATACTTACTTGTTAACAATTACTTGTCATATAGAACTTCAAAATTATTAAAAAGACGCAAATGTTTTCTTTTTGCACATCCCAGATTTGGAGGCACAAAGTAAACTTTTGAAAAGGAGATTGGCATAGGGTCACAGCAGGAAGTTTTAACTAATCCTAGTTAGCAGATTAATTACAGTCCCAGGTGGATTGACTGTGTTCAATCAGGTTGTATGATTGATTTTATTGTCACGTGTACTGAACTACAGTGAAAAGCTTTGTTTATGAGCGGTACAGGCAGGTCGCAGCAAGCAAACGGTGTACAGATCAAAAAGACACTGAGGTTACATTGCAGGTTACATTATTTGAAGCTAGAATCCATTCAACAGTCTGATAACAGCCAGAAAGAAGCTGTTCCTAAACCTGCTTGCGTGTGTATTCAGGCTTCTGTATCTTCTGCTTGATGGAGGAGATTGTAAGGGATCATTACCAGGATGCGATGATGTCGGCCATCTTTCCGCAGCTGTGAGCCATGTCATTGGAGTCCCTGGATGGAAGGTGTAGGATGAACACAGCAGGCCAAGCAGCATCAGAGGAGCAAGAAAGCTGACGTTTCGGGCCTAGGCTTTCTGTAGTTTCTTATGGTCCTGGCGGAGGAGTTTCCATACCAGGCTGTTATGCACCTGGACAGTATGCTTTCAATGGTGCATCTTTGGGGGATGCACCAGGAATTGAAAATGCCCAATATCCTCTCCTCAATAAAAAAATGCAATGTGTATAAAAATTCCCTTTGCCTTTTCTTATGATCTTAACTAATTGCAGTATTGGATAAGTCAGATCCCAGAGTGCAAAAAGTTTTGATAGATCACTAATTTTATTTTTGCAATTTGTTTACCATAGGATCAATTACTGAACATATTCCCAAGAGACTGAAAAGAGTATAGAAGGTCATTACACAAAAGAAAAATACAAACTATATTGTACTCTGGAAGTACTATTTGAAATGACCTGCCTAAAAATAACAAAAAGATTCAAATCTTTTAATATCACAGCCTTACAGATCCTCAAACCTCAGTGAAAGGTCGCCCTGTTCCAACCTTAAAGCTTCTTGTTCAACTGGCATGCCTATAAACTGTTTCCTTTGGCAAATTTCTACAATAACTCAATGCTATTTTGTTGAGTTAATGTCTCTTCCTGAGACCCAGAAGCTAATGTCTTCTGCAGCCTCTGCTTCTGGAGTTGTCTTCTAAGCAAGTCAGAACTTTTTCCCCAGCCCTGACTACTTTGGAGGTGATTTTCTGCTGCTACAGACCTTATTTCTCTGGAGGAATCTGCACAGTGTCTGACTGCTTTTGGATTGTTCTGACTTTTTGTGTTACTGGGCTCCTGTTGCTAGGCAGCAGCGGTCTTGTTATTTCTCTTCTACCCTTTTCTCTAATGCATCAAACTACTTGCCTCAAGGGTTTTGAAGACTTAATTTAAATGCGAGTAAGCAAAACAAATCTCCAGACTTTCCTGTCCCAGCCATAGTACAAATCTAAACTGAAACTAAAAGCTATGTCCTCCCCTTCTTAAGACAATCCATATAGAAATACAAATTAAACTTAAAGCTATACATCATTTAGAACACTTTAGAACCCAAGCTCTCAAGCAATATTATGAAGCTTCATCTCACTGCAAATAAAAAGTGCTGTGTCTGAATATTTGTAGCTGGAAAACACGCAAATGAATCACACTGAGACAAACTGATAATCTTAAATTGGGGTCTACTGCAATGTTAGCACAGTCAGAATTATTTAATAAATAGTGAGTAATATAATAGAATTACATCCAATGTTGGACATGGTGTTATGAGGATTAGCTACATGGGTTAATTGAGATTGAGTGGTATGCTATTCACTGCAGACAACTAAGACACTAATCTCATGCTGTACCTGCCTATTTATCTTTTCCAGTTTAGGTACAAGGTTACCCAGGTCTATCTGCACCTTAGTATTCAGTAGTCACACTGAATTTTAAATAATATTCTGCTTTTCTATTCTTTCTGCTAAAGTGCACAGCCTCACATTTTGCCACAATAAACTGCCACATTATAAAGTGTATGCCAAAGTTGCTTTTTTGAAATTGATAGATTGCAAACCTAAGGTGATTACTGGAACAGACTGAGTTAACTGAAAGCCTTGAATTACTGGTACCTCAATTGCAAAGGGTACACCCCTTACACATGCACTTTCAGCGACTATGGGCAGCTGCTCAAATCAAAGGTCACACAGATCAGACTGAAGTAGAACAGAATTACACAATGTTTTGGAAATTGCTTATTAAGTCTTATCCTCTTCTGTGGAAAAAAAACACATTACCTCTTTTTTTAATAAAACACTTTAACTTACGATATTATTGATTAAGATTGGGACAGCTCCCAATTTAACAGTTTCAGAAGCATCATCCAGAAAGGCAGCAAGGGTTCTGGGAAGAGGTGACAAAGGCTCATGTGTGGGACAGAGAGTGGGTGAGGGGCAGAGAACAGGTGAGAAGTAGAGCACAGGAGGCAAGCACGCTGCAAATGTTGTATCAGCTGTGCAGGAAACCAGTGGATGAAATGGTTGCTGAGTGGATATGTACCACCATTCCTGTTAGATGTCAGGAGCTAGAGTGTAACTGAAAAACTTAGTGGAAACTTGCCAAACTCTACAAATCCCATTTGTTTATTTAAGACACTGTAATCAAATGTTAGTACCTTAGTAACATTGGGTTTTACATGCAGTTCAGGAAGAAGAAATCTCTCCAAGCACAGGCTAACATGCAAAATCTTTAATTGAAGTCCATCTCAAATTTATATTTAACATAGATCAAAATAATGTTAATTGAAGAAATGCTTTGTATTGTGAGCCCTCAAATTTATGAAGTTCATTGATTTTTAGTAAAGATTTTGTGTTGTTCAGGATTCGTTTTGAAATATCTAAAATGCAGGTTCTTAAACAAACAAAAAATCCTGTCCAATTATTTGACATTTGAATCTGTAAGCCATCAGTCACAGATATGGCATGACAGCAATGGATCTTCTTGGATGAACTAGAAATGGATGGCAGGTTAAAAGCCCAGAGTTGAGTAAGTTTTAGAAGAATCAATCATTTCATTGTGCAGAGTACAAGTGAGTTGTAGAATGGGTATCTTTTCAACTATGTTTTATGAATTGGAGATACATAACATCCAATGTACTTAACACAGATAGCGTGGTATGTTTGTTACTATGACGTGTATTTATAATAATGATTATTGGCTTGCAAAATGCATTCAGATGAAAACTTCTCACATCCTGAATTTTACTTGAGTTATGACCCAGGCTGAAGAGATTTGTCCTTTAAAAAGGCAGAAAGAAATAACCAAAATAACAAGTACAAAGAGTGGAATTTTCCTATTTCCGCTCAGTATTTTACTGAGTGACACTGTCTGCTTTAGCTCAGAGTGATTGGTTCCATGTAATCTTCAGTTCCACACCTTGATAATATTGAAATTGGGCTCATCAGTGCCCATTTTGTGTAATTGTATGGCAGGAGAGGGAAGACACTTCTGGAGCTTTCTGGCATATATGCCATATTTTAGACTTAGCTATCCACCAAATCAAATGCTGTAACTGTCCCTCACAATGGCATATGACTTTGTCACTTCACCTAAATGGCCCTAGGATGGGATTACCATCCAGTCTTTATGAGCACAAGGCCTGCTCCAGTAGATGACACAGTTCTGCAATGATGGCCCAGGGTATCATTAATCATCTCCTGCACAAGGAGGCAAAGCCAACAGAAGCCTATAGGTGTAGTGTCTTCATCATTCTCCTTGGTGGATCTCCATATGCTCCTTCTCTCTCTGGAGGCTGCACAGCAGCTGCTGGAGATTTCTGTTCCTGCTGGATGATATTGTAAGTGCTGTCTCCTTTTGTTATCTTTCAGTTAGAAGCAAGACTTCAAATTCTCCAGCCACAATGATCTCCACGTGAGATCCATGAACAGACACAGCTGTGTAGAATGTCAGAAAGATGACACAATTTTATTGAAGGAAATCCTGAGCCCACACTTCCATCCCAACAAAGCCTCATGTTATGCCCTTACAAAGTGTGGTAAGGAGACTCTCTCAAGGAGGTCATTGTCATGCTTTGATAAGCAGTGTTCAGGCATGTCATTATGGAATGCATTGCCAGCAGCAGTTGTGGAAGCAAGGTCATTGGGGTCATTTAAGAGACTGCTGGACATGTATATGGTCACAGAAATTTGAGGGTGCATACATGAGGATCAATGGTCGGCACAACATTGTGGGCTGAAGGGCCTGTTCTGTGCTGTACTGTTCTATGTTCTATGTTCTATGTCCAAAAGTACATTGGAGAACTAAAGTTTTCAAGCTATGTTAGAGGGTAGAATTCTGCCACTGAAGCAGCCCCATCAACACTACACAAAGTAAAGGACAACCTTCACATCACAAGGTCCTGTCCTTGTTCAGTTCAGTAAGAAACAACAGTCAAGAAAAGTCACTAGTGATGCCTCTGAAAAATGCTGTTAATCCACTGATGTAATAGGTGCTCCAATATCAGTGTCCTCTCTCAGGTCCAACAGCCCCAGTATCGATCACTGGGTACAGTCAATCAGCTGCAATGAACAAGCAACATCAGCTGCACCCCTGAGACTCCATGGACTGTCCCCTGACCCGTATTACTGAAACACACACCCTACAGTGAGCCAGTCCCAGCAGCCCCCTCCCCATCAGACTGACTGGGCAAGGTAGACACAACCGAGTGAGACCCAGCTCCCGGCTTGATGTCTCAATTTCAAAATTCTGATGTTTCACCTCACTTTTCATCAGCCACACCAGGGAGGGAAAATTCCACCCAAGTGTTTTCCCCTTTCAGAGTTTGTGTTGTCAGTGCCAACGTGATTGCCCACTGCCTCAGCACACAAAGTTGGCGGCATTGAGAGCACACTGTTGCAACAGAGCTTTCTTGCTGTTGGCTGCACAACCCATTACAGGATCTAGATTTGGTGCCTAGAGTCACACATGAGTTGGGCACTGTAGAAGTGAAATCTGTTTTTGCTGATCCTCACAGTGACATCTTGCATCATGTGGAAGCCTGTATTAATAGCGTAACTGTGTGTGCACACTGCCAACTTCCCTTTTACCAGGCAGAATGAATAGAGAGGGTTAGAGATGTCCTTTACCTGAGAGTGCACAGCAAACTGCAAAACACTGCAAATATTTCCAATGCAAACCTGCTTGCGGCCAGGCAGGTTGAGCCTCATTGTCAGAGTCACCTTTGCAGTCACTGGTAACATTTTGTTGCTTCCCTGAGATTGGACACAACAGCTGGCGGATTTCACTGAGTATGGCTTTACTGAAGCTCAGATGTTGTACATATTGTGTCTCACCAAGGTTGACCTGTGAGAATTATTCCCTGAACACCGGAAGCTGAGGTGCCCTCTGCTGCTACCCACATCTTTAGCTGCCTCCTCCATCTCCATATGTGCTCCTGCTGCTTTGTTCTTCAAGTCGTGCTCTAACTCAAGGGCAGTGTCTGCTTCTGCACCTGTGTCTGAGAGCAATTTGTTTTTGGAAAAGTCTGCAACATCACTTGCTGTAGACTTTTGCGATTTTGAACAGCTCTGCAGAAATCAGCAAACACTTGCAGAATCAACGCAACACTGAGAAGAAATAAACAGTCAGTGATCCCTTTAAATAGCATTGGTGGGAGATCCTACTGCAGCTGAAATATGTTCAGGAGTGCAAGGTTATCAGAGGGTACCACCTGGAGTATTAAGTTCCAAATAGCAGCACTTGCATGCTGGTTGACATCATTGGAAGCCAGTTCTGTATATTTTTGCCTGGCATCCTTTGCAGCCGCACGTATGCCCTTATAGAAATAACATTTGGGCTAGCTCTCACCAAAAGTGTTCGTGTGTGTCACAGCCACCACTCTGGACATCAAACAGCACTCTATTGGGTGCTACAGTTCCAAATTTTGGGAAAAATCTTTATTCAGTGAAACAACAGAGAGTTAGCAGCTGGCAGCCAGTAGAGGGCTTTTCCTACCTCTGTGTTGAGTTACCAGTCGACCAGTTTACACAGTGTTTTGTTGTAGAAAATGACACATATTACCAACATGTGCTTACATAGTGTAACAAATGGTACTTGCTATAAGAGTTTAACTCAGAGGTCATTACTACTAATGGTATAAAGACCAACAAAGGCAACCAGGAAGGAGTGAAACAAATGTTATTATTCTGTTTAAAATTCTGCTTTACAACATCTGTAAACATTTTTTTCACTGACACAATCGTTTACCACTTTCATATTGACAGTTATGATAATGTAAATCTTAATGCAGTTTCCTTAAATTGGTTACTGTCAGATAAGAACTTGATGAAAGAATAAGCAGGCTGAAGAAAAAGCAGGAATGGTAATTTTCCAGCTTGGGAAGGTATTTGGAAGCTGAAGGACACTGCATGATCACCATTGTTGAATCATGTCAAAAGAAGGAATTAAATCGCAGAAAGAATTACAGTGGAGTTGTGGTTGAATCTGAAACAGACATGTTTTCAGTGCCTTAAAACACTCTGCACAGGTTAAGGTGAGAACCACACTCAATTTCTTGGCTTGTTTGGCCATTGAAAGGCAGTGTATTGTTTTCTTGGTGGCGGTTCAGCTGACTTTTATGTTCTTAGCCAGGTCGCTCTGTCGACCTGTAGTCAAGAGGTGATTGTCGCTATATCCCAGAAGGATTACAAGTTAATTCATTCCTCCAGGAATCTGGATACATTCCTGGGTGGCAGCAAAGGTTCCAAGCTGATACTCCTTACAAAGTGTGCTGAATATGATAGACATAGCCATATGGAATTTGGGCAGGTTAGATGGATTGGCCATGCTAAATTGCCCATAACGTCCAGGGCTATGCAAGTGAGGTGGATTAGCCATGGGAAATGCTGAGTTACAGGGATAGGGTGACATGCTCTTCGGAGGGCTGATGTGGACTTGATGGGTCGGATGGCCTGCTTCTACATGGTTGGGAGTCTATGAAGCAGGCTTTAACTTAATTTCATGATCACATGTTGCTTGTCGATGATCACCTGGACGCTGATGTAGCAGAAACAGAAAGGCAAAGTACTATGGACTCTGGAAATCTGAACTACAAACAGAAAGTGCTGCAAACTCTCAGCACATTGAATTCCTACAGTACAAACCGAGGCCACTGGCCCTCTGAAGAGCATCACACCCAGACCCACACTCCCATTCCCCATGGCTAATCCTGCCAGCCTACACATCCCTGGACACTATGGGCAATTTCCCATGGTCAATCCAGCTAATCTGTACATTTTAGGACTGTGGGAAGAAACTGGAACACCCGAAAGAAGCCTATGCATAAGCAGGGAGAGCATGCAAACTTCACATAGACGGTCACCCAGTCACTGTGACACCCATCAGGCATCTCTGTGGAGAGAGAAATATTCGCACCAGAACTGCTGCCAGATGTATTGACACAGTGGAGTTCCTTGTGAGTCATGAACTCTCTGACACTCATTTGTCGGGGCATGTTTTCTTTATATATATTATTCATTAGCAAGATGTGGGCACTGACTGGGACAGCATTTATTGCCCATCCCTAATTACCCAGACAAAGAGTGAATTACATGCCGTGGAGTTACATGGAGGCCACACTTGATCAATGTGGCAACTTTTATTCCCCTAAAGGCATTAGTGAACCATTAGGTTTTTTCCAACGGTCAACAGTGACTATGTGGTTGCCATTACACCAGCTGTCTATTCCAGATTTTATTGAATTCAAATTTTACCATCTGACATGATTGGCTTCGAACCCATGACTCCAGAACATAGACTTGTGGTTCTGAATTCCCCACCCAGTGACATTAAGTCCACATTATCATCACCTGGCTCTGTTGGTCACATGGTTGCCATTAAAATTGCCATGAATATTTGAGAATACAACCATGTTAAAAATCACATGCCTTTTCACAAGAGCCAATCTGTTTCCCTGGAGACCGTGGGTGAAAATGTTTGCTCTGGTGATGGTATGGGGAGTCAGTCAACGTTGCGAGCAAGGGGTAGCAGCTGCATGAGATTATCTTGCACGATAGGATATAAACAGCTTAACTATGTTTGAGTTGGAGTTTCCATAAACTGGATATCAGAGGACTGATGAGGGGCGGAGACATGCAAGTGGTTTTCAGTGTCAGCAGGGTAGCCAGGGATGGAGATTCGATGGAAGTAGGCACCGTTATTGATGGACTGGTTGCAAGGTTGAAAGCTCAGGTTAGAATTAACTCTGACAGCTGTGTTTCAATTTCAACATATAATTAATGTGGTTGGGTATACCGAATACATACAGCGTAACCAGTTCATTAATCACAGTGTTTTCATATGTATTTTGAGGAGAAGTGCCGAAATCAGTGAACAGAACGTTTCTGTCGCGGGACACCTATCTTTCAGTGGTTTTATTAGTGTCTTCATTATTACTGAACTTTGGCTTAATTGTCCAAGTATCTGTGAGTTTGCAAACTGCAATGTGCCACTTTCTTCACCTGAGATTGTGCATGTTCACAGTTTTACATCCACTTTATAGTCACCATTAAAATAGCTCAATTTGATTGCAGTTTGAAACTGCGCATTGACTGTTCAGTCGTTAACCTGCAGGTGAGATCATTCTTAGGAAGGTCATCAAATAAAACAATATCTGGCTGTCAGCATATAACAGCTGCTTATTTTTCCCGAACTTTCGCTCCAACTCATCAACGTGATCTGCGATAACATGAATGATCAATACCCTCTGATGTCTTGTCCACATGGCCAGTTTTCATCATTCCCTTACACAATCAGAGAATAATTTTAACCACTCCACCCCATTTTGGACTGGACAAGGCCAGAGTTTTAAAATATTATGGAAATACAACTTTCCAACACACATATATGAAGTTTCATTATCTGACAGCCTTTCTTTGTTTAGTTGAAATCTGGATGTGAGTTTAGTTGAAATCTACATGAAATCTGGATGTGAGTTTAGTTGAAATCTACATGAAATCTGGATGTGAGTTTAGTTGAAATCTACATGAAATCTGGATGTGAGTTTAGTTGAAATCTACATGAAATCTGGATGTGAGTTTAGTTGAAATCTACATGAAATCTGGATGTGAGTTTAGTTGAAATCTACATGAAATCTGGATGTGAGTTTAGTTGAAATCTACATGAAATCTGGATGTGAGTTTAGTTGAAATCTCCATGTTTTTCTCATTGGATTCTGTGGTTGTCATTCACTTGTCTGAAATTTACAACTCTGGCAAACTGACCAATCCAATCTTAATCTAATCAGTTTAAATCTTCACAAAACTCAGATCAGGCTCTGGCTGTGGCTCCAGTGGAAGGTAGCTGAGTCTGAAGTATTGTTCTAAAGTTGTGACCTGTTATCCTCATTGGCGCCAGATCAGCACTTTAGCTCAGGACATACAGGAGGTGCTGATTGCCTGAGGTAAACATTGAAAAGAAGTTCCTTGTAGCACTGACTGTGGACCTTGAGGAACAGGATTGCTTCCCATACTTCTCACAAGAAAGCTATTCCTTTCTGCCAATCTTCCATGTAAGCCCAATCTTACAATAGTGCCTGCTCCTATCATCCACTGTGGATTACCTGACCCTCTGGATTCTCTGGTTGCAGCCTCCTGCATCTGGCCTGACAACGCAGTCAACATCAATTGGCTCAAGTTAGATTGGTGAGGCTCTGCCATGAGGTTAGCAGGGCCTCCAAGTCCTTGTTGGATGTTTTGACCTCCATTACCCCTTTATCCCAGTTAATATCAGCCCTGTGTAACCTCTTGTCATTCTCAATAGTATCAGGGCCTTAACATTGACCACTTACCATACCGCCAAGCCTCAACTTTTCCTCTAGCCATCATGAACTATCATACATGTGCAATTCCAGCAATGGTCACTAGATAGCAGCCACATGCAACAGTCTGAGCTGATATGTTCCCTCCTTTGAAGATGCTGAGGAAGACAGTCAGATATATTAAACTTGTAAATGCATTTTTAAAAAAATTATTGCTTTGGTTGAAATCAACAAAGTCTGCACAGGATAGATTCAACCTTCGATGTTACAGCTCCCATTCTTATATCCTAATATGAAGACACAGACAGCACAGTGGCTCAGTGGCTAACATTGCTGCCTCATAGGCCAGAGACCCAGGCTTGATTCCATCCCAGGGCAATGCCTGCGTGGAGTTTGCATGTTCTACCCGTGTCCATGTGAGTTTTCTCTGCGTGTTCCGGTTTCCTCGCACAGTCCAAAGATGTGCAGCTTAGGTGGGTTGTTCATGTTAAATTGCACATAGTGTCCAGGGATGGGCAGGTTAGTGAGTTAGCCATGGGAACTACAGGATTATAGCGTAGTGGAGTGGAACTGGACGGGCAGCTGTTTGAAGGGTTGGTGTGGTCCTGATGGGCCGAATGACCTGCTTCCACACTGTTACGATTCTAAGATACGGAAACCTTGAGAGATGTGTTCAGAAGCAAAAAGCAGTGCAACAGTTAACATTGACACCTGTACCTTTCCATTTTAAATATTTAAGGAGAGATCCCAGAAGATGCAGCTTAGATTCATTGCAACAAATAAAAACAATTCTCTTCTGCCAACTGTGGTTAACTAAAAAAGTCAAAGATAGTGTATAACAGAAAGAAAGACTTTGAAAGGTTCTAGCAAAGATCTGTAGTTCCGGTTATGGGTGAGATTGTTGACTTGTTCCCAGCTCAGACTTGTTTTCATTGGGACATTTCGTCACCATGCTAGGTAACATCATCAGTGGAGCCTCCGATGAAGCAATGTTATTCTACTCCGCTTGGAGTTTATACTGTCCAGTCCATTATGGTGAGTCCTGTCATGTCCGGTTTTGTTCTGTATGGGTTTGTACATGGGGTCCAATTCTATATGTTTGTTGATTGCATTATGGGTTGAGAACCATGCCTCGTGGAATTCCCGTGCATGTCTACTTTCGCCAACTGACTGAGTTCTACCTGCGAACAAATTCACTTTCTCCACAAATGCCTCAGAAACCAGATAGTGCCCTGCAGCATGAAGTATAAACCTCCACTCAGCATCCCACAGGCTATAAAATAGCACAACAGAACAGACACATAATACTACGGGTGATGATTGATGATGCTCATAACCGACTCAACAAGTACGAAGGGGAGATTTCACGACAAAAATCACTATCTAAACACTATGGACCAGGAGTAGACAACAATCCTAGAACAGGCCATCACCATCAATCAACACAGGACAAAGACTAAGAAGAGACACGAGCTACAGGAGAAGCTTACCAAACTGCTACACCACAAAGAAAAGGACTCCAACAAACCAGACACATCGATAAGAAACTTCTCCAGCAGACAACTCACACAAACTGAGAAAGCTGTCCTATTACGCGGGCTGAACTGTAACCTCAAAGTTGCGAACGGGACAGACTTCATGGCCACCCCAGAGGCTACATTATAAGACAACTGACTCACAGATGAAACACGGCAAGACATCCGGCAAACTATAAACCCCACACGACACAGAAGGAACAAATGGAACAACCTGAACACATCAGAGAGAAAAGCACAAGATAAACTCAAGAAATACAAGAACATTATAATCCTACCAGCAGACAAAGGGCACATGACTGTCATGAACAAACTGGACTACGTTGAGAAAGTACTGACACTGCTTGCAGATACAAACACTTACCAACAGGTGGTGAGAGACCCAATACAGCAGCTAGGTAATAGGATCACCCTGTCACGGAAGCAACTAAAGGATGCAGGGCAGATAACCAAGTCAGATTACATGAGAATGAAACCAGAAGGCACGGACAGCTGCAGCTTCTGTGGACTTCCTAAAGTACACAAACCAGACATCCTTCTCAGACCCGTTGTCCACCTACCGGGCACACCTTCACACAAGATAATAAAATGTGAGGCTGGATGAACACAGCAGGCCAAGCAGCATCTCAGGAGCACAAAAGCTGATGTTTCGGGCCTAGACCCTTCATCAGAGAGGGGGATGGGGAGAGGGTTCTGGAATAAATAGGGAGAGAGGGGGAGGCGGACCGAAGATGGAGAGTAAAGAAGATAGGTAGAGAGGAGAGTATAGGTGGGGAGGTAGGGAGGGGATAGGTCAGTCCAGGGAAGACGGACAGGTCAAGGAGGTGGAATGAGGTTAGTAGGTAGATGGGGGTGCGGCTTGGGGTGGGAGGAAGGGATGGGTGAGAGGAAGAACCGGTTAGGGAGGCAGAGACAGGTTGGACTGGTTTTGGGATGCAGTGGGTGGGGGGGAAGAGCTGGGCTGGTTGTGTGGTGCAGTGGGGGGAGGGGACGAACTGGGCTGGTTTAGGGATGCAGTAGGGGAAGGGGAGATTTTGAAACTGGTGAAGTCCACATTGATACCATATGGCTGCAGGGTTCCCAGGCGGAATATGAGTTGCTGTTCCTGCAACCTTCGGGTGGCATCATTGTGGCAGTGCAGGAGGCCCATGATGGACATGTCATCTAGAGAATGGGAGGGGGAGTGGAAATGGTTTGCGACTAGGAGGTGCAGTTGTTTGTTGCGAACTGAGCGGAGGTGTTCTGCAAAGTGGTCCCCAAGCCTCTGCTTGGTTTCCCCAATGTAGAGGAAGCCGCACCGGGTACAGTGGATGCAGTATACCACATTGGCAGATGTGCAGGTGAACCTCTGCTTAATGTGGAATGTCATCTTGGGGCCTGGGATGGGGGTGAGGGAGGAGGTGTGGGGACAAGTGTAGCATTTCCTGCGGTTGCAGGGGAAGGTGCCGGGTGTGGTGGGGTTGGAGGGCAGTGTGGAGCGAACAAGGGAGTCACGGAGAGAGTGGTCTCTCCGGAAAGCTGACAGGGGCGGGGATGGAAAAATGTCTTGGGTGGTGGGGCCGGATTGTAAATGGCGGAAGTATCGGAGGATAATGCGTTGTATCCGGAGGTTGGTAGGGTGGTGTGTGAGAACGAGGGGGATCCTCTTGGGGCGGTTGTGGCGGGGGCGGGGTGTGAGGGATGTGTTGCGGGAAATACGGGAGACGCGGTCAAGGGCGTTCTCGATCACTGTGGGGGGAAAGTTGCGGTCCTTAAAGAACTTGGACATCTGGGATGTGCGGGAGTGGAATGTGGACACCTTCACACAAACTGGCCAAGGGCCTACAACGGAGACTGAAACACCATCCCAACTACTCAACTCAAGAAGTCCTCAATATCTTCAAGAACATAAAAATCAGCGATGACGAGGTTATTGTAGCTTTTGATATCACAGCATTATTCCCAAAAATTGCCATCCCACTAGCTAAAGAAACACTGGCCACATTACTAGAGGAAGCAAAAAACACAGGCCAGCAGCTCCATCAGGAATGGCAGCATACTCAAACTACCAGATTTGTGCCTCACCACACACTTTGTCTTTAATGGCCAAGTATACAAACAGATCAAAGCACACTCATGGGATCACCTATCTCAGGATTTATCGCAGAAGCAGGCACGCAAAGACTAGAACACACTACCCTCCCTCTCATTCAACCTAAACTGTGGATCTGGTACATGAACAACGCATTATTAAACACACCAAACTAGAAGAGACCCACCACCTCATCAACAACGTATTCACTGCGATTAAATTCAAGAGAGAAGAAAACAACAATCAGCTTCCGTTTCTGAATGTCAGAGTTGAATGTATGACAAACGGGGTGTTCCAAACCTCAGGATACAGGAAATCAACTCACACTGACCAAATCCTCAATTTACACAGCAACCACCCCAATGCCCACAAACCAAGCTGCATTAGGGCACTATTTAAACAGGCCCACCATCACTGCAACACGCCAGAACTTTGCAGGAAGAGGAAGAGCACCTATAAAACATTTTTTTATTGAACGGATATCCCTACACCTTCATCCACAGGTGCCTACCAAACAGACAACAACAAGAGGACACAGTATGCCCCAACATACTGGCCACACCGCCCTACATCAAGAACATATCAGAAGTGACAATGAGACTCCTATGACCACTAGAGATCATGGTGGCCCACAAACCCACAGCCACTCTATGACAAACGCTCACCAGAATTAAAGACCCCATTCCCACAACATGCAACATTTACAAAATACCGTGCAATGACTGCCACAAGCATTACATCGGACAGACAGGAAGAAAACTAGCCATTGGAATTCACAAACATCAGCTAGCAGGAAAACGACATGACAAACTTTCCTTAATATCAGTAAACTTGGACAATGAAGGCCATCAGTTTAACTGGAACAACATAACCATAGCAGCCCAAGCCAAACATAGACAAGCAAGGAGGCAAAAAAAACTAGAGATCTGTTGGTTTAACATCCATCATAGGGAAAATGTTAGAATGTTACTAAAAACATTATAACGGGGGCCTTGGATAGGTTTAAGGTAACCAGGCAGAACCAACATGGTTTTATCAAAGGGAAATCATGTTCAAATGAGTTTTTTGATGAAGTAATTTGTACTGTCGATGAAAGATATATTGCACTTAGATTGTGAGAAGATATTTAATAAGGACCACATCAAAGGTTATTGTGGAAAATGAAAACTCATAGTGTTTCATATGTGAAAGGTTGGCTGGCTAAATGGGAGCAGAGATTCGGAATAAGTGAGTCTCTTTCAGACTGGTAGGCCGTCACAAGTGATGTGCCACAGGGATCAGTGCTGTAGCCTCAGTGCTTTAGCATTTATATTAGTTATTTGGATGAAGGGGTGGAAGGCACAGTAGTTAAATTTACTGTTGACACAAAGCTAAGTAGGTGAGTGACATGTGAAGAGGGCAGAAGAAGCCTACAAAGGGATATAAATACACCAGGTGAGTGAGCAAAGATCTGGCAAGTGATGCACAATGTGGAACAGTGCAGAATTGTCCATTTTGGCAGAAAGAATAATAAAGAAGCACAATATCTAAACAGTGAAAGGCTGCAGAACTTGGGGATGCTTAGATATCTGCGTGTCCTCGAGCATGAATGGGAACTAAATACAAGATTAGAGAGGTTGTGCTTCAGACTCCTCAGATACTGAAACAGTCCACGTTCAAATCTAGCAAGACCTGGACAATATCTAGGCTTGGGCTGAAAAGTGGCAAGTAACAGTGATACAGGGTATTGGTGAAACCACATCTGATGCACCGTTCACAGTAGCAATCACAGTACTTACAGAAGGTTGTTAAAGAATTGGAAGCAGCTTAGAGAAGATTTACAAGATACATTTGGAATTTCTGGAAGGGCCATACAGTCTAGGCCTTTATCCTCTGAGGTTTGAAGAATCAGAGGGGATTAAATCGAACATATAAGATGGTGGGAGGACTTGATCTGTTGGATGTTGAAAGAATGTTTCCTTTTGTGGGAGAATCTAGAACTAGGGGTCATAATTTAAAAATATAGGCTTCCCCATTGAAAACAGGGTGAGGAAATATTTTGCCTCTGAGGGTTTTGAGTTTTTGGAATTTCTTTCTTCAAAAGGCAACGGATACAGAATCTTTAAATATTATTAAGGCAGGGCTAGATGAGTTATTGATTAGAGTCATTGAGATGTATAGCAAGGAACAGATCCTTTGGTCCAACTCATCCACGCTGACCAGATATCCCAGATAAATCTGGTCCTATTTTCCAGCACTTGATCCATATCCCTCTAAGGCCGTCCTATTCATATACTCAGCCAGATGCCTTTTAAATGTTGTAACTGCACCAGCCTTCACCTACTCCTCTGGCAGCTTATTCCACACACACACTACCCTCTGTGTGAAACAGTTGCCCCTTAGATCCCTTTTAAATCTTTCCCCTCGCACCTTAAACCTATGCCGTCTAGTTTTGGATTCCCGGACCTCAGGGAAAATACCTTGTCTATTTACTCTATTTTCCCTATCCATGGCAGACATGATTTTATAAACCTCTATGAGGTCTTCCCTCAGCCTCTGATGCTCCAGGGAAAATAGCCCCAGCCTGTTCAGCCTCTCCCTAGACCCCAAACTCTCCAACCCTGGCAACATCTTTGTAAATCTTTTCTGAACTCTTTTCAGTTTCACAACATCCTTCCTATTCCAAAAGTGGCCTAACCAATGCCCTGTCCAGCTGCAACATGACCTCCCATCCAGTATTCCAAAAGTGGCCTAACCAATGCCCTGTTCAGCTGCAACATGACCTCCCATCTCCTATACTCAATATACAAAATAATCAGTAAGGTTACACTTTAAAAAATACACTTAGCTGTTCCCCTGCTGTGAGCTCTCCCACACAAGTTTCAACAAGATCAGCTGTGAGTGTTTGTTAATTTTTCTTAGATGAACTCTGATGTCCAGAGATACTTGAAAATCAAACAGCCGAGGTATTAGCTGTGCAGATTCAGTGCTGGGTCAACTGTAGGTTGCTTTCTCCATTTGAATCCCTTCCCATGTAGTCACTTCCACTGCCTTTATCTGTCTTGCTCCTTTTTTAAAGTGTCATTGTTTTGATTTCTTTTTTCCCAAAGTTCCAAAACAATTCAACAGCTTATAAAACAGTAATTGCTGCTCCTAGAATTCGAGAAAATTAGCTCCAACAGTTGAAATACCTCAAAAAGGAACAGCTCTTACAGGTGCAACTTAATTCCCATCCTCCACCTTGAATTACCCAGAATCCTCATTGCTGCAGGGATGAAAGATTATTGGGGGTACACAGAAATGTAGAGTAGACGTTAGAGTGCAATCAGCCATAATCTTATTGAATAGCAGAGTAGTCTTGAAGGGAAGATTGAGTGGCCTACTTTGTTCCTTATTTATATGTTTGTATGTAAAGCAGTACTTGCGTTCAACAGAAATGCTGATATTCCAGCTGCTTTACTCAAAATATTTCCAACTAATTAAATGAATAAATTTTGCTTCCATTGTTTTGCTAAGATATTCCATAGTTGCCCAATCACTGTGTGAGTAATTTTAAGGTAGCCAGAAAGGTATTGAGAACGTACTGCCTTTATTTAATGGCGCAGCTGTCTAAAACATCAGGCAAAGTCCCTTTTGTCCAACTGTTGCATAACTAAGACCTAATGCTTATCTCACAAACCCAGTGCCTCTTCACACGAGGAACAGTGCATGCATTTGAGGTCACATGCCCCTCATATTTAGGGGCAGACAAAGAAAGAATTCCACTAGATCTCCAAACGTTGCCTCTGATAAATCGACTGCTGCGTATTTTGTCATTTTCCTCTTCAGATAGCAGCTGACAGATTAACTGTATTCACTGCTCACATTGCAGTCTCGTCTAGATAACTTCACTCAGTTCACAAACATAGTTCTAAACATGTGGTCACTTGGCATTTTAATTCTTTCCTCCAACCCCACACTTCCCTCTCGGTCTAGGCCTTCTAAAGTGTTCCAATGGACTTCAATGCAAACTCAAGAAATGACACCTCTTTTGATAAGGCCCTTTATAATGCTCTGGACTCAACATTTAATTTAATCAACTTCAGATTCTAACCACTGTTCTACTATTTTGGACAGTGGATGCTTTTGCCATTTGAACCTCCTTTAGGTCTATCTTCTGCTTCTTTATTTGGCTTAATATTGTTTCTACCTGTGTTGCACTTTCATCCCTATCACCTATTCATCTCTCTTGCCTTCCATTCTGTTGGGTTGTTCCCCTCTTGTTCTTTTGCACTTTCTTCCTGTACTGACCTCTATTTGTTTAGAATCCATTACATCTCAATTTTTTTTCAGTTCTGACAAAAGTCAATTAACATGAAACATTAACTTTGTTTTTGTCTCTCCACAGATGTTGCCTGTCCTGCTGAGTATTTCCAGAATTTTCTGGTTTTATTTCAGATTTTCAGCATCTGTGGCATTTTGCTTTAGTTTGACATGATATATTGTAAATGTCAATGTGTTGAAGTCTGTTGTTTTGTTTGCCTGTACTGTTGGTAGAGAGGGGACCAGGTGTTAAATGTGATTTACCAAACAGTAACTTGATACTTACATTCATAGTGGGGACCAAACTGGGCTGAATAAATGAGGTTTCTTAACTTTCCAAAGCTGTGTTTGTGTCATGGGAGTAAATATCTCACATAAGGTGTGCTGGACACCATAGTGGGAAAGGAGTTTGTTTACATCATCCAACAACCACTGAGAGTTAACAGAGCTTGCAGCCCATGACAAAAAAACCCCAGTTTGCAATGTCTGTGACCACTTTGGAGATCAGCACACAGGCTACATCCTTTCTTAACCTCTCAAGGTACCTTCAATGAAGGATTTACTACCAACACAGAATGGCTGCAGGATCATATCCCTGACCCTTGTTCAAATCTCAGGGCTATTTTCTAACTAGGTTATCAGAATTTTGATAAGATGCTGCTTGGCCTGCTGTGTTCATCCAACCCCACACTTTGTTATCAGAATTTTGATATTGTCAGTAGTATCTTCACGTTACAGGATATGGTTTAACCAGTGCTGAAGTACCTTTTTGATGGCGGCACGGTGGCTCAGTGGTTAGCACTGCTGCCTCACTGCACCAGGGACCTGGGTTCAATTCCACTGTTAGCTGACTGTCTGTGTGGAGTTTGCACATTCTCCCCGTGTCTGCACAGGTTTCCTCCAGGTGTTCCAGTTTCCTCCCACAGCCTAAAGATGTGCAGATTACATGGATTGGCCATGCTAAATTGCCCATAACATTCAGGGATGGGTAGGTTAGGTGGGTTAGCTATGCGAAATGCAGGGATAGGACAGGGTATGGGGATGGGTCTGGGTGCGATGCTCTTCAGAGAGTCAACATGGACTTGATGGGCCAAATGGTCTGCTTCCCCATTGTAGGGATTATATGATTCCATGACTTAAAGGCATGTGACAAACCAAGCTGCCCAGCCTAAAAGGACCTTAACAATGAGCATGACTAAGAGAATAAGCAGAATTGATGCAGAATAAAAGAATTTGCTGGAAGTGGATGAGAAGGAGGGAGAGAAAAGATTTCAGCGAGTAGCTTGAGCCGTGGAGGGATTGGAGGCTCTGGACAATGGATTGTAGGAGTGCTGGGATGGGAAGTAACTGCTGGTCTAGACAGCCACATCCAGAAAATGAAGACCAAAAATTTCAGAAGCCACTTTGGGCACTGTAGTCACACCCATGATTGCAGCAAAATACAATTGGATGATAGCAATCTGAAATCCACTATAGTTCTTGGATGTTGGATAGATATTGCTTGATCTACCACTGAAGCTGAGGCAGTGGTCATCAGATGTTTCAACAGGGCTGGTGCCACATGTATGTTGTTTGAGACTCACGTTTAAAAAGAAGGAATCATGTACTCCATGCAAGCTCAGTGCCAGATGCTGCCGTACCCATTGACATTGAATACAGGCTTTCCGGTGCACCAAGCCTTTGTGTGTGTATGTACATCTGTGGAATGTTCCCTGCAGCATGGCCCATCAAAATCATCACCTGAGTCCCGTGCTGCAAAGCACATGTACAATACACCTTTCAGTGAGCTGCAATTTACTATCCCCATGACTGGCTTTGGGCACTGGTACTTGGTGAGTGAGCATCTGGAGGTCCCAACTTCACCAATTTCATCTAAATAATACCAGTATTAGTACCTGAGCTGATGGTTCTGAGTGTATGGTCAATAGACAATGAGGCTTTCCATCACTGAATTGGATTATACTGAGGGCAGAGGAGACATTAAGTGTCTCTTCTTACACCATCATCAGCTTTGTGTGAAGGCCGAAAGAACTGGTAAAGGAATGCTCTCAGTATCAGCAGCGGCTGGGGCCTTCGGCACTAGCCAAGAGGCCACTGGTATGCGCCTGGGCAGAAGTCTGGTGGTCGACGGCCGCAAGGCATCTTCAATACAGCAGAGCGGGACTCCAGAGGGTGTGTGGGAGTAGGCAGCCCAAGGCGACCAGTGACAAGAGTGGGAGCAGGCGGCGGCAGCGGGGCTGGGGGCTGGGGGTGGGGGTGTGGGTGTTGAGGGTGGGGGTGGTGGAGGTGCAGGGGAGGGGTCGAACCCTTGTTTTGCACACCTATCACCACCAGAAAGATGTGGAACTGCCAGAACAAGACCATCAACTACACTGTGAGGTTAACTCATCTCCACCTATCTGGACTCCATTTTCTCCCCTTTGGTCCAGGAACTCCCTACCTACGTCCGTGACACCACCCACGCCCTCCACCTCCTCCAGGACTTCCAATTCCCTGGCCCCCAACACCTCATTTTCACCATGGACGTCCAGTCCCTATACACCTGTAATCCGCATGCGGATGGCCTCAAGGCCCTCCGCTTCTTCCTGTCCCGCAGGCCCGACCAGTCCCCCTCCACCGACGCCTACATCCCACCCACCCTCCTGCAAAAATTCCATCCCCTATTCCCAATTCCTCCGCCTCCGCCGCATCTGCTCCCACGATGAGGCATTCCACTCCTGCACATCCTAGATGTCCAAGTTCTTCAAGGACTGCAACTTTCCCCCCACAGTGGTCGAGAATGCCCTTGACCGCGTCTCCCGCATTTCCCGCAACACATCCCTCACACCCCGCCCCCGCCACAACCGCCCAAAGAGGATCCCCCTCGTTCTCACACACCACCCCACCAACCTCCAGATACAACGCATCATCCTCCGACACTTCCGCCATCTACAATCCGACGCCACCACCCAAGACATTTTTCCATCCCCACCCTTGTCTGCTTTCCGGAGAGACCACTCTCTCCGTGACTCCCTTGTTCGCTCCACACTGCCCTCCAACCCCACCACACCCGGCACCTTCCCCTGCAACAGCAGGAAATGCTACACTTGCCCCCACACCTCCTCCCTCACCCCCATCCCAGGCCCCAAGATGACTTTCCATATTAAGCAGAGGTTCACCTGCACATCTGCCAATGTGGTATACTGCATCCACTGTACCTGGTGTGGCTGCCTCTACATTGGGGAAACCAAGCAGAGGCTTGGGGACCACTTTGCAGAACACCTCCGCTCAGTTCGCAATAAACAACTGCACCTCCCAGTCACAAACCATTTCCACTCCCCCTCCCATTCTTTAGATGACATGTCCATCATGGGCCTCCTGCAGTGCCACAATGATGCCACCCGAAGGTTGCAGGAACAGCAACTCATATTCCGCTTGGGGGCCCTGCAGCCCAATGGTATCAATGTGGACTTCACCAGCTTCAAAATCTCCCCTTCCCCCACCGCATCCCAAAACCAGCCCAGTTCGTCCCCTCCCCCCACTGCACCACACAACCAGCCCAGCTCTTCCCCTCCCCCCACTGCATCCCAAAACCAGTCCAACCTGTCTCTGCATCCCTAACCTGTTCTTCCTCTCACCCATCCCTTCCTCCCACCCCAAGCCGCACCTCCATCTCCTACCTACTAACCTCATCCCACCTCCTTGACCTGTCCGTCTTCCCTGGACTGACCTATCCCCTCCCTACCTCCCCACCTATACTCTCCTCTCCACCTATCTTCTTTTCTCTCCATCTTCAGTCCGCCTCCCCCTCTCTCCCTATTTATTCCAGAACCCTCACTCCATCCCCCTCTCTGATGAAGGGCCTAGGCCCGAAACGTCAGCTTTTGTGCTCCTGAGATGCTGCTGGGCCTGCTGTGTTCATCCAGCCTCACGTTTTATTATCATCAACTACACTGTGCTGGTCAACAATGTTTGTCACCATGCAGGAGTAAAATACATGAGAGCGGGATTGAATAATTGTTGACAGGATACACTGTTGTGGAAGAAACAAAGTAAATTAAACATAGAAATTTCAAATCTCCAGAAGACAGCCTGAGGCAGAACGTTGGAGAAACATGTGGGAAGTGCCAGCAAAGAGAAAAAATGTCATTAAAGGAAAGAGAGCAATATAAAAGAAAAAATTAAAAAAAGGAGAGAAGCGCCAGAGAAAGAGAAATAAAGTGAGGCAAACAAAAGTTTGGGCACTTGTAAGTTGGGTGAGAATGAATGCAAGCAAAAACTAGCAAGAAAGAAGTAGAACAGAAACAAAGGCTGTGGTAACTCTAGGTTGCGTATTTGGTCTGGGTAGAGAGGAGTTTCTATGTTTCTTGAATATCAGCCCGATTAACAGGCCACCTGCCTGTTGGAGATGAACGTCAGTGGCACAGCACCACAACTGATGAGCATATAGATGGGTTGCAAGAAATTGTGGTGATGGTTGAGCTCAGTGTTGGTCAGGGTGAGAGATTGTTGTAGGTAGCCCATGGTCAAGAGGGATGAGGTGCTGATTGAGAGAGTTGGAAGTTACAGAGGAGGGATACAGTCAGGCAGACTGGAGGGATATTTAACAGGTTTGATAGTTGGCCCCGGGGGAGGTATTTGAACTGCACATGGCCCACAAACATTGCTACAAATGCACTTACTTTATGGATCGGTTTCCACCTCTTTGCCTGTATTAGAATTCCGAGACCAGAAAAGCACAGTTAGGATCAGTTAAAAACGAAAATATTATTAACATAGAATTGACCAGCCTCCAATAGCAAAGACTGACCCAGAAACTCTGAGTAGATCAGTCACTTACATCACAGATACCTTCATTAAAACCATTAAAGAGTAAGGAAAACAGAAAGAAAGCAGATATAGTCGAGCAATTTGGAGCGGAAGAAGCATAAGATTCTAACATTGTGAGATGTATCCCTATATCACTGCTAGACTCCTCCTTGGCGGCTTCAGTATAAATATTCCAAAGTGTATCAGAGCGTCAAAACAATTACGATGGCATTTTGGAGGTCAGGACTGAGCTTAAAATTAATAAATTTCCACATCTTGACCTTCTAGATTCCCAAGTTAAAACAAGCTCTGACAAATATGAAGGACAATATTACCAAAACAAAAGAAAACAGTACATTAAATAACATGGAGTCACAATGTTGATTGTGTGTTTATATTGCTGAGTATAAACAAAGCTGTTTGTGTTACAGGGAAAGTCTATAGGAAAACTTTGACCAAGATACCATGGTTGGGATAGGACAATACATGTCCAAAATGCCATTGTAATTGTTTTGATGCTCTGATACACTTTGGAATATTTATAATGAAGCCACCAAGGAGGAGTCTAGCAGTGATATAGGGATACATCTCACAATGTTAGAATCTTATGCTTCTTCCGCTCCAAATTGCTCGACTATACCTGCTTTCTTTCTGTTTTCCTTACTCTTTAATGCTCATGATGAAGGATTATGTCAACATTAGAAGGGGCAAAGCTTTTTTCATTCTTTCTGCTGGAAGGTGGTGCTGAGTCGAGGTTTCGAAAGGGAGATAGGTCTTGCAAAGTTGTAAGGTTTGGAAACAGACAGAGAGAAAGCAATGATCAAAATTGCAAGATTTAGGAACAGGGATAACCACAGATTATCAATGAGTTGGACAGGTGACCAGGAACACTTATAGGAACAGACATGGAGATAAAGTTGGGGCCATGAAAAAGGATTGAAACTAACCTGGTGAGAAAGTTTATCATAGATTTCTTGAATTTGAATCATTGATGTAGATTAAAAACAGTGACAGAGGCTTGGGGCATGTCACTTAGTGACTTCTGCATTCTGCTATTGCCACTTTAACCAGAGTCCATTATTTTACGCACTTTAATCAATTTTATTTTCATCCATTCTCAAATTTTGCCCAGGATTAACACAACTTAATCTTGAATTGCAAGCTTTTGTGGAAACTTTACTGCATTTCAAAGTTGCAGATGACAAGAAACTTGGAAATGTTATGAACAGTCAACAAGAAAACTAGTGGAGTGAGTGGACACATGCTGAATGAAACTTAGTGCAGAGATGTATGAAGTGTTCATTTTGAAAGGAAAATGAGAAGATGCAACCTAAACTAAACAATAAAATTTTAAAGACACTGCAGGAATGAAGAGACACAAGTGTTTACACACTTGAGGATAGATTGGTTCGAATGGGTCTGCATTCCAGCCATTGAGAAGAATGACAAATATCTAATGAAACATATAAATTTATGAATGGACTGGACAGACTGGGCAAAGCATTAATGTTTCCAATGATTGTGAGAGAAGAGAGAGACTTGCTGAATCCATGAGGGTGAACTCATTTATGTGAGTGCAAATGAAGTGGATTTCCTCAGTTTACTGCAAGCATAACTAATGTCAGAAGGACTACAGGCAGTTATGAAGGTTAGGACATGGGTCATATTCTCAGGATGTGGGGCCAGCTATGTCAGACTAAGGTGAGAAGTGATCTCTCCAATCAAAGGGTGGTGAACCTGTGGAATCTCCACTGAAGGCTGAAGGTGCCAAGGGGCATATGGAAAGAGATCAAGCGTGGTGTTGAGATAAAAGATCAGCCATGATCATGTTGAAAGGCAGAACAGGCTTGAAAGGCCGAATGCTCTCCTCCTGCCCGTCTTTTCTGTGATTTGGCATAATTTTTGAAGGTGGTAGGATGTGTTCACAAAGCTCATAAAAGGTACATGGGATCCCTTAGCTATATGAATGAGTCATTAAAATAGTCTCAAAGCTTCTGTGGTAAAGAGCCAAAGGTGACTGTTCTTGCATACTTAGAAGCCTGGAGTGGAGTGGAGAAGGCCAGTGGCCTGGAGTGGGGAAAGCCAGTGGCCCAGATTGGGGAAAGCCAGTGGCTCAGAGTGGGGAATGCCAGTGGCCCAGAGTGGGGAAGGCCAGTGGCATGGAGTGGAGAAGGCCAGTGGCCCAGAGTGGGGAAAGCCAGTGGCTCAGAGTGGGGAATGCCAGGGGCCCAGAGTAGGGAAAGCCAGTAGCCCGGCGTGGAGAAGGCCAGTGGCCCGGAGTGGGGAAGGCCAGTGGCGTGGAGTGGGGAAGGCCAGTGGTGTGGAGTGGGGAAGGCCAATGGCCCAGAGTGGGGAAGGCCAGTGGTGTGGAGTGGGGAAGGCCAGTGGCCCGAAGTGGGGAAGGCCAGTGGCCCGGAGTGGGGAAGGCCAGTGGTGCGAAGTGGGGAAGGCAGCCAGTGAAACTGGAGCAAATTAGGGCAGAATAGCCATTCACCCGGTGTGCATTATGCACTAAGTTCTCAGGAGCCGTGCAATAACAATGAGAATTTCTTCATAAAATCATTGCAGAGATATGAAATCTCCTTTTGTATGCTGTGTTTCTGGAGGCCTAGGAAGCAAAGCCAATTGCTTTACAGAGAGAAAGTTTCAAAGAGTAGAAGGACGTATGCTTTCATAGAATGGCCCATTCTTTGGAGAGTGGCTTGGTCACCTCTTATACCCACCTCTATTAACATTGGGCGTGAGTGAATTCAACCGGGATTGGACTCAGGTTCCAGAGCTTTAGTGTTCAAATCACCAATCTGATGCAAACTCTCCCATTCTAGGAGCGTAAAATCATTCCTATTCAGCCCTGGGTGTTCAAAGCCGTATGTTATGGTTTGGGATTTGGTAAAGATTGTTATTTGTTGACTAAATAAGAAAGTCTCTGTGACTTTACATTTCATGTACTAACTTACCTACCTGCTATCATAATGCTTACAACCTTACATTTAAGATATTTTTATTGCACTAATCCATGTCAAATGTTCTGATTTAATTGAGACTTCTATTTGCTATGGTCGAACCTTTCTTGTCAATGTAGTATTGGCTGATGGAAATGTGTATGACAGGCAAAGTTTAATAAGAGCAAGTTATAACTATGTCTCAGAACTTTTAATTTTATCATTTCATTGGACATACCTATTGGTTTATTCTGTGACAGAAGAGAGAGCCTTGCTGAATCTATGAGAGTGAACTCATTTGTGTGAGTGAAAATAAAGTGAATTTGCTTAATTTATTGCGGGCGTAACTAATGTCAGAAAGACTAGAGGCATTTATGAAGATTAAAGAAATATTTTAATTGCATGCAAACACACGTATGTGATAATAATGAACAGCTGGCACTATTTTTAAGTGTTTTTCACTCAATAATATATGAAAGAGTGAAAAGAATTGTGTCTACTATTTCTGGACAATAAAATATTAGGGTATGTTCTCTGGGTAAAGTATAAGAAACTTTTACGTTAAAAATTCACAGGCCCGCTCTTCAAAACTTTTTGCACTGAAAATCAATGGTTAAAAAGTAAGATTAGAAACAGTGTTGAGCTGATGTATGTTTCTGAGAAGCAATGCTTTTGAAAGAAAACCAAGACTGCCATTTCCTTCATTTGTTGCAAAAGGGTTCCTTGTAGTCCCCGCTGGTGAGGAAGCAAGGATGTGAATGCAAAACAACAGAAAGATGTCAATGAAATTGGGGTATATTTCACATGAGAAAATAAGGAATGAAGAATATTATAACATGTTTTTGCAACTTCTAAAATTGACTTTGACAGTGTTTAGTTGATTTGAAAGATTATTCCATACGCAAACATCATGTTTAAGTACTAAATGAGTTAGCTTGGTATGTAAATGAAAAATGGCAATAGATCTCTAAATCACAATTCCTTGCTGTATCCATGCTGTATCTATGACTATCAATTCCAATAACTAATCCAATGTTAGTCCAGATTAGCGTTAAACTGAAAAATGTTGATACATTCTATTACCAGCAGTAAGGGAGAACAAAGCTGGCTTAAGAAGGTATGATTAAACAGGGCCAAGCTATTTACATTGTAGTTCAGTAAGACCATGCCTCTCATGAGAAAGCTAAGAGGGAACACCATGACCTGTGAACAAGCAGGATAACATTAAGCATCACGAGGCCAAGATAAAGAACAGTGGACAGTTGACATTTAAAAGCTTGCCCCAGTGCCTTGTTATCAGCTGGAAATAATAAGTAAAATAAAAACTGGACAGTTTAGAAAGAACACAAAAAATTAATGAAAATAATTAGATATCAACCTCTTTGAAATGGAAGGGGAGAAGTACCTTGTTTTCACTGAGAGCTTTAACAAATGGATAAAAGTTGGGTCTATGCCCAGTACCACAAGTCCAAAGGTATTGAACTTTCCAGAAACAAACAGAAATAGAAATCACTGGAGAAATTCAGCAGGTCTGGCAGCATCAGTGAAGAAAAAATAATGTTAACATTTTAAGTCCGGTGATTCTTCTTCGGAGGTGCAGTGCTTTTGTGAAGCTGGTTTGCAATTTATGGGTTGCTAGAGGCATTAGTGTCCAATAATAGTCTACAATTTGCATCAACAAATTTAATGTACATCTAAGTAAGAATAGATTCGAGTACATTTTAATATGCCATATAAACCAGCTTTAAATGGTACTGAGAGAAGTAACGTATAGATTGCGAAGAGAGCTTTGCGGAAGTATTTGTTAAGTGACAAGCAAGGCAGCAATTTCCATGTTTCTCTTTGACACAGCCTACACAAGTTTCTATTCTTGCAAAATAACCCCACAGTCTGCAACTGATTGCTCAACTCATCAGTTAGTGTTTGAATATGCGCCTGGGACAATGTTTTATTTGCATGAGCCTGAATTCAATAGCAAAGTAAGAGAAAAGCAAGACAAAATGCAGGTGAGTCATGATACAAAAGGCACGAAACTTGGGGAGAATTCAATTCTAGTGCGAAAGTCATGATTGAAAACCACTGAGGTGAAAGGAGAAGTATGTATTTGGAGTTTTTGTAAAGACTCCAGGAGAATTCACATACTGAGTAATACTTGGCCAGAGGCTCTATCAAATCACCTTTATAAGTGGCAAATTCAATAAAGGGAAGGCAGCAGAAAGCTTCTATATACAAATTCTTCCTACACTCTCAAGTGAATGTTAAGTAGAAATTAACGGTTTACTGGTATTACAGAATCCACTGGCAGAGCAAAGCAAGTCGCGGGGCTGAATCTTACTTGTTTTTGGCTAAGTATCAGTTTTGCCATGTTTTCCTACTGCACCCCTCCCACTCCAACCCCCAATCCAAAGTTCATGCTCTATCAATCTCACAATTACCTGCAGCATCTTCTCAGAGATAATGGGAACTGCAGATGCTGGAGAATTCCAAGATAAAATGTGAGGCTGGATGAACACAGCAGGCCAAGCAGCATCTCAGGAAAGATGCTGCTTGGCCTGCTGTGTTCATCCAGCCTCACATTTTATCTTGCAGCATCTTCTCCATTTGTTACCATCCACTCCACCAACTATAACCCGACAAAACCCTCTATGCTGGCTGTTCACTCACTTGGGTCCACTCCCCTCCTGCTCCAAAAATAACAGCTGTGCCTCCCACTTACATCTCCCATTATACCCACCTCTCTCTGTTTGCAGGAGAAAACAGCCCACTATAGGGCAGAAAGTGTGAAGACAAGTGGTGGGCTGCCTGACATTAGACTCCAATTATGTGGAGAGGACCCTGATTGAAATCTCACCAAGCAATTGACTGACCATGTCCAAGCCCCAGAATTGATATTGGAGGCTACCCTTGACAAACCATACCAGGAACCACTGACAGAAGGCATCCTCTTTGCCTTGACTTGATGACGCTAACAAACAAGACGAGTTTCCTGACAATTTGCCTGCCCTAAACTGCATGGTGATCCAGCAGTACCAGAGCCTGATATCTTTGAAGGAGAGGCAAGTGCAAAAAAGGCAAGGCAAGGAATGAAAAGAATGCTGTGAACATCCTGGTGGACTCAGAGTGAGTGAGCAAATGAAAAGGCTGGAGGTGCAACTTGTTTCAGATCATGAGCTGGTTGTATGTCCCTGAGTGCAATGTCCTTGTTGCAGCATTACAATGATAGATGTTCCAGCTGGGAGGGTAACATTGAAGTGCAGACACATCTTGTAAGTGGATTTGAGATGCCTAATGAGGTTTCATTGAGCTGGTACATATTGGATACCAATGCCCATGGACAAGGGACAAGCAGCCAATGCCCATTTGGCATGCCTTGAGATATTGGTGCTTGGTATCCAGCATAAAGATTCTTTGGAGGTGAGGTGAAGCCACCCAAGTACCCGTTCTGACCTGCATGTTGAGAATTCTCGGTATCTGGGTTTCTTACAACAGAAGGGAGGTACATAGGTGCATATTAATGCGATGAAATGCACAGTTTTTAGCAAGTTGTTAGCAGGCAGCAGGTGAGACTCTCACCTCCACGTCCGAAACTTGCTTAAAAGCTGCACCAAGATATTCCGATATCAAGATGGGCCTTATTGGACGTCTCATACATTCTGCCACAGTTCTTGCCGCAGCAAGAGTTCCACAGGGGTCTGTCCTTGGGCCTCTACTGTTTGTAATTTTTATTAATGACTTGGACGAGGGAATTGAAGGATGGGTCAGCAAGTTTGCAGACGACACAAAGGTCGGAGGTGTCGTTGACAGTGTAGAGGGCTGTTGTAGGCTGCAGCGGGACATTGACAGGATGCAGAGATGGGCTGAGAGGTGGCAGATGGAGTTCAACCTGGATAAATGCGAGGTGATGCATTTTGGAAGGTCGAATTTGAAAGCTGAGTACAGGATTAAGGATAGGATTCTTGGCAGCGTGGAGGAACAGAGGGATCTTGGTGTGCAGATACATAGATCCCTTAAAATGGCCACCCAAGTGGACAGGGTTGTTAAGAAAGCATATGGTGTTTTGGCTTTCATTAACAGGGGGATTGAGTTTAAGAGTCGTGAGATCTTGTTGCAGCTCTATAAAACTTTGGTTAGGCCGCACTTGGAATACTGCGTCCAGTTCTGGGCGCCCTATTATAGGAAAGATGTGGATGCTTTGGAGAGGGTTCAGAGGAGGTTTACCAGGATGCTACCTGGACTGGAGGGCTTATCTTATGAAGAGAGGTTGACTGAGCTCGGTCTCTTTTCATTGGAGAAAAGGAGGAGGAGAGGGGACCTAATTGAGGTATACAAGATAATGAGAGGCATAGATAGAGTCGATAGCCAGAGACTATTTCCCAGGGCAGAAATGGCTAGCACGAGGGGTCATAGTTTTAAGCTGGTTGGTGGAAAGTATAGAGGGGATGTCAGAGGCAGGTTCTTTACGCAGAGAGTTGTGAGAGCATGGAATGCGTTGCCAGCAGCAGTTGTGGAAGCAAGGTCATTGGGGTCATTTAAGAGACTGCTGGACATGCATATGGTCACAGAAATTTGAGGGTGCATCCATGAGGATCAATGGTCGGCACAACATTGTGGGCTGAAGGGCCTGTTCTGTGCTGTACTGTTCTATGTTCTATGTTCTATGTTCTAGCCCATATCATTCAGGACCCGACAAAGATCTGCCCAAAGCTTTTAATCACACAAGATTAATTGATGTCATAGTCCCAAAGATTAAAGGGAGTTGGTAGTCACAGTTAAAGTTCAGAGTTAGCCTGTTCAGAGATACTGAATGAGCAGTCAAATTAATGGAAATAAAAGAATATATCCAGACCAAAAAAAAAGATCAATTAAAAGTATGTGGTCATGAAACCTATGCAAGAAACATGTTGGCATTTTCATTATTTCTTGTCAATCAGTTATACTTCTGTTAAACACAAATTGGGTTTAAGGAAAAACTATATTTTTTATGTGCAAATAACATAGGTCATATAGAAGTTTGGGTTGTGATTACAGTCAAAATAAAAATGCAGCCCCCCCCCCCACGTCAAATCTGCGTTTGTTGGTTGTTATATTGCTGATTTTTATAAAAATAGAATTCATTCGTGGGATTGAGATTGCACTGGCTCATCCCTAAATGTTCAGAGACAGTTAAACGTCAACCACATTCCCATGTCTGCGGTCACATTGGAGGTCAGACAGCAATCAACATGATTGTATGGGTGTTATTACGCTAGCCGTTCATTGGATTTAAATTTTGTTGTCTGCTTTTTATACCCAAGCTGTAGAACATTAGTCTTGTGTTCTGGTTTACTAGTCCAGTGAAAATGTCACGATACCACCACCACACCCGTTGAAGTTGTGCTCGAAGCTCCTGGACCATTTAAAGGCATTGGAGCTGGGAGTCTCCGGGATTTCTGAGCCACCAGGACAAGTCTAGGGACATTTATAGGTGTGTGCCTTGTAGATAGTGACAGTATCCAAAGACATCGCATGAATGAGACTCAAGAGCCAAAATATATTGAATGTGAGTGATCTTATTAAAGAAAAGTTCAAGTTGAATAGGCTTTGAAATCAATCTTCGTCCCATATTTATGCAGGAAATCATGTGACTTTTGATTTGAAATGCCCTATTAATTATGTTTGAATTATCTCAATCGAAATTAATTTATTACAATACATTTGTTTACAGTTGAAATCTTGCCGAGTGTTTTTCTTCCTGTTGCATTGTGAGGTTCCTTTATTCTTTTAAAGATATCAGTCTTGATGGCTTCAGAGCAGATTTCCAGTGGATTTTGAATTGCGGCTGGAAAATAGTCACTCAGTAAAGGAATTCAGCACAATCTGAAAAAAATGACAGGATGTGGTTCTTTCTTATCAGTGTTTAAGTCCTGAATTCTTGTTGCTCAGCGATTTGTTTTCCCATCTCACCCACACAAACAGACTGGAGATCCATGTCCTGTTTACCAATGGGTATATGACAAACTTCAGACTGTTCAAGGATAATTTGCAGACTTTAGCTAACATGCAGAGCAGTCATTAGCTCTGGAAACATTTGAAGTTGGTAGCAATTTGATAACTGATATATAACAGATACCTGAAAACGTATTGGCCCAGAATGTGCTGACGACAATAACATTCTGACTATTCTGTTATTAAATTCCATTTGGGCATAAACCTCCAGCAAAGAAGAAATATCTTATGACTTATGATTGTCACAGGACGCTGAATGATTTAGTGATGAAACTGATATCTCAGCCTTAAACTTCCACAGGTTTCATGACCTTGCTGCATTTGCATGTTAATTGCTTCAACATCACATTGTGTGACACGTATAATAATAAACTGGCTGAATGCCATGTTAATGACATGAGAAATGTTAATGACTGATACTCAAGTTTTCTGGTCCAGAAAATACATGGAGTTTCAATTCTTCAGGCAGTGGATTTTGTTGAAGATTCTAAAAAAAGCCAAATATTAACTTATTGTTTGAGTGTCACCGAGTCATTCAGCATAAAAACTGACCCTTCAGCCCATGCAGTCCACACCAACCAAATTCCAAACTAAACTAGTCCCACCTGCCTGCACTTGGCCCATATCCCTCCAAACCTTTTCTATTCATTTTCTTATCTAAATGTCTTTTAATTGTTGTAACTGTACCTGCATCGACCACTTTCTCTGGAAGTTCATTCCACACACAAACATTGTTAAATCTTCCTCCTCTCACCTTAAAAATATGCCCCGTAGTCTTGAAATTTAATTAATTTTCCCACAGCTGACAAGTCGGTTCTTCTTTCTATTATTTAAGAATTAATACAAATGCAATAGGAGCAGTTCACAGAAGGTGCACTTGACTGATTCCTGGAACGGGAATGTTTGTCTTTACAAGTAAAGGTTAGACAATTCAAGGCCTGTATCCATTTGGAACTCTGTTCTCCAGAGAGCAGCGGAGGCACGATCAGGGAATATCTTTAAGGCAGAGATTCTTTACAAACTTGGGTGTCAAAGGTTTTCAGGAGTAGGTGGGAATGTGAATGTGGCCATGATCAGATCAGCCATTGTCTTTCCAAATGATGGATCAGGATCGAGGGGCCGAATGGTATAGCACTGCTCCTAACTTGTACGCTCCTATCTGTCTCCTTTTTTTGGTCACACACTTGAGACAATATCTATTTAGTCTATCTTTGTTTCACTTTCTGATTTGACATTTCCCTCTTTGTCAGACTTGCAAACGTTTATATTTCAATACCTGAATCTTATTTGTAAAGAAGATGTATGGTTGCCTCCTTTATACTCTGGTCTCAGATTGCCTGCTGTTTGCCAACATCATCATCTTGCATTTTTAGCAACTTAATGTTCTGGCCAGATAGTGCAGCAACAATCCAAAATAACAGAGTAATCCAAAATCTGGACTGTATACCGGAACTGTTACTCAACAAATTCTGAACAAGTGTTTCAGTCTCTGGCAGCACTGCTGGCTTTCATTTGAGATAGTAAATTGAGAACCTCTCAGGTGGAAGTAAAAGTCTATAAACACTTTTTGAAGTGTCAGAAATGTTCTGTGTCCTGATCACTATTAATCTTCCGAACAGCAGCTGGAAAAACATATTATCGGATCATTATTGCATTGCTATTCGTGGGATAGTGCAAGTTGTATGTTGTGCTTCCCTGAATTACAACAGTGACTGTACTGCAAAAGTATTTTGATGGCTATAAATTGTCTTGGAATATCCTGAAGTCACAAACTAGCTTTGAGTTTCGGTCTCATGTGAATGGCATCATTACTCTGTCATTCATTGCTGACTGGAGCATGAGAAATTGATCAGTTTCCATGCTGAGCTGACTAATAGGTCACGTATATCAGGAATATGATTCCACAAAGGAATCAAGCTTCACTGCTGGAGAACCAGGAGGCCCCAGTTGGTTCTGTAACAATCCCCACAGTACTTCTGATCCTTTTCTTGTTGTATTAGTTTGAAATCTGCTGGTAAAGATGCTCACTGCCGGATACAATAACAACATTGCACGGTTAAATTAAGAGACAGCACATTGTGGAGCTGGAGGAACACAGCAGATCAGGCAGCATCAGAGGAGCAGGAAAGTCAATGTTTCGGGTCAAGACCCTTCATCAGAACTGGTAAGGGGGTAGGGACGTAGGAAATAAAGGGAGGAGGGATGGGGCTGGGGTAACGTAGGTGGGATAGCGATAGGTGGATGCAGGTAGGGGGTGGTGGGGATTGGTCAGTCGAATGGGTGAGGTGGGGACAAGAGGGATGTTTGGATGTGGGATGAGGTCGGGGGTGTAGAGAATTTTAAAACTGGTGAGTTCTACGCTCAGGCCATCAGGCTGTAGGTTCCCAAGGCAGAATAGGAGATGCTGCTCTTTCACTTTGCGTGTGGCATCAGTGTGGCACTGGAGGAGGCCCAGGATAGACTTGTCATCAAGGGAATGGGAAGGGGACTTAAAATGCTCGGCGACCAGAAGGTGTTGTCGATTGTCATGTATGGAGCGCAGATTTTCCACGAAACAGTCCCCGAGCCTGAACTTGGTCTCTCCAATGGAGAGAGCTCACAACGGGAGCAACAGATACAGTTGACCAGGTTGGACGATGTACAGGTGAACCCCTGTTGGATATGGAAAGTTTGTTTTGGGCCTTGGATGGAGAAAGAGGGGAAAGCGTAGGGGCAGGTGTAGCACTTCCTGCCGTTACAGGGAAAGGTGCAGGGGGCGGTGGGGTAAGTGGGGGGTGTGGAGCAGATGAAGGGGTTGCGGAGTGAGCAGCCCCTATGAAAGGTAAATAGGGGTGGGGAGGGAAATATGTCTTTGGGTGTGGGGTTGGATTAAAGATGGTGAAGTGGCAGAGAATGATACGCTGGATGCGGAGGTTGGTGGGGTGGTATGTGAGGACAGGGGAATTCTGTCTTTAGTTTGGTGGGGGAGGGGTTTTGAGGACAGAAGTGCGGGAAATACAAGGGACGTGGTTGAGGGCATTTTTGATTACCAGAGTGGGGATTCTGCGGTCATTAAAGTAGGAGGACATCTGGGATGTCTGGGAGTGGAACATACCATCTTAGTAGCAGATGTGGCAGAGGCCGAGGAATTGGGAGTTTGGGATCTCATTCAGCCACATGGGTCTGGACTATGCCTGCCTCTTCTTGGGAAATGTGGAACAGTCCGTCTTCTGCTTTTAAACCAGTAAGATACTTCACCTCTTCCTCCGCAACACCGATGACTGTATCAACACTGCCTCGTGCTCCCATGAGGAGCTTGAACAGGTCATCAACTTTACTAACATCTTTCGCCCCAACCTCAAGTTCATCTGGACCATCTCAGATACCTCCCCCGCTTTCTGGGCACCTCCGCCTTCATCTCTGGCAACTGCCTCAAAACTGACATCTATTTCAAACCCACTGACTCCCACAGCTACCAAGACTACACTTCCTCTCACCCACCTTCGTGCAAGAATACGATCCCACGTCCAAATCTCCCTCTCGTCCTTGCCTCCTTTACCTGAAACAACCCATCCATCTTCTTCCCTGCCTAGTCGCCCCTCCCTTCCTACTGACCAACCCCTCTACCTGCATCCACCTATCACCGTCCCACCTATCTTTCCACAGCCCCATCCACCCATCCTCCCTCTTGCCTCCTTGACCTGACACAACCTGTTGATCTTCTTTGCCACCTACCCGCTCCACCTATCCCACTGACCAACCCCTACCACACACTACCTACCCTCACCGATCACCATCCCAACTACTTGCCCCAGCCCCACCCCTCCTCTCTCTATTTACTTTGGAGCTCGTTTCCCCCTCTCCCATTTCTGATGAATGATCCCAACCAAAACATCAGCTTTCCTGCTCCTCTGATGCTGCCTATCCTGCTGTATTCCTCCAGCTCCACACGGTGTTATCTCTGACACCAGCATCGGTACTTCTTACTATCTTACAGGTAAATTGCACCTTTTATATTGTAAACCTTCCCAGGGTCCTTCAGGGTAGTCCTGTCAGGCAAACAAATTGATATTGAGACTGATAAAGAGATCATCAAATGAATACACAGTTTGTCCCATTGTTCACATCGTTGTTCAGGCCCTTCTGAAAACAAGGTAGACCTTGAGCACTGGTGACTGAGGTAACTAGAATCACAGAATCCTTACAGTGTGGAAGCAGACCATTTGGCCCATCAAGTCCACAGCCACCCTCCGAAGAGCATCCCTTCCAGATACACCCTATTCCTGTACCCCTTGCATTTCCCATGGCTAATCTACCTGGCTTGAACATCCCTGAATACTATGGGCAATTTAGCATGGCCAGTCCACCTAGACTGCACACCTTTGGACTGTGGGAAGAAACTGGAGCAGCTGGAGAAAACCCACGCAGACACGGGGAGAATGTGCAAACTCTACACATTCAGTCACCCGAGGCTTGAATCAAATCCCAATCCCTGGTGCTATAAGGCATCAGTGCTAATCCCTGAGACACTGTGCTACCCCCATTACTCTCCTCTTGTTGACTACTGATCACCCATTGTTCGGATGAGGAACTTTAGCTCATGCTAATGATAGGATGCTGCCACCAATACTCTCTGAATCAATGATTCCAATAGGTTGGCAGATATAGAGGAGCAATCACTATTGATTCTTAACAGGAGAAAATTTCTTCACCCAGGCCAGAACATTGAAAGTTTTCAAGATGGGATGTAGGTATAGTTCTTGGGGTTAAAGGGATTAAAGAGTGTAGGGTGAAAATGGGGGAACAGGGGACTGAGTTGGATGATCAACCATGATCATATTGAATGCAGAGCAGGACCTGCTCCTATTTTCTATGGTTCTAGCCGTAAATTGTGTTCCTCCAGTTATGGTCTTTGACAAGATAGTGATACTTGCTTCTTGACCCTGCTCTGTCCTCCCAGTATGATTTATTATTCTTTTTACCTTAAAGCTTTTAAATTCTACAGTATCTTAATGCTTAATTTCATTCCTCTGAAGACTTCTACTTCTCTAACTGGCAATGATGTTTTATTTTCCATGTAGTGAATATTTTTAAACCGAGCAGCGCAGCAATGTTGTATGGTTTTCTTTTAAAGATTTTAATTATGTTAAGTTGTATTGCTGCATATCTGTCGTATTAACTGGGAGTTTTCTCGTGATTTTGCCGAACAGGGATTTTTAGAGTTTATTCGCAGAATTTTTGTATAAATATTTCCTAGTCAAACCTCTACCCAGGAATTCTCCTGTCGATTCTTGCTTATTGATGGAAACACTAACTGTTGGAGACCCCAATCATTGGGATCTTTCTAGATCACAATTATTTCTTTCCTGCCCTTTTTTAGTCATTCAACATACGAGGGTGTCACTGGCTAGGCCAGCATTTATTGCCCATCCCTAATTGCCCAGAGGGCAGCTACGAGTCAACCATATTGCTTTCTTAACAGCTATGAAGGAAGGCTTTAGCCAACAGTGTTCTTTCTCTCCTGCTGGTCTTTCCATTAGTTGCTGCTGGCTTCTTGTTTGTTCAAGTGCTTGTAGCTACTAACCTGAGTAATTCTGCCAGCAGCAAAACCCTTAAAAGTGGAAACCGCTCAATCTTAAGGGTGGCACTGTGGCTCAGTGGTTAACACAGCTGCTTCGCAGCTCCAGGAACCCGGGAGGCTCGGGTGACTGTGTGGAGTTTGCACATTCTTCCTGTGCCTGTGTGGGTTTCCTCCAGGAGCTCTGGTTTCCTCCCACAATTGAAAGATGTACAGGCTAGGTAGATTGGCCATGCTAAATTGCCCATAGTGTTCAGGGATGTGTAGATTGGGTGGGTTATAGGGTGATGTGTCTGGGTGGGATGTTCTGAGAGTTGGTGTGGACTTGGTGGGCCGAAGGGCCTGTTTCCACACTGTAGGGATGCTATGATCTTCTGGAAATTCCTTCTCGAGGGATCAATGGACTTTGTCAGCTTTGTATCCCCACCACTGCTACCTAGAGTTATTTGTGAGTAGAGTGACGTGTCTGTTCATTTTAGGGGTTTCTGAATACAGTTACCTAATATAGGCAGTCAACAATTTATTGCACTTTTCTGACAGTTTATTGAGTTTGTTCAGAAGGAGTTTGTGAAGTAGTCCAACTAACAATTAGTTTATTATCAACTGTCTTCTGAATGCCTGGTGAAGATGGCTCAATGAAGACTGCTCTCTTGGATTTGCTTATTGAGAACTGCTGTTGACATGAGAACTGTCCTCAAAGATAACTTGCCTCTGCTCTGAGTCTACTGTGTTCTCGGTGACTGTGCGGATCCCCCAGTGTGGTTTTGACCCAGCCCCAGCTCGGAATCTGGCTCCTGAACTATCTTGGCGCTTGCAGAGATTTTTCAGTGTGCACTTTCTTGGTCCCAATGCATTTATTCCAGTGCTGAATTGGTCTAGCCCCTGTAGGCTTCCCCTAGAAGCGTGACACTTCTTGATATGTTTCTAGAGGCAGGTTTTTGTTCTTTTTGTCAATCAATTGTCTGAACACTTTTGGCCAATGGCCACGGGACAGCCAGGCATGGAATTAGATGATTGTCATCCTCTTGTCCACCTTCATTTGGGGATTCGTTTTTATTCCTTCTTAGAGCAAAATTGTTTTGCTTGTGACAACAACACACTGATAGTAGGGTGTGTCTGATGTCAGATAAATTATTAACACTCGACCAACGAACATTGTGAACACTTCCTTTTTTGTAATTCTTCCCTTTGTTCACATATGGAAGAATTTTAGAAGGTTAAGTACTGCTGTAACAACAGTTAAATGAAAACTCAAGCTCTGCAGTAAATACTCGGTAAATTCAGTTTTTAAGGGATGCCAATATTCAACACTTCTACCAACCCTCTTAACTTTGATTAGCTTTAAGGGCTTATTTCGTTTACAGAGGTAGAGGATAAATCACAATTGTGTCTTAACGAGAAGATGCTCTTGTCTTATAAGATGTAATTTATTTCAAGGTTGGCTAGATGGCTGGCTTGCGATACAGAACAATGCCAACAGTGTGCGTTCAATTCCTGCACCAGCTGAGGTTACCATGAAGGGCTCTCCTTATTAACCTCTCCCCGTGTCTGTGGAAGGAAAATCCTCAGGTTAAACCACCACCAGTCCTCTCTCTCTCTCTCTCTCTCTATCTCTCTCTGTCTCTCTATAATCTTCTGGCATCTTTAGTTCATTACAAGATAGCAGAGACAGTTCTGCATTCTTCAGATCCAAAAATGTCTGTCTTATCTCCACCCAACCCAATATGATATCTTCTGAATGAGCTAAATGCAATCTCCATCATTAACCGTTTTTGAACTCCTGCCTCACACATGAAGCCTCCCCCCCGACCACAGCACCACTGTCTGTGCGCAGAGTTACAATATTAGGGGGGCAGTGCTGTGACCTGTGCTTCCATCTTGCAAGGTTTAATGTCAGCAGTAGAAGCTCATAGCATTACTCCTCATATTCCATCAGGTTGTGGGGTGCCTGGCATTTGATATCAATACATCATTTTTATCTGCTTACTTATGCAGATAAATGTAATTAGAAAAATGAATTTGATGGAATGCAAAGCTTGTGTGATTAATATTACAATCAATGGTTCGGCATTTTCATATCACAGAGACCAAAAGCAGTATTTTATTTTTTAGCTAGACAGTGTGAGATAGAACATAGAACAGTGCAGCACAGTACAGGCCCTTCGGCCCACGATGTTGTGCCAAACTTTACCCTAATCATTAGGTCTATCTAACCTCCACCCCTATCTTATAATATCATCCATATGCCTATCTAATAGCCACTTAAATCCCCCTCACTACCCTCTCCAGCAATGCATTCCACGCCCCTACCACTCTCTCAGTAAAGAACCTACCTCTGACGTCTCTCCTATATCAACTTCCACTCATTTTAAAACTGTACACCCTCGTAATAGTTATCTCCACCCTAGGAAAAAGTCTCTGGCTGTTGACCTTATCTATACCTTTGATCATTTTGTACACCTCTATCAAGTCACATCTCATCTTTCGTCGTTCTAAAGAGAAAAGCCATAGCTCTCTCAAACTTTCCTCATAAGATCTTCCCTCCATTCCAGGCAATATTGTGGTATATCTCTTCTGCACCTTTTCCAATGCTTCCACATCTTGCTTGTAATGAGGTGACCAAAACTGGACACAACACTTATGATGTGGCCAAACCAGGCTTTTGTATAGCTGGAGCATAACTTCAGGGCTCTTAAACTCAATCCCTCTATTAACGAAAGCTAACACACCATACACCACCTTAACAACTCTATCCACCTTCATGGCAGCTTTCAGGAAATTGTGGACATGAATCCCAAGATCCCTCTGCTCCTCCACACTGCCAATAATCTTTCCATTAATCCTGTATTCTGTTTTTTTAAGTTTTTCTTTCCAAAATGAATCACCTCACACTTTTCAGGGTTAAACTCCATCTGCCACTTTTCAGCCCAGCTCTGCATCCTATCAATGTCCCTTCGTAACCTAGAACAGCCCTCTGCACTGTCCACAACATGACCCACCTTCGTATCGTCTGCAAACTTACTAATCCACCCTTCCACTCCTTCATCCAATTAATTTACAAAATCACAATAGAAGGGGACCCACAACAGATCCTTGTGGTACACCACTCGTAACTGAGCACCACGTTGAATATTTTCTGTCCATTACCACCCTTTGTCTTCTTAGAGTCAGCCAATTCTGAATCCAATCCGTCACATTTCCTGCATCCCATGCCTCCTTATTTTCTGCCTGAGCCAACCATGGGGAACCTTATCAAATGCCTTACTTAAATCCATGTATACCACATCCACCGCTCTGTCGTCATCCACGTGTTTGGTCACCTCTTCAAAGAATTCAAAGGCATGATCTACCCCTCACAAATCCATGCTATCACGAATCAAACTTTGTGTTTCCAATTGATCATAAATTCTATCTCTCAGAGCTGTTTGCAATGATTTGCCCACCACTGACATAAGACTAACTGGCCTGTAATTTCCAGGGTTATGCTTATTCCCTTTTTTGAACACGGGAATGACATTTGCCCTCTCTCCAATCTTGTGGCACTACACCTCGAGACAGTGAGGACAAAAAGATTAAGCCCCTTGTATTTCTTTGCTGGAAAAAATGTTTTAAATATTTTTCATGCTTTCAGTATTCACAGCCATACTTCAATCCAGTGGTTGCTTTGAGATTTTTCTGTCTCAAGCTATCATGAAATGTAAGGTTCTGCTTTATTGTAGATTGCTGTAAAAGGCATTTGTATAGAGGTTGCATTGCAGTTTGACTGAATGAATATATAATTTCATCCATTGCTGGTTTTGTTATTTCACACATACGTTGCTAATTCAGTAATGCCACTTTCACAAGAAACACAGTACTGTTCATTTATAAAAGATTTTGCAGTTGGCAGGTGGTATGGTTTATCATTGAAGGGAAAATGTAATCACGGCTGGCACTAGCTATGTCCAGCTATGAGTGCTGAGTAAATAATAGCAGAGGTTTGAATGGAAGGAGTTTGATATTATTTATGATTTTCTACGCAAGGTTTCCAGTGGCTGGAGGACAAGTGACCTCCAACTCAATGGTGAACCATAAGAAAGATTGAGCAAAGTGAGGCTTTGTTTTTGACATCACACTCCACAAATTACAATGTGGACACACACTTTTAGATTAGATTCGATTCCCTGCAGTGTGGAAACAGGCCCTTCGGCCCAACAAGTCCACACTGCCCCTTGGAGCATCCCACCCAGACCCATCCTCCATAACCCACACACCCCTGAACACTATGGGCGATTTAGTGTGGCCAATCCACCTAGCCTGCACATCTTTGGACTGTGGGAGGAAACCAGAGCACCCGGAGGAAACCCACACAGACACAGGGAGAATGTGCAAACTCCACACAGACAGTCACCCAAGGCTGGAATTGAACCCGAGTCCCTGGCGCTGTGAGGCTGCAGTGCTAACCACTGAGCCACCGTCCTGCCCCTACTTCTTTTAGGATCTGGTCTGCTGATTGATTCATGCCACATAGTGAATCAGGGGTCTACATTTGGTAACAGAAGGAGGCATAAGGATGATAAAGCACAAATATCTCAGCACTGTTTGATATTATATGGCAACAAACGTTGATTTCTGCAGGCCACTAGCACCATCTGCACAATTGATTGATTGCACACATCAGCAGGACGACTATTGTAACTTGCTACACTGTTTGAAGCTTATATGCACCTCTTATAGTAAAGCTGCTTTCTGGCTGGAGCAAATGCTGAAACTCTTTTGTCCAGCTGAGCTCTGATGGAGTGAAGAATGGCTAAGCAACAGAAAGAGATGGAACCCAGGTTGAACTGAAGGTCTTGGTAGATAACTTGAAGAGAAGGAGAGATACCCTGTATCCTCAGCAGTCAGCAAAATGCTGCCCAGAAACAGGGAAATGATAGTGAGAACAGATAGCAGCAGGGGTCAATGTGAGGAGTGTCTTTGCAAGACATTGATGGAGTGCTGCAAGAAGTTTAATGAGAAGATCAATAATGTCACACGACTTGTAAAGGCCAATACTTGCATTTTCAAATGCCAGCTGCATAATCAGCCTCAGTCACTGTTAAATTCATGAGCTCTCTTTCATTAACCTACCAACAATCCTAGGTGTAATTATGAATGTTAGATGTGGATCCCAATCCAAGGGATTGTGCTAGTATCAAACTTACATCCAACAGCGAGCAAAACATATTCTTTATGTGGGCATCGCTGGTTAAGTCAGCATTTATTGTCCATCCTTAATTGCTTTAAAGAATGTGGGGGCAAATGTTTTCTTGAATCACTACAGTTTTTGGAACATTAGGCACACCCTTGGTGCTGTTAGGGATTGAGTTCCAAAATCTGACCATATGACAGTGAAGGACTGGTGTTATATTTCCAAGTCAGGATGTTGAATGGCTTGGAGGGCAACTTGCAGGTGGTGTAGTTGCCATGTAGTTGCTGCCCTTATCTTTCTAGGAGATAGAGGTGGCTGGTTTGGAGTCGCCAGGTGAGTCGATGCAGTGCATCTTTTAGGTGGAGTGCAGTGCTGTCATGGTATATCAGTGATGAAGGGAATGAATGTTGAAGGTGATAGATGGGGTGCCAATCAATAGGACTGCTTTGTCCTGGATGATGGTGTCTTTTATTTTGTTGCTGGAACTGCACCCCTCCAGGCTAGTGAGGAATATTCCAACACATCCTGACCTGTCCCTGTCAATGATAGACAGGAGTGGGAAGACTGGATGTGAGTTATTTGCACAGAAATTCCTAACTTCTGATCTGCTGTTGTAGCCACAGCTTTTAATTGTTTCTCCTGTTCAATTTCTGGTCAATGATAATCCATTGGATTTTGATAGTGGTGGATTCAGCCTGGATAATACCATTGAACATCAAGGGGAGATAGCTAGATTCTTTTTTTTTGGAGTTGATCATTGCTTGGTCCTTTTGAGGCACAAATGTTACTTGCCACTTATCAACACAGTCTTGGATGCTGTTTGAATCTTATTTTATTTAGTCATGGGCTGCTTCGGTACACGAGGATTATATTGCACTGAACATCATGCAATCATCAGTGAACATCCCCACTTCTGATCTTGTGATGGAGGTAAGGTCATTGATGAAACAATTGTAGATTGTTGAACCTGGGACAATGCCTTGAGGAAATCTGAATTGATGTACTAGGACTGAAATGAATGATCTCTAATAATCATAAACATTTGGGGTGGCTTGGTGGCTCAGTGGCTAGCACTGCTGCCTCACAGTGCCAGGCACCCGGGTTCGATTCCAGTCTCAGGTGACTGTCTGTGTGGAGTTTGCACATTCTCCCCGTGTCTGCGTGGGTTTCCTCCAGGTGCTTCGTTCCTCCCACAGTCTAATTTTGTGTAGTCTAGCTGGATTGGCCATGCTAAATTGCCCGTTGTGTTCAGGGATGTGTAGATTAGGTGGGTTACAAGGGGATGGGTCTGGGTGGGATGCTCTGTAGTTCAGTGTAGATTTCTCAGACCAAAAGGCCTGTTTCCACACTATAGGGATTCTATTCGATAATTGTTTTTCCATAGTGCTCCATATGGCTAGTAGAAACTTTCCCTTTATTGTCATTAATTCCAATTTTCTAGAACTCCTCAATGTTATACTCAGCCTGTTTGCAAGGGCGGTCGCTCTCAGTTCACCTCAGGAGTTCAGCTCATTTATCTGTATTTGAACCATGATTGTTATGAGGTCAGGAGTTTACATGTTCTCCCCATGTTTGCATGGGTTTCGTCAACTGCTCCAGTTTCCTCCCACAATCCAAGGATGTGAAAGTTAGGTGGATTGGCCATGCTAAATCTCCCAGTAATGTCCAGGGATATGTAGGCTAGGTGGGCTAGCCAGAGGAAATGGGGGGTCTTGTGGATGGGTGGAGGGATGGGGTTCTGGGTAGAATGGTCTTCAGAGAATGGGTGCAGACTCGCTGGGCTGAATGGCCTCTTTCTACGCTTAAGGAATATGATTCCACAGTAGGCACCCTGGGTGACATGGCCTCTTTTTGACAGCTCCTCTCCCCTCTGTCTTTCAGCAGCTTGTCCTGCTCTACTTGAATGGAGAACATTCTTCCCATTATATTTGATTCCAAAGTGAATGCCATCAAAGACGTACATGACTGGAAGCAAATAGTTTATGCAGAAACATTGAAGTCAGTGAATAGTATTGCGACACTACCCTCTAGGCTTTTAAAACTTGAAACAGCTATTGAAAAATATACACTACCTTACTTCTAAGTAGTTGATCATTTCTTTAAATAGCCACCATTTGGAGCATAGTGTTCCTTCCTGCTTCTTAACCCATGTTTAGCTGTGCAAGCTTAAGGGAGGACTGGAGAAGGGATGATGTTCTGCATACTTCCAGTGTTATTAATACTTTTGCCAAGTTCCTATATGTGATATACTGGATCTGGGAGGTCTGTAATAAAAGCAGAAAGTGCTGGAGAACCTGAATAAGTCTGGCAGCATCTGTGGAGAGATAAATAAATTTAGCGTTTTGAGTCCAATATGATTCTTCTTCATGACACAAATTTGTATTTGACCATTTGGATCCTAATGGCACTCAAAAACAAGGTTAATGATCCCATTTCTTTCGCTCAGTGTCTTGATTGATGGCAAGTTGTTGCCAAATGTACATGATTCAACTAATGATAGTGCACATTTTCTTAGATTATGCATGAATAAGTAAAGTGATACAATTTTATACACCAGTTTACAAATGTTAAAAAAGACAGGATTGTAACTTAAATTTTAAAAGAAAAAGAAATAAATCTTGGTGTCAACAGAATATTTTACTTTCAAGTGATAAATAATTCAATGTTTCTGTACCTTCTGCACTTATTAGAAATTATTTATGGAGAATTCAAAGCCTGGTACTACTGAATTCAATAATACGGAAACAATGTTAAATGTTTAAAATTGTCACTTTAAAGTGAATGTGATGAATCCATATTGTTTAAGTTAAACAATCAGTCAGATTGCATTCAATATATTGTGATTGCATCTCTCTCATACACTTATAATGACCAAACTCATACCTTCTGAGTGAGAGAGAGTGAGTGAGATTGAGACAGAATAACTGGAAAATTGGGCCATATTGGGAATTTGGGTCAGAGTGGGAAAAAGTACTCTAATTAAAGTTTACAGCAATGAATGAAGTCTCCATATGAGAGGTGAATGGCACAGGAAATTAGATGCAGATTGAGAGGCCTCTCTACACTGTGATCAATGGTGGTTTGACATCACAGAGTAGGGAAAGCAGTTGATTGGTGAGTAAAAAAGTAGAGCTGGATGAACACAGCAGGCCAAGCAGCATGAGAGGAGCAGGAAGGCTGATGTTTCGGGTCTAGACCCTTTCTGAAGAAGGATCTAGACCTGAAACATCAGCCTTCCAGCTCCTCTGATGCTGCTTGGCCTGCTGTGTTCATCCAGCTCTACACCTTGTTATCTCAGATTCTCCAGCATCTGCAGTTCCTGCCATCCCTGATTGGTGTGTAGGCTCAGTCAGTATTTCTAACAGGTGAAGGTAAAAGTTGGATAATTAGTTTATGTTCAAATCCCTAGAGCTTTTTTTTCTCTGAGAAATAGATTATTAAGTTTCCATGGGTAGGATGTACTTATTCTCAAGGTAGTAGATAGCTTTTAGAATTACAGAATGGCAGGTTGGAAGGACAAAGTATAGTGCACATCTTGTGGTATGTTTGAATTCATGGACATCCAATGTGGCCCAGACAGATTGGAAGGTAACAAGGTTGCCCAACTTTTTAAGAAGGAGAAAGGGACGAAACTGGTAATACAGAATCTTGAGCCTTACATCAGCAGTAGGGAAAATACTGGCATTTATTATAACGAATGGGATAAACAGATACCTGGTTGGTTTTTTTCCCTTTATTCATTCACGGGATGAGGGTGTCGCTAGCTAGGCAGCATGTATTGCCCATCCCTAATTGTCCAGAGGGCAATTAAGAGTCAACCACATTGCTGGGGGCCTGGAGTCATTTGTAGACCAGACCAGGTAAGGATGGCAGTTTCCTTCCCTAAAGGACTTTAGTGAACCAGATATGTTTTTCTTGACAATTGGCAATGGATTCACAGTCATCATTAGACTCTTAATTCCAGATATTTATTGAATTCAAATTTCCCCATCTGCCTTGGTGGGGATTTGAACCTGGGTCCCCAGAACATTTTCTGGGTCTCTGGATTAACAGTCCAGTGATAATACCACTAAGCCATTGCTTCCCCCAATACTGATCTAATTGGACATTGTTGTTATAGATTTGATAATGGGAAACTGTGCTAGATGTACTTGTTTGAATTTTTTGAAGACCTTTCTGACAAAATTAATAGAGTTGATGGATGTAGATTTTCAAAAGCTTCTAAGATTAAATCCTTATGGGAAACTGGTTGGAAATATTAAAGCAGTGGGATAGGAGCTAGCGAGTTTTGAGAAGATTTGTAGCTCAGGTTGAGGTTCTGGATGTGAGTTTGCTCGCTGAGCTGGAAGGTTAGTTTTCAGACGTTTCATCACCATTCTAGGTAACATCATCAGTGAGCCTCCGAGGAAGCGCTGGTGTTATGTCCCGCTTTCTATTTATCTGGTTAGGTTTTGCTTGGGTTGGTGATGTTATTTCCTGTGTTGGTGATGTCATTTCCTGTTCTTTTTCTCAGGGGATGGTAGATTGGCTCCAAATCAATGTGTTTGTTGATGGACTTCCGGTTGGAATGCCATGCTTCTAGGAATTCTCGTGCATGTCTCTGTTTGGCTTGTCCTAGGATGGATGTGTTGTCCCAATCAAAGTGGTGTCCTTCCTCATCTGTATGTAAGGATACGAGTGATAGTGGGTCCTGTCGTTTTGTGGCTAGTTGATGTTCATGTATCCTGGTGGCTAGCTTTCTGCCAGTTTGTCCAATGTAGTGTTTGTCACAGTTCTTGCAACTTAAAACACCCTATACAGACAACAAACAAAACAAACGTCATCTACAAAATACCTTGCACGAGAATTCCTAGAAGCATGGCATTCCAACCGGAAGTCCATCAACAAACACATTGGCTTGGAGCCAATCTACCATCCCCTGAGAAAAAGAACAGGAAATGACATCACCAATGCAGGAAATGACATCACCAACCCAAGGAAACCTAACCAGATAAATAGAAAGCGGGACATAACACCAGCGCTTCATCGGAGGCTCACTGATGACATTACCTAGAATGGTGACGAAACGTCTGAAAACTAACCTTCCAGCTCAGCAAGCAAACTCACATCCAGTGGGATAGGAGTTAATCTGCTGACATAGATTAAAGATTAGATAACAGACAGGTAACAGAGATTAAAAGGCCGGTTGTGACTAGCTGGGAATCAGAAGGATCAATGCTTGGTCTCCAATGAAATAAAAAGTTAAAGAACTGTGGATGCTGTCAATCAGGAACAAAAACAAAGTTACTGGAAAAGCTCAGCAGGTCTGGCAGCACCTGGGAAGGGAAAAAGCTGAGTTAATGTTTTGGGTCTGGTGACCCTTCCTCAGATCCTTAGAGCTAAGAAAGGGTCACTGGACCTGAAATGTTAACTCTGTTTTTTCCTTCACAGATGCTGCTAGACCAGCTGAGTTTTTTCAGCAACTTTGTTTTTGTTGGGCTTCCTCCAACTGCTTACCATGTATGTCAATAATTCGGAAATAGAGATGAAACGTAATATTTCCAAATATACAGATGATATGAGGCTGTTTTATTGTGAGGAAGATGTGAAATGGCTTCAGGAGGATTTGCACAATCTTAGTGAAGGAGCAAGCATGTAGTTAATGGAATATAACGTAATAAAATATGAAGTTATCCACTTTGGTAGGAGAAACAGATATGCAGTGTATTTCTTAGTTGGTAAGTGGTTGGAAAATGTAGATGAATAAAAGGACATAGATGGCCTTGTTAACAGGTCACTGAAGGTGAACGGTCAGGTGGAGCAAGCTATTAGGATAGTTAGTTAAGTGTAAGCCTTTATTGGAAGTGGATTTGAACATATGAGTAACAAAGTCTTGATTCAATTGTGCAGTTTTGGTTTATTGATCTTAGGAAAGATACTGTTGCTAAGTAGGGAGTGCAACAAAGTTTCACTAGGCTTGCTCCTGGGATGGCAGAACTGTTTTAGAAAGCGAAATTAGGAAAACCGAACCTGTATTCTCTAGAGTTTCGAAGGACTCATTTGGAGATAGGATTTTCCCCTGGTTACGGAGTCCATCAACATGAGGCACCATTTAAAAATAAGTCTGGAGTAATTTTTTACCGAGAGGGTTGTGAACCTTTGGAAATAGCTAACATAGAGGACTATGGAGGCTCAGACATGACCAAGTTTAAGGTAGATATTGATAGATTTCTGATTACCAGGATAATGGGAATGGGGTGAGTAAAAAGGCATTGACCATGATCAGATTGAATGGCAGGTCAGGCTTAATGTACTCAATGGTCTACTCCTGTTCCTGTGTTCCTAAATTTGACGTTTTTGTTCTTAGAGTATTTTATTGATTGATTTTTCTTCCAAAAATTGTTGGGAGCAAATGCAGTGTTAAATCTGCATTTTTGATTAATTTTTTGGTATATTATTACATACATTCCCTTCATTTTTTCTTGCCTTGTTTATTCCATCCCCTCTCATCAAGATGAAGATTCCTTGCTGCAACTCCAAGAGCACTTATAATTTAAATGAATCACAGTTATCACTCATTGACAATATATATTGTCATGTACCTCATTCCTGTCCAATCCATATATCATTCCTGTCCAATTGTCTCTTCATCAATTGTCTGCACACTATAATGCCCAGCTAGATCACTGGCTAATAATTAAATACAAAACCAGGAACCTAAATCAGATGCTCCTGTCTAACTCAGGCACAAGATAGTCAGTTGCTGACCCCCTAACGCTTACTCTGACTGTGGTCCGTAAATTCAATATGGTTTGGAGAGTGGCTCAGTTACTTTCCTGGCTTATAGAATTTATTCATTCCCCCTGGCTGAGCCATCCAACAGTTTATGTAATTTTCTTCAGCCGCATCTTCCGTATTGAAAATTGACATGATGCTAATATGCTTGACTGGGTTTATTTCCATTTAGACAGCAGCAGGAAAGCCTGTGGGGCTGAGTGCATTGAATGAGATTGGCCACGGCTGCACTGTTTCATTGGTAACGGTTTCAAAATTGGGTGAAGTCTGTGAAATTGGTAACACTTTGAGAGTGGAATCAGGAATGTTACTTTTGGGGTTGGAGCCTCTGTTCCTGTTATGTGCATACATTTGTCAGGAAGAGAAAATCAGAGAGTAAAGTGTTACCTGGGCAATACATGAAGCCTCCTCTTGAATGATTACATAAACAATAGTATTGCTCAGGAGCTAGTTGCAGAGGTTGCCTCTCAAAAGCAGCACTGAAAGATCAAATTGCTTTGTGAATTCCAAACCAAAACCGCAAAATTCATTGCTAAAAATTGACAGACTCAATTAAAAAAGGTAATAGTTCTTCTTAGAGGAAATCGTGATCTTCGTGACTGGATCTCCAAACTGCCCCCAATTGGATAAAATACCTCATCAGCAACACTATCTCACAATTACAATCCTTACTATTTCAGGTTGCAAGTGGGTGGAGTACATGGAATGAAAAAAAAAGACTTATACCCATGAAAATGCTACCAGAATTGTTCTGGTAAATGCTTTCCCTATTGAAAATGTCACAACAACAAAGGCATTCAGTCACTCGTGAATAATAGATATTTGATGAGATGCAATTTCTTTTAAGTGAAGAGAAACTTCACAGAACAGTTCCTCTGGTTACTTTGTTTTATTATGGGGTGACATTTACTCCTAAAACCAGCTAGTCTTGCTTCAGGCAGGGGAATAGCGAGCTGGAGATGAAACAGGAGAATAACTCAGCATGACCATACCCATTCTCAGTTTTAATAGTGGCTGGTGAAGAATTCATTCACTTTCAGTTAACCACGTCGTTATTTAAATATGTGTGTGAGACTGCATTTCAATAGCAAGTCTATTTTTAATTACACTAGTTGGATTTCCTAGGATTCAGGTAATGCCAGCATCTGAAAAAAGAACAGCCCATGGCAACGCACAATATCAGCAGCGTTTACTGTCTGCAAGATGCATTGCAGAAGTTCACCAAGTGTCCTTAGACAGCACCTCCCCAAACCATGCCCATTTGAAGGGAGCAGAAACATGGAAACCCCAGCACCTGTAAATTCCCCTCCAAGCCAGGTTCAATCCTGACGTGGAAATATACCATTGTTCCTTTACAGCTACTGAGTCAGAATCCTGGAAATCCTTCCTGATTTACAGCAAATGGACCACATCAGCTCACAAAGGCAACTCACCACCATCTTCTCAAAGACACATCGGGATAAGAAATAAATTCTGGGCCAGCCAGTAGAAGTCCACAACCCATGAAAGAATTAATATAAACAAGAAGGGCGACAGAAGCTGAATCCATGAAGTGTGTACCTTTGTAATAAACTTGCGAGCCACTTGGGAGCACAGGAGCATTCCATGAACCGAGCCAAATTGTTCGTAACATTCTCCCTTCCCCACTGCTTGTTCCCACTCCATTTGCTGTTTGGATGCATCATGGTCATCATCTGTACCCAACCACCCAGATATCCGACTCCTCCGACCACCATCTCTCATCTATTATGGCTGTCTATCCCATGGGAAACCTACCGAAAAATGTTAACTAAGACTCTAAAGTTAACAATGACCGCTCCTAGCTTGACTCGATCTCACTGAACGTACTCCAAAGGTGACTCAGGACCTTCGTGAATGTAACAGTGCTAATGCATGTGAAGTGTTGAAGGCAGGATAATGGGCTAAATTAATTAATCAGGTAAGACTGAGAAAAACAGCTTTGAAGGCACCCGACGTCGAAGCACCAACAAAAGACTTCATCTTTGAAGGAAAACTGCAACCTGGATTTCCTCTAGGATGGCTTATGATGTGTTTCAAGGACATTATGGAGCTGCCCCCAATTGTGCTTGGGGTCACCCATTTCATTCTGGTTGGCTGAACCCATCTACCTTCCTCCCCTACCCTATGGCATGCAGTTGGCAGCACACACTTTCCTTCCCTGACTCACTGACCTCAGCAGATACCTGTTTACCCTCATCCTTGAGATGGCAGTCTGATCTGTGGCAATCCCGTGGCAGACTGTGGCCCTCATCCAGCAGGACAATGCAGGGGAGACCAGGGCAGGCATCTGCCATCACCCAGGTTGGACAATTACCAGCAGCTCCCTCTTCTTTCCCCACTGGAGACAAACCATGCCTCACCGCAGGATGGAGACAGAGAGACAGAGACAGTGAATGGAGAAAATGCCAGTGATCCAGGGCACAATCGATATCATGTCAGTCGGCTGAAGGAGGCTAAGAGGCAAGGTCCCAAAAAGTGATGGCCTGAGTGGAGACAGCAGTAAGAGATGCTAAGGCCTCTGACATAAGATGCCATCAGATAGCATCCTCAGAGTGAATTTCAAGTGAGGGGTGAGGTTGAGAAGAACAGTCCTTTATGGTAATCTCAGGGATTGGACGCACACTGGTGGCATCACTCTGCATTATAAACCAGCTGTCCAGTCAGCTAACTAAGCTGGAGGGATTGGTTACATTAGCAAAGAATAGAATGTAGGACCATAAGATATAGGAACACAATTAGGCCATTTCGCCCATCAAGTCTGCTCTGCTGTTCAGTGAGATCATGGCTGATCTGATAATTCTCAATTGCAATTCCATAATCCTTGATTCCCTTCCTGGCTACTAATCTGTTTGTCTCTTCCTTGAACATACTTAATGACCCAGCCTCGACAACCCTCTGGAGGAAACATTCCAAAAATTCACTGCCTTCTGAGAGATTATATTCTCTTGTTCTAGGCTGTCCCACAAAGAAAAGGAACTCTCTGCAGCTTCCCTGTGAAATCTGCTGTGAATTTTATATGTTTCAGTAAGTCTCTACTCATTCTTTCCAATGCATACACGCACAACCTATTCAACTTACCCTCGTTAGAAAATCCCTCCATACCCAAGGTAAACCTGGTGAGCCCTCTCTGGACTGCTTTCAATGCCTTAGATAAGAGGGCTGAAACTAATCAACGATAATACAGGTGTTGTGTAACTAGTGCCTTGTGTCGCTTTAGCAGAGCCTCCTTATTTTTATACTGTGTTCTGTTTGAAATAAAGGCCATCAATCCATTTGTCTTCCCCATTAGCCTGAACTAATATGTCAACTTTTTTTTAATGTGATTCATGCACACAGAACCCCAAATCAATCTGTGTTGTAGTTTCCTGCGGTCTTTCCCATTTGAACAGTATTCTGGTCATCTATTCATTCTGCCAAAGAGCATAGCTTCACGTTTTCCCACATTATATTCAGCAATCAAGTTGTCGCTCACCTGCGTAACTTGCCTATATCCCTCTGCAGACTCTTTGTATCATCCTCCCTATGTGCCTTCCCTCTTAATTTTGTGTCATCTCCAAACTTGCATCAGTAGTACATTCAGTTCTATCCTCCAAGTTGTTTTTTTAAATGTAAATATTTGTGGTTGCAGCACTAATTCCTCTAGCACACCAAGTTACAAGCTGACATCTCGAAAATGCCATTTAGCCCCACAGTCTGTCTTAGCAATCCTCTATCCATACCATGAGATCCAATGCTTGTCTTACTGAGTAACCTTAACGTGTGGCACCTTAATAAATATCTTTCGGAAACCCAAAAGTCCAAACGTATTTAGATGCAAAAGTTTGCAGACTATCATGTACAATTCTATCCTTTGGTTTTATTCAAACAATGTATATGTATATGTATATATTTGCAGAAATACAGAATCTTTATTTTGCTTTAAAATAAAGGATATTGTCAAATGCTAAACTATATTTGATCCTATTTGTGCCATTGAAAACAATGGTCTGTCATTTGCTACAAAAGTACTTGTTTTCCAGTTTGCAGTGAAGGGAAATGTGGAGACTAACCTAATAGGCTGAATATTGCTGGCCCTGTGAATATAGGATTGGAAATGGGGGAGAGGTGTTGGGAAATTTAGGTAAGTACATTGAGGCAACTTTCTGATGCATTCCTGCCTCAGGGAAACACTCTTAGCTGCTATACTGAGGCAACAGCAATCAATTAGAGAAAAAAAAGTCCTACAGGGGCTATTTTCCAATGATGCCAGTCTCTTTCAGAGTGTCCCTCCATTGTGCATGAGGGATGTCAGATTAAAGAGAGTCGCCCTGTGCAATGGGAGTCCAGATAGCTATTGGTGCCAGACATTACATAACCTCAGTAATGCTGCTATAGAAATGAAAAACCACCATTGTATCCAACTTTAATTCTGGGAAGACATTGCCCCTCCACCCCAATGGTTCAGTGGCTTTAGGCCTCTTTATTTGATAACTTCTCTGCAAGCAGCTCATAAACCACCCTCGTGCCTGTCCACCTGCCTACCAGGGCAGCGGCCTGAACTTCCTCCTACTTAGGACTCAGCTTGCAGTCCCAAATAAGATGGTTCGCATGGAGAGAATGAGTAAAGAGGTTGCCTCTGGAAACGATGCAGCAGAGACTACACTAACATCATGGTAGGCAGGTAGTTGGCTCAAGGCCAGCTCAGAATGAAGGTGTCTTCAGTTGTCTCCTGAAAAGTTATGAACTAAAGAGGCTTGAAGCCAGGAGGACCTAAATATGAGCCTGACACTGAGGTTGAGACATCCATTGGAAAATTCAGCCATTGTTTTTCAAAACCGAATTCATTAATCTTCAGGCGGTCTGTTCCATTCTTTACTCCTTTACGGAAAAGCAGTAGCACTTCATGAGCACTTCATTTATAGTTTGTTTTAATGGAAGAATATTGTATCCAAATTAAGTCTTCCTCCATTTAAGGAATGTTGCAATTTCTCACCAGAAAGTGGCTACAATTTTTGCATCACCACATTCAGGGTTATTTTATTCTTTTACATTTGTTCTGGAGTTTCAATCATGCCAGAGGAAAAGCATGCTGGGAAGCTCTTTTAAATGATTTTATTTTCAAAAAATGTCCTGACTTTCATGAAAAGAAAGGCTTTGTGCTTTGAAATAATTCAAAAATGTTCAAAGCATTATCATGTTGTCTCTGGGGAGCTACTTTACATGAACATCACAATGTGTTTTCAACGAACATTGAATATGAGCTATTAGTTCAAACTCAGTAATGCACCCCTCCGGCAAGAACCAACTGAGTGCTCCTTTAATAAATATGCAGAATTTATCTAAGATTGGTATGAAAGTACTTGTAAGTCAAGTTTTCAGGGTCAGTGTTAGTGTTGACCTGCAGGTGGACTTGCACTTTCATACATAGGGTGCAAATTCAATTTCAGCGCTAATTTGCTGTGGTAAGCTGAGGATATTAGTGGCACTTCCCATGAAACGGGATACTCCATACACTTCACACCCTCATGAAGAAAACATCAAGGTCAGACTTCTGTGACACCAGCAGAAATCCTTGGCTGTGTCCTGGAAGTGGATTTGACCAGACCAAGGGATGGAATTGTGAAATGGATTCAACACTTGTAAAGTCAAGGAAGTGATCTTGCAGCTCAGGATTCCTCTGGTACCTGTCCAACTCTCACTATATAATTCTGAAGTGGAAAATTGTGACAGATTTTAGACCTAAAGCTTACATAATCAAGGTACGTAATCAATATTCTAGCTGTCTGCCTAAAATGCAATAAGCCTGTTGAATAAATTGGTTGCAGCCCATTCCATTGCAAAATCAATGCCCATTACACCCATTTTCCATCCAAACAAGGCACAAGACATGTACCAATATGCTTGTACTGTACTGAATTCTACCTTGTTCATGATTTACTGATGCCTTGATGGCAGGATGGGCTTAATGGCCTTGCCTAGCTAACATAATGAGTAGAAAAATGCTTTTTGTTATAGAACTTGATTTGTCATTCACAGGTTTTGAAAACTTTAAACAAAAACATCCAGAAACAGATTGGTAAATCATTATTTCAGCAACACATCTTGGAAAGCAAATTAAAATTGTATAAACCCATAATTGTGTTTTTAAAGTTTAGAAAAAGCAAAGATCGGGTGTCGTTTTCTCCTTTCATATCCTTCCCATTTTCCTCGGGCACTGGCTCTCAGCAGAAAGTAAAACTATCTACTTAATAAGAGTGGCTTATGGAATGACACATATTGCATGATTAAGTATGATTCAAAATATATTTAAACATTTATTGGACAGTTATGGTTAAGGTTCTGGATAAAATGCTATGATTTAATTTCCTTGTTTGTATTTTCTCAAGGCCCACTTTTTAAACATTGGGATAAATAACCCAAGAGTGTGAATCAAAAATATTCCATTGCTTATGTGCTCAAGTCATAATGGCATCTAATTCTTGATGCTGCCAGTTTGTGATGAGTTCCCCACATGTTGGTTGTGCTTTTAGGCGGATCACTTCAGGGAACTGAAAAACCTTTTAGGTGTGGGTTTCAAAACAGACATTATCCAATTGTAGGGCTTTAGTTACTGGCACTGGCAAGTGTTCTGAAGAAACGCATGGATTGCATTCAGATTTTACACGGAACAGAGTGACCATGTGGAAAAATGTTGGGCTATGCCAGGTGAATGGAAAGGGCAATATGCTGGATCAGTGAACTTGCTTTGGATACAATTTAATAACAGGATGAAGGGTTTTCTTCCAGTGGGCATTAGTTAGTGCAGGCCAGTGGAATGTAGTATTTCCGGATTTGGGATTTGGAGAAAAGAGGCAGATGGAATAGAAATGTTCACTTTCTGAATAACTGGATGTTGCTTTTACAAAAACCGTAGTCTTTTGCTTCTGGGCTTTCCACTTGTGTGCCTTCTCTATGTTGACTGACTGACTATTGCAGGTAAAAAGATGAAATTAATTCTGTTAATCCCAGGGAATTCCCCAGTGGAGGCACCGTCCTAGCTCAATGCTGGCTTCAGAACTGATTGTTGATACAGGGACATTTACAGAATGAGTTTTTACAATTCACCTTCCCACGCAAGAGGTTTCTGTTGGATAAGCTTTGTCCACTTGATGAGCAGCACTGTGGCTGTAACTTTAAATCTGGCAACACCTCTGACCAATTGGATTTTATTTGTAAGGCAAACATTGTTCAGGGAGAAATGACAAAATATTGGTGTGCACTGCAGCACCAGAAGTGTTGATTTCCCAGATGTATTGAGCGTCTGAGAATGCATTTTTGCACATGATTTACTGCTTCTGCTAAAAGCCCTGCCATCTTCACAGAACAACAACACCCTGATACCAGCCATGCTGAAATATCGGTTCTTTTGGAAACATGAGAGTTCCATTGCCTTTTAAAAGTGACAGTTCTTAAAGAAATAACAGACTACCACCCACCTGTTAGTCTCATACATGATTAAACACAAACTGACGTGAATAAAATCAATGGCAATGTGGAGTTCTGTTCTGTTGATTTACTTATATCCTGCTGCATGTGGAGAATCACCAATAGGGTATCTCAGTAAAAAGGCTGTGGATAGTGCTTTCACCTGTATATTCAGTCTTGTGTTAGTGTAATAGATTCGGAACCTCTTTAGCATATGAGATTTAATCTTACTTGATGTTGTTTCCAAATTTATTTTAAGAGGTATCACTTGTTTCATGACCAAGCATCATAACCCTGGATCACCTATGAACATACTGAACTTTTAAGTTTTGACATTTTTTCTAAAGTGGGGACGATTACGGCAAAAATGACTGTGGACTTTAATCAGTGGTTCTCTGGAGAGGAATTTTGGAATATCACAATGGAGGAGATCCTTTGCACATTAACCTAATTTTAACTGACAAAGAAGGTGAACCAGGTTATCTCTCCTCAATGAGGATCTTGAGAATTTCCCACCGGGAACTGTACTAGTTTGAGGAACATCACCCAGATCTGGTTGTAATACGAATTAATTTTATTTGTTTCATCAAGTTGCATAGCTTCAATGGACCATCCATCAATAAATCACTTGTAATTTTCCTCGTGGTACCAGCAAACTAATTGTCAGAGGTACATTTTAGCTTTCGAAAACTGCGCTATACTTAAAAAATTTGGACTGAATCCAAATAGCTCTGCAATTTGCTCAGCAAAATTTCCTTACAACTTGAAAAGTGAAAAAGTGCATATGACAAGCAGCTAGTACAGATTCTCTAGTCCAATAATTAAGTACCATGCTAAAGGCGTGCTGCAATGTTTGTGATGTGATAGCAAATAAAATCTCTCAGGTAGATTAAATGATCTAGTAGCACAATGCAATGAGGGACAGGAAGTTATTTGATGGCCATTTATCACAAAACCAACATTAATGAGACAGATATTCCCTTAGAAATTCAATGGTGCTCCTAATAGAGATGAAATTGGATTGGGATTACAATGTGCAGTTGACTTGTCATTCCCGGCTTTCCAAATGAATCATAGAATCCAAACAGTATGGAAACAGGCCATTCAGCCACCAAATCCACACTAACCCTTTAAAGAGCAGCTCACCCAGACCCATCATCCCCTCTCCAACTCTGCATTTCCCATGGCTAACCTACCTAGCCTGCTCAAACCTGGACACTACGGGAAAATTAACATGGCCAATCCACCCTAACCTGCACATCTTTGAACTGTGGGAAGAAGCCACGCAGACAAGGCGAGAATGTGTGAACTCCACACCGACAGCTGCCTGAGGCTGGAATCAAATCCAGGTCCGTAGGGCTGTGAGATAGCAGTGCTAACCACTGAGCCACCATGCCAGCCAACTCTGGTGGTGAAATATTCAAATCTCCAATGGTCTCTCATAGTGTCTGCCCTTTTACTGAAGTTAAGGATATTTCATTTGCTGGATCTAATTTGAGGCCCATTTTGAATATCAATAGTACAATAGGCTATCAGTGAAAACAATTCCTGACCCAAATGAACTAATTAATAACCAATGTACACAGATGATATTCCTCTGAAAACCCTTCCATAACTATTGTTAAGTTCTGCAGTCTCATCTAATTTAAGACCCCTTATTCTTCTCACCTGGATACAATATGTTATGTTCAACAGGGCTTTTAATTAATGGTAAGTGAAATGTCCTGGACTAAAAACTGATGTAAAGCTGTAATTTCAAACCTCCAAATCCCTCAGAATCTAAAACAAAATCCAAATAGTTTAAAAATTGAGACTGTGACTGGCCGCCCAATATACACAAAATTTTGGATACAGTAACACTAGGAATGTAAAACACAGTGGAAGTCAATCATTGTTTCAGTACCTTCAATGAATTACAGTGCAATTACTCACTGCATGACACACTGAATCAAAGTGCATTAATACTGTGGGACCACATTCTATAGCTTGTATTGTGCCCAAGCATTGTCTACCATCAAGCCTGCAATTGAATGATTAGCTCACATCTGACTTCTTAATTTGTTGAGAAATAAGAAGGTAAAGGATGTAAGAAGTGAAAACTAGTGTGTAGGGGTTTACTGAAGCCTCTGACACTCGTGTCGAGAAAGAGGAAAACTCATGGACACTATACTGTGCTGATTTTTATTCACCCATAGTCACACTCCAAATACCATGTGATAGCTGCTGTATACTTTTGTTCTTTTGTTCAGTCATTTATCTAACTTATTCTTGAAAGGAGATAAGATCTGTTTTGATCAGTAGCTCCAGTGACACCCTTGATAGTGTCACAACCCTCCTTCTGCTTCTGTCTGAGATAAATATTTTGAGTAGGGCTTCTGCTTTGGTTGCAGTCAGGAATTTGCTCAGATGTGAGGCGCTCAGATCTCAAAACTGCATAGCCTAATGATTCAGAGGCATGACTACTACCGCTGAGCCAAGGCTGACTCCCGAGAAACATGCCTCACGTTTCCTCACACCTTCCTCTATTGTCACACTAGTTAGCAACTTTGCCATAAGAGCAACCCAAAGAATTTTTACTCAGATACACCAACACTTTACACAATAGAATTGCATCTTTTCTCAAATTCATCTGAAAAACATTTTGCTAAATGAATTGGATTTTCCTTAAACATTTCCAAATAAAAACATAGAAAATAGAAGCAGGGATAGGCTATTCAGCCCTTCAAGCCTGCAACACCATTAAATATGATCATGGCTAATCATCCAACTCAGTGCCCTGTACGAATTTCACCTCATACTCTTCGTTCCCTTTAGCCATACAGAGCTATATCTAACTCCTTCTTGAAAACAGTTAATATTTTGGCTTCAACTGCTTTCTTTGACAGAGGATTCCACAGGCTCACCTCTCAGTGAAGGCAGCCAACATAACCAAAGACCACTTCCCCCCAGTTATACTCTCTTCCACTGCCTTCTGTTAGCTAGAGGTTATAAAAGTTTGAATACATGTACAAACAGATTCAAGAACAATTTCTTCCCTGCAGTTACCAGACTTTTGAACAGACTTCTCAAATGTTAATGCTGACCCTTCTGTCTGCACTTTTTCTCTGGTTTTAACAGTGTATTTTGAACTCTTGCTACCTTGATGCACATTGTATGACACAATCTACCTTTATAGCGCACAAAACCAGCACTTTTTACAGCATCACAGTACGTGTGACAACAATCAATCAATCAATCAATTTCAGGATGAAGACATTTCCCCTCCTCTCAGCCCTAAATGGCCTACCCCATGTCCTTAGACTGTGACCCCTAGTTCTGGACTGTCGGGAGGGCTGACTGATTTAGTGTTTACTGGCTGCCTGGTTCTGACACTGGGTTTTATGTTGTGGAATACGGTGTGGTGGAAAACACAGGAGGCAGATGCTTCAGAGGCAAAGAAAACTCCAATCTTATTGAAAGGCAAGCAAATTATATGTGTTTACAGGAACTGAAAAAGTGAATATCAAATCTGACTATTACTGACTGAGACCTGCCTCACAGTTCACCTGACCCCCAGTTACATCTGACAGCTAAGACTTAATATAGTGGTTTAAAAATTACAGTGAGTGGTTGTTACCTAATGGCAGACAGGGAGAGAGAGAAATAAGGAGAGAGAGGGATAGAGAGACTCCCTAACCCGAAGTCCTAACCCACTTCCCTTCCTTAGGGATGCCCTACACTGTTTGCCCCCAAACCCCACCTTCCCCTGTCTTAGACTAACCAAGTTGGGTTAGAGGAGTTCAATGATGTTAGGTCCACCCCTGGAGTGGAGCATGATTTCGACTTGCTCTTGCCTGTGGCCTCTTGCTGTAGCTGGGCTCCACAGAGGGCTGTGAGTGAATGGGGGCCTTCCTTTGGTTTCTGCGAGCTAATCCCTGTTCCAGACATCTGCCCCTGGGTTTGCATATTACTCAATCTGTCCCAACCAGCCTTTTTCTGGTTCAGTTGAGGCCCATGGTTTCTTGAGTCGAAAAGTTCAGTGAATTTTAGTCCAATGTAATTTCCACAAACTTATGCCTTCAGAGGGTTTAAAGTCCAGGGTATTTCTATTAAACTGATGGGGATTTTTACCTCCCCTTACAGAACTCCCTGATCATGATGAACATCCTTCCTACATTTACCTTGTCAGAATTTTAGAGGCCTGAATGAAAGACTAGAGATTCTTTTTAAAAAAATTACCAGAATTTTTAAATTACGGGGAAATGCTGAAAGCACTTTAAAGGCTCAGAGGATTGGCGAGGAAAATGAGGAAAAATGAGAGGGCTTGAGTTAGAAGGGCAGGCTGGGGCTTTTTTCATTGGAGTGTAGGAGGTTGAGTAGTAGAGGTTTGTAAAATCATAAGGGATATAGATAAGGTGAATGGTGGGTATCTTTTTCCTCTGGTAGGGGATTTCAAGACAATGGGGGCATATCTTTAAGGTGAGGAGAAAGAATTAAAAGAGTTAAGGACAACTTTTTTTACACAGAGAGGGGTTTGCATGTGGAATGAATTTCCAGAGCACGTCACATGTACTGTGATGCAGTAAAAAGACATTTGATAAGTTCATGAACAAGAAATGGTTGGAGGGATATGGCCCAAGTGCAGGCAAGGGGGATTAATTTAGTTTGGGATTATGGTCAGCATGGACTAGTCGGTCCAAAGGGTCCATTTCCCTGCTGCATGACTCTATGAATGCTCACATGTTCTTGTCTCCTCTTGCACTTCTGTGCATCGTGCAAACCTCTGGACAGTGGAAGGAAGGAAGCAGAGGCTGCCAATGAAGCGATTAACATTTTCCAACTGCAGTGAATCTTTGATAGTAGTGCTGGCAGGATTCAATACCAGCTTGTCATTGTGCAAGAGGAGAGGGTGTAGCAGGAGGATCTCAGCAGCAAGAAAATAATATATGACATGGACTTTAAAAGTGCAACTCAGGAAAGCTTTTGATTCCCATGGACAGAGGTTTGCAATTTTATGACTGTCTCCTGCAATCTCGTTTTCAGGTAGGACTTTCAGCGAGGTTACAGCTTCCATCAGCTGTTTGGCACCTCCTTTTAGCTCTACCCCGTCTCGTCCCCATTCACTTTCAATGGCAGTCTCATTGCAGGCTCAGTAAAGGATACCAACTGCACTTCCACTTCTTTGCACTGAATTACCCTCCTGCCTTCTCAACCGATGGCCTCTGACCCGATGAGTGATGATTCAGATAGCCTCTGAAATGGACTTCTCTTAGAATCTTTCTGATCCTTGAGTTTGCGATCAATGGAAGCAAAACTGGTTCTGGTCATTATTTCAAAATCCCTCCAATTTGCTGATTTTCAATTAGTTTCTCTTTTCAATTAATATATTTTAAAAATGTATTCATTTATGAGTTGTGGGCACTGCTGATTGGCCAGAATTTATTGCTCATCTGAATTGAGAAGGTGGTGGTGAGCTGCCTTCTTGAACCGCTGCAGCCCACCTGCTGTGAGTTGACCCACTCAATATTGTTAGGGTTTTGACCCAGCAACAGTGAAGAAACGGCGATATCTTTCCAAGTCAGGATAGTGAGTGGCTTGGAGGGTAACTTGCAGGTGCTGGTGTCCCCATGTGTCTGCTGCCCTTGTCCTTCTGGATGGAAGTGGCCATGGGCCTGTGACATCATAAACAGATGGATTATTTGTATAAAAGCTGAAAGAACTGCAGATGCTGTAAATCAGGCACAAAGACAAACTTTCTGGAAAAGCTCAGCGTGTCTGGCAGCATCTGTGAAGACAAAATCAGAGTTAACGTTTCAGGTCTAGTGACCCTTCCTCAGAACCGAACTCAAACCCGAAATGTTAACACTGATTAACAGATGCTGCCAGACCTGCTCAACTTTTCCAGCAACATCTGTTTTCGGATTATTGTATTGTTTGCAATTACTGATGAAATTATGAATGAGTTCTAAAAGAAAATACATTATTTTAGCACAGTGTTTGCCGGAAGTCTTCCCATTCCATTGTGTAATGTTATGAAGATGTTACGAAAAAATAAAACCTGTGCTAGTTGCGCTTGGCACTATAATGGTGAACAAAAGTGCATTTTCACACTAACAAAGGATGCCCTCTGAATTTCTTCTCTCCGTCTATAGAAAATAAAAAATGAAGTTCCTAAAAGCAATCTAAAAACTGCAGGCATTCTACAAAAATAATGTTACGCCAGTCAACTTATATTAGTGCCACAGGGCACTGGATAGATTCAAAACAAATTGCAAGGGCTCTGCTGTTTGCCATTTGCCAGAGGATCCTTTTGATTAATTCATGCCTGTCATTAGCCAACAGTACAACAGATCCTATCAATAGTATTCACTGAACTCCTTTTACATCTAATCTATTGGGTAATGGGGAATAATACTTGTCTAATTTAGCTAGGAGAAATAACTGATATTTTTAGGCACAAACTAAGTATGCATCAGTACATAGAAGTCTGCTTTTATCTAAAAAATGAAGACAGTGATCTTTGACAATATAATTTCTGTTATTAAGACAAGGTACACATTTTAATCTGGCCGGAAATAGCAAGGGAAAAATAATTGTTTCACGTGTCTAACTTTTGTTCTTTTTATCACCCCTTACATCTGAAGTATTTCAATAAATGTAAGTATAATAAACAGTGTCTATACCTTATTGAAAAAAAGTGACCTGAAAATAAAAACTTTAAATATATAAATCGATATAAAATGTCAGAAACAGTCAGCTTGTGCTACATGCCAGAGCTATCCAAAAAGTTCCAATCTCTTTCTGTTTCCCCAATAACATTGCAAATATTTGCCTTCCAATTATTTATGCGATTTAACTTTTAAAGTTAGAACTGAATCTTTTTCTACTATACTTCAGGTAGTGCATTCACGATTGGGATAACTCACTGCATCAAACCAAAATGTCCTTAATTCCCATTTGGCATTTTTTCTAATAAAAATAAATTTGTGGCCTCTGGTTATTGAGCTTCCTGCCAATGGAAACTGTTTATCCCTGTTTACTCGATCAAATCTCGATCTTGAATGCCACCCCCACACCTCCTCTTGCTGCTCTAAAACCTCTTTGCCGAGAGGTTACTCCCTACGTTTCGAAAGTTTCTGACGTTAGTTGCATCATAATGGGATGGGTGCCACTTAGGCTGCCTTAGACTGGACCTCAGCACCTACAGCCTCCTGATCACAGATCTTTGGCTGCAAAATATAGACTTGGAAGGAGGCACAGCTCTCAGGAGGCACTACCTATTGAATTGGGTGCACAGGTAGGGTCTCAGGTTTTGGAAAAATAGGCCAAATGATTTTCTGTTTCAGAGAGCAAATGCGCCAGTGAAATGGTGAATAGCTTACTTCATAATATTGTTTACGCTTGTCCCTGTGGCAGTCATAATGAAGGACTCTTGCCTGTCTTAATGTTTCTCTCCCCTAAGCCCCTCTAGCTTCTGTGGCCATGACTCCATTCCTTGTGAGACCACCAGTTACCATATGCTATTAGTTTCTTGCAGGAATCTGGCTACCAAGGAAGCTTTGCCACTGCCAGAAGGATATTCCTGAGGATGCTGCGGCAGTACCAGGAGCAGTGGAGATGGAATTTTAAAGGCCAAAACAGATCCAAAGAAGAATGAGGGTTTTTGTTAGCCACTCTCAGGTTGCGGCGTTCAAGATGATAGAAGGTGCAAATGTCCAAGATGAGATCCAGGCTTTGCAGACTCCTGTAGAGACAATTCAACAGCTGTTACCAGATCTTAAAGTCCAGATCAATGCAAAATTCAGAAACAACATCAGCCTTGAAACTGATGACAACTGAACTATTGTTCTGACCAGTCCCTTTAAACGCCATTGAATAATTTAAATTCTATTGCAACTTGTGTTAGCAAACAGTGACTTCTGTTAAAAGAAAAGTCATTGTTTGGTTCATGATTTTTGGATGGAATTTTAAGATTATTACCCTGCAGATCCACTTATTTGATGAAAAACATGAAAAGGTTTGTTGGCACCACCAACGTGAAATATAATTCCAAGTAGAACCTGTTTAAATATTATGCAAAAAGATTTTTTAAAAAAAATTCTTATTGATCAGCTTAGCTTAATCATCCAGAAAGCCCACAAAATTACTGGAGAATTTTGGAAGCTGTTAAGAATATAATTTTTCTCCATATTATGCACTATTTGTGAAAGTGCCAGACCAAGTCCCATTTGAAAATTAATTCAACTAGAGTCTTTAGTTAATCTAATTGCATTAATAAATTCAAAGGTCTTCTTTATCATGATTTGTTTTATGCCATTATCCACTTAAGATCTTGGCGTTGCTTTATGCTGAAGTCAGCACTGATAGAGCGAATCTGCCCAACTGAACTACCTTCAATTTCCTTTTGCCTGAGACTCCAAACGATAAATAACAGTGTAAGAAAAGTTGAAAGGTGAAAGCAGAAAATTGAAAAGGAGCCATGCCTCATATTAAAATATAATTTATCAACTTGATGCCTCCTAATCCTGAAGCTGCTGAGGATCAAATTGGATGGTGAAGCTGGTGCAAAATGCACAGTAATTACGCAGGGACCCATGTTACACTCCACCCAACGTTGTTTCGGCTTGGAAAGGAAAATCAGTTGGGGAGTGAGCTGTGAGGCAGCAATGCCAACCACTGAGCCACCATGCTACCCAATGGTCTCATCTGCAGAGTTATTGGTGATAGATTTATCTCAACAATTTTTTTTGTGTTGAGACAGCAAAACATAGGGCTACATTTTTGAAGGGCTAAAAGAGGAGATGAAATAATTCAGGAAATAATGATCACGTGATGCCAAGTTTTGTTTTAAAAGATTGTACAGACAAACGCGAAGATAGATGAACACGGAGGTTCTTTAAAAAGATTGTTATCTAGAAGAGATAAGAAAGAACAAATACGATCTGTTACTCAAATCACATTACAACTGATTAAACATGTCTGAAGTATAGGCACTGTTATTTAATAGAAGTACCCAGGAGTCAACGTGTACACAGCATGATCCCACATAAGCTTTTATTTGTTCACAGGGTGGGGATGTTACTGGCTATGCCAACACTTACTGTCCATCTCTAGTTCTTGAGAAGGTTGTGATGAGCTGCTTTCTTCAACCACTTTAGTCTAACTGGTGATAGTAGATCCAAAACACTGTTAACGAGGGCACAATGCAAATAGCTCAGTGGCTGACAGGGAGCATGAATATGGCTCCAAGTTAGAATGATGTGTACATGGGATAGGGGCAGGTTCAGGTAATCCTATGCATCTGTTGCCCTGTCCTTCTAGATGTTGTGCAATTGGAAAGTGCCGTTTAAGGATCTCCTGTGATTTCTACAGTGCATCTTATATATGGCACACAGCTGCTTGTCACCATGTGTTGGTTCTCCCACGAAGGGAGTGAATGTTGACGGTGATGTATGGGCTGGCAATGCAGCAGGCTGCTTTGGCCTACATGATGTCAAGCTTCTTAAGGATTATTGGAGCTGCGCTCCACAAAGCAAGTGAGGGATATTCCATCACAGTCTTTACTTGTGACTATTGGATTGTAGACAGACTTTGGGGTGTCACTTATCCCGCTACAGAATTTCTGGCCTCTGACCTGTTCTAGAGCCCCAGTATTCAGATGGCTACTCCAGTTCAGTTTCTGTGAACGAATTCAGCGATCCAAATACCGTTGAATATTAAGGGGCAAAGATTATACTCTGCCTTGTTGGAGATGGTCACTGCCAGGCCCTTGTGCGTTGTGAATGTTACTTCTAACTATTGGCTCAAGCCTGGATATTGTCCAGATCTTGCTGCACATGGAGGCAAGTTGCTTCAGTATCCGAGGAGTCATGAATGATCCTGAATATTATGCAATTATCAGTGAATATCCATACTTTTAAATTTATGGAGAAAGGTCACTGATGAAGCAGCTGAAGATGTTTAAGTCTCGGCCACTACTCTGACTTTGAATACCCACAACCCTCCTCTCTCCTAGCTTTGACTCCAACTAGTGGGCAGTTTCCCCCTGATTTACCTCAACTTTAGTTTTACTAAGGCTTCTTAATGTCAAGATGATTGAAACCCCAGTTAGGTAGGGGAAAGAATTTGGCAGCTTTCCTGGCATTTTGAGAACGCAGATTATCGTACCATGTTGGTTACAATAATACCAGGTCTCTTCACATATCATTTTTACTGGGAAATGTCTCTTCAAGAATAAAGATGCTGTGTGACTTTTATGGTGCATTTACATTAGGATTTGGAACACTAACCTCTGGTAATTTTAGGAAAATTTTGCAAACTTCTCAAATCCTTGCTGCAACATTTGAGCACTTTGCTAGGGTGAAGCTAGTAATGTGTAATCCAATTGTAAACATTTTTTAAAAATGCGTTTGCAGCGTTGATGCACATTCTGTGGGTAATTTCATTTTTGAGTGACAATGTAAGATGTGTGATATTGATTCAGAAGTCAGTGATACATAATTTCCAATTTTCATTACCGTTAATTTCAATCAAAGTGAAGTAAAGACCATGATTTAAAACAAGCCCTTGAAAGGCTATCATTTTAATTTTATGCTCACAACCAAATTTAAACTAACCTGCACTGACTGTCACAGTATGAACAGGACACAAAACAATCCAAATGGGAAGGAGACAATGAGTGAGTGTTACATTTCTGTTTATAAGACCAGGCTTGGAAACACTGAAGATATTAAATGTAAGACAGCCTTTTCCTTTGATTTTTAACGTGTTGATTTTTCTAATTTTTATTTTAGCCACGCAGACATGAACATCTGTTAAGTGATGAATACAAGCTGAAGTATTCCTGAAATTGCTGTCATGTATTCTGAAGGTGGATTTAAGAAATGGTTCACGATATTCCCAAACCTCTTTCATTCACAGCTTCTTTTCAGTGTTTGCCTCATATTCTGTAACTACTTTTGTACCTTTGGCATCAGTATTCACTACCTTCCCTTAAATGCCATTTGCCAATTGTGTGCTGAACTGTTAGCTTCTTTATATCTGGTGGATAATATCTGTTTCAGTAATGTTAATGAGAATTCAGTACCATTTCAAATCATCTGTAAACACGAAAAATGTTTCCATTTATTTAATTTGTTGACCTATATTTTGGAAAACAGAGATGTAGAACATGATCTTTGAAGGATTCTGTTTCATTTCCCCTTAGAACAAGTTTTCCACTTATATCATGTGAACAATGCTTTTCTCTGGATTGCAGCTTGACCCATCATCATTGGATTAACTCTACCTGTTTTCTCAAAGATGAAGCAAGTGCCACTTGGAACTAAAACACCTAATTATGTGTTATCTTTTGTAACTAATGTTCTTGGTTTTGACCTGAAGGTGCATCCTGTGGGAATTCAGCTATTTTAAAGTTAAGAAAGCTAGAAAATAGTTTTATTTGAATGCCTCATAGCTTTTATTCGTAAGTTAAAGGAAAATGCTGTGTGGGCCATGCAAATATCAACCCCTGCTGGCTGGTGTTAAAGAGGTGCTTTATGAATGACTCTCTGTAAAAATTCAAATAACATTTTTCTTCATCATTTTCAGAGAATTATGAGTTTGCACTTTAGCATCATTGTATTGAATGTCTAAGTATTACAAAAATGGGTATATCTGTCACCCCCTCAAACTTGTTCCACTATTCACTTAGATTGTGGCTGGTATTGCCCTCAATTCAATTTACCTGCCTTTGATCAAAGCACTTTTCCAACCTAACAAAAATAAGTTGATTTCAGTCTAGAAAATGTAATCGATCCCATAACCAATACATTTTGGAGGACGAATCTCCACATTTAGGCTTTGTGTGAAAAAAAGTGTTTCCTGACTTCAGTCCTGAAAGCATAACCTTTCATATTAACTCTGTATCTTATGCGTTCTGGATTCCCTCACCAGAGCTAATGGATTCCTTGAATCAATCCCATCAAACTGTTCTACCATTTTCAGCCCTGTAAATGTACCTCCTTTTTAAATTTCTAAACCCAAGGTAATACATTCCAATGTTCTGGAACCTGCTTCATTACTTAACCCTTTAACCTCTTGCATCATTCTGATGAATCAGTGCTGAATCTCTTCTGAGGCCAATGTATCCTTTCTCCAACGTGCAACATTCCATCTAAGCTGTGTGGCTGAGCATGCTGTGTAGCTTCCGTTTCGGGAAGCTGCTGCTGTGCAAGGACCTTGATATCTGCATGGCAGAATGGAAATTTAGAGGGGACATTATTAATGTAGTGCCCAAAACTCTAGCCAAGGCAGCTACAACTGAGGTGTAATAAACTTTGAAATCTCTTGAGATAAAAATCAGTATTCCATCAGCATTTTATATTGATTTTCTACCTATACCAACTTTTGTTGACGTGGACCAGATAGTGAAATCACTTCATAGTGCTATCTATTCTAGTGGATCAACTTAAGTATGTTTGGGGCCACGAGAAGTGCACAACATGAATGAATTTCTCCTGTCAAGAGTTTAGCCAGTATCAACTTAATGTCTGTTGGTTATAAGCTTGAACTGTACAATTGTACACAATTCAATACTAGAAAGACTGTCTTATGAGGAGAGGCTGAGTAGATTCAGCCTGTTCACTTTGGGATATAGAAGAATGAAAGGTGACCCTATTGAAACATACTAGATTTTAGAGGACTTGACAGGCTAGTGAATCTGTAAAATTCTTTACCATAGAGGGCTGTTGATGCTGGTTCATTAAGTATAGTCAAGGCTGAGATTTTAAATCACTAAGGGAATCAATGGTTATGGGAATAAAACAGAAAAGCGAAGTTGTGGATTAACAGATCAGTCGTGATCAATGGTGGAGCAGATTCAATGGGCTGAATGGCCTATGTCAGCTTTAATGTCTTATATAAATTTGGACAGAACTGGTCACCTCTGTAAGGAAAGCACTGATACAAGGGATGAAAGTTGATAGAGCTGCCTTGAGGATTTCTTACATTTTTTTTGTGGTCAAAGTAAAAGTCACATATCTTCTGTGGGAAATATGCAGGTTAAATGGAAGTTTTCTGCCATTTTGCAGACAAAATGAATGATCTTCAACTTTTCTGGGCCTAATAAACAATTCTCGCCTTTATTCACTACTTACCCAACTAAAGCCTGATACCTGTTGCCTTTATGAATAATTCCTAACTGAATTACAATTTAAATTTTGGATTTCCCTCCCTAACACAGTCTCAGTAGTTTCTTTGCTATCTGCTACTGTTAAATTCCATCTGTTTAAGTTGGCATATTGATTCTTTGTTGTCTTAATTCTGACATTGCAACTTTGCCATGGCTGAAACATTAGTTTAAGTTATTTCTTTAGCTGCTGATTTCCCTTCTGTAGCCATGCCTTGTAGCATCTGCTCATTATGGCAACAATATTCATTACGAGCTGTAAGTATTCCATTTCAATTTCTAGCATTTTCAGTCCATTCTGAGCTCTTCAATTGACCTTTACCATTGCCCGAAAGGGATTTTTAACTTTCCTCTTGGAGCTCCATTGCAGTGTATTTGCAAGCTGAATCTCTAATTGACACTGCCTCCCCAGATCCTTGCTTCCCAATGTGCATGCCAGGCATGAGTTGAATTATAGAATCTCTACAGTGTTGGAGCAGGCCATTTGGCCTGTCAGGTCCACACTAACTCTCCTCAGAGCATCCCTTCCTGACCCACCCCATTCCTGTAAACTTGCAATTCTCATGGCTAACGCAACTAGCCTGCACAAATCTGGACACTATGGGCAGTTTAGCATGGCCAATCTACCTAACCTGCACACCTTTGGAGTGTGGGAGGAAATCGGAGCACCCAGGGGAAAACCCATGTATACTCGGGGAGAATGTGCAAACTCCACACAGGCAGTCACCTGAGGCTGAAATCGAACACAGGTCCTTGGCACTGTGTGACAGCAGTGCTAACCACTGACCCGCTATGCTGTCTCTTTTATACAATTGCTTTTATAAAGTAAAGAATTGCAGATGCTGGAGATCTGCAACAAAAATTGAAATTCCTGGAGAAACTCAGCAGGTCTGGCAGCATCTGCAGAGAGAAAGCAAAGTCAATGTTCTGAGTTTGCCGACAGTTCTGATAAAGGGTTACTTCACTCAAAATGATAACTCTGCTTTCTTCTCACAGTCACAGCCTGTTGAGTTTCTCCAGCAATTTCTGTTTTATTGTGAATAGCTTTTAACTCACAGTTGCTTCTCCACTTCATAACAAGTTTGAAGTCAAAATTTTCACGATTAATTTTGTTTTTCCTTTGTCGATCTTGCCGTGAGTTGTGTGCAGGCTATTTCACTGTTGAGCTGCTGACGGTCTTTATGAATAAGCTGTGAAATCTTTAACATTATAAATATCAGAAACTGCTCCTTGGGTCCACTGCAAATCTAACCATTTTTTACCTTGTGGTATTAAACAATGAATTCACCCACTGCTACTATTTTGTATGTCAACCATCACCAGCTTGTGATTAGAGTAGTTTACAGTCACCATCTCATTTCCTTGACTGAGTCTAATTGTCTAACTTGGTTTACAGCAAGAGAGGAAAGCCACTGGTGAATCTTGATGAGAAGAGGCATTGTTACTGAGATTATCAGGAGTCTTAGGACCAACTGGTCTGTCCTTTTTTTTTGTATAATCCCTACAGTGTGGAAACAGGCTCTTCAGCCCAACAAGTCCACACTGACCCTTGGAGCATCCCACCCAGACCCATCCCTTTATAACCCACCTAAATTACACATTCCTGAACACTATAAGCAATTAAGCATGGCCAATCCACTTAACCTGCACGTCTTTTGGACTGTGGGAGGAAACCAGAGTACCCAGAGGAAACCCACGCAGACACGGGGAGAGTGTGCAAACTCCACACAGACAGTTGCCCGAGGCTGGAATTGAACCCGGGTCCCTGGCACTGTGAAGCAGCCATATTAACCACTGAGTCAGGATCCTTAGCTGTTCTGCCTTACCCTAGCCCCAACCTCCACATCCTTAAGACATCATCAGATTGGCTGAAACTTAACGCATTCTCCAAATTTAATCCTTTTGGAACCATTACATTTTACAATGTTGGCAATGGATAACAAATATTCACATCCCAAGAATTTTCACCCGAACCTCTAGCTCAGAAGTTGCTCGCATCACATTGGAGCAGGTATACTTTGCAACATCTATTATACGTAAATCTGCTTTTCCCCACCCTATGTGCAATTGTCTCAACTTTTATACTGATTGCAACTGCTGTGCTCCTCAGACTCTGGAATTCAGTGCATCTATGCTTTTCTTTATCAATGTGGCAGAGTTATAAGCTTTCTGGATCCTTACTTCTGGATATGCAATCTTAAACCACAGCAGCACCTCACTTATCTCTCCCATCTTAGAAGTCTTCCTCAAGCTCTCCCCTTTGACGTTCAATCAAAGTTACATTCCTCATAAACTCTGGCTTGGTGTTTGGTTTCTTTACACTTAACCTTGGAGCAACCTGAGGCATTTCATTGCAGTAAGAGTACAGTATAAATACAAAGCCTTCTCCAAATAACTTGAAAACAATTGACATCAAAAGGTCATCATTTTCATGTCATAACCACAGTCCACTTCCTGCCCCATCCCATGTTTTATTCTCTTTTTATATAAGAATCAGAAGAGATCTTTATTTTTGAACCTATCTAAAGATCATAGATGGCCCTGGCTGACAAAATACTTTTTCTCTTTTACCGCACAGCTATAATCTACTATATACACATAACTTGGTAAAACATCCATGACATAAACTTGAACTGTCATCATTGTCCTTTTCAGAGAGACACTTGACTGAGTTTTCCTTCACATTGGAATTAACGGGAGGTTAAAATCTTGTGAGATATATAGCAGAGTGGCTCACCGACTGCCAGTTTGTGGGTTAGTGCTTTGTTAGTGATGATAGTGAGAATCTACAACACCGTTTCACATTCAAATAATCCATGGGTCTGTTCTGCTGATGGTTCTTGTAAAACTACCAGGGAAGAAAAGACTGATTTTTAAAAGTTAATAATCTGTATGTTGGCAGGAGTGATAAACAGCATTATTTACATAATCAATGTTCAGTTGCAAAGCACATAAATTAAAGTTGAAATATTCTCTGCCTTCCAGTAGCGATTTCATCCTACAGAGTTCCTCTCAAATTAATTCCTCTTGCAAGAGTTTACTCTGTTGAGTCATTCCTGCCTCAGTCTTGTGTGTATAATAATTATGCCACTGTTACATTTTAGGAATTCAGGCTAAGATTCTCTCTCCCATCCTCGTTCAGAAGAGAGCAGAAAAGTTTCATCCTATGTTTCCCATGGTGTGACTGTGTTCCAAATCGAGAAGAATAGTCATTGAACCACACTGAAAAGTCTCTAAAGCACAAAAACACGTCTGTTCCTGAATGTGGTCAAGTGACCCTTTAGAAAGCCAGAAATTAATTCCAAATCTACCGATGAGGATGTGCTATTTACTGATAATTATCAACAATACCTGCCAGCAATGAGAAATGGCATACAGAACTGGGAGGAGCCTGCTATGGCTACCACTAATCCATTTAAAGCAGCCTGATTTATACTTAATGTCTTAAGCATGGGATTGGATTCAGGCAGTTCTAAATAGAAAGCACCCCATCATAGAGATTAATGGTTTGCAGGCACAGACGTATTTCTTTTTTTTTAATTTAACCTTGCAGTTCTTCTAGCCTGTGTAAAGCTAAGATAAAGATGCCAAGTGAAAGCCGCAGGGGAAAATAGAATACAGTAACTGAACATGGCAGCCTAAATTGTTTTAGGTACAGATTCTTATATCTTTTTCACATTAATTCATGGGATGTGGGCCTCTGGCTGGACCAACATTTATTGCCCAACCTTAATTGCCCAGAGGGCAGTTAAAAGTCACCCACATTGGTGTGGATCCAGGGTCACATCTGGGCCAGACCAGGCAAGGGTGGCAGATTTCCTTCCCCAAAGGGCATTAGTGAACCAGATGGGCTTTTCCGAACAATCAACAATGGTTCCATGACATCACTAGGCTCTCATTTCCATACAATTATTGAATTCAAACTTCACCATCTATCATGGCAGGATTCGACTGCAGGCTCTCCCAGACATTAGCTGGAACTCTCAATTAATAGTCTACTGACAACTCCACTAGGCCATTACCAAACTCAGAAGCACTCATTATTCTAAACTAATTGTACAGTTTTGGTTATTTGCAGTTTGCCCCAGTGTTGGTCCTGGAAATTTGCTTAAATGGGACTGGTAAGCTCCAGGTACTAGCCAAGTATACCCTGGCAGCATCTTGACCAAGTGAACTTTGAAAGTTGCGCTGGTGCTTGAGTGACATTGCCTTGACTATTTCTACATACAAGCAGAAGCGAAAGTACTAAAAATCATCACAAGTTGAACGACATTTCTTTTTGTTATCCCTTTATGGGATATTGATGTTGCTGCCCATATTTGGCCCTCAGAGCGGTGTAAAGTCAACCAAATCACTTGTGGGCCTGGAGTCAGATGGAGGTCAAACCAAGCAAGGATGGCAACATTCTTTTCCAAAGGGACATTAGTGAGCCAGATGAGTCAATAAAATCAATAATAGATTTGTAGTCATTATTACAGAGACTAGCAATTCCAGATATATTGGGCTGACTGAATATACCTCAAATAGGCTGTGTCAGTTTTGGAGAGTTTCATGAAGGGCTTCTTGCTGCAAGCATGAGTGCGTTTTCTCATGCTGTTGTCTGTAGCTCACCTCATTAGCTACACACCATTCCTCTATAATAATCCATTCTCTAGTAACAGAAGTATTCACCACTACTGGACCTTCTGGGATTTACCACATCCATGCCATATTCAAAATGCAATTCCTCATTAGGTCAAGCCATGTTACCCCAGAGATGCCCTACAAAATTTCTGTAATGCCAATGTCCCATGAATGAATTCAAGATAAAAGCCCCCAAAGAAACCTGAGGTCATACTGTTTAATGCTCATGGTTGCCAAGGGTACGTTGATTCTTCAGTAAATGACGATATATAATAATAGCCTGAGGAACATGAACTTTCACTATAGAAACGATTGGTATTTGAAATATTGTGTCCAACTACAGTTAGTGTGCCTGGCAAAAGGCAGAGGGAAAACTAAACAAATTTAGGGAAAGAAAAAACCAAAAGAATTGCGGATGCTGTAAATCAAGAACAAAGTTGCTGGAAAAGCTCAGCGGTCTGGCAGCATCTGTGAAAGAGAAGCAGATTGAACGTTTCAGGTTCAGTGACTCTTCCTGAATGGACCTGAAACATTCACTCTGTTATCTCCTTCATAAATTTATGGAAAGGCAAGAGGGAGTTTTAGATTTTTGAACTCTGATGAATTTTTCAGAAGTTTAACCTTCGATCAGTGAGAAAAAGACTAAGGAACACTTTTCTGCATCCATTCTGTTATCCTAGAACATAGAATATAGAGCATAGAAAAGTACAGCACAGTACAGGCCCTTCAGCCCATGATGTTGTGCCATGGAATAATCCTAATCCAAAAATGAAGTAACCTAACCTACATTCCCCTCAGTTCACTGCTGTCCATGTGCATGTCCAGCAGTCTCTTAAATGTCACTAATGACTCTGCTTCCACGACTACCACTGGTAAACTATTCCACGCGCTCACAACTCTCTGGGTGAAGAACCTCCCTCTGACGTCTCCTCTATACCTACCTCCTAACACCTTAAATCTATGACACCAATCAATCCTGCACTGGGGAAAAGTCTCTGGCTATTGACTCTATCCATGCCTCTCATTACCTTGTACACCTCGATCAAGTCACCTCTCTTCCTCCTTCTCTCCAGAGAGAAAAGTTCGAGCTCAGTCAACCTCTCCTCATAAGACAAGCCCTCCAGTCCAGGCAGCATCCTGGTAAATCTCCTTTGCACCCTCTCCAAAGCCTCCACATCTTTCCTATAATAGGGCGGCCAGAACTGGACACAATATTCCAAGTGTGGTCTCATCACGGTTTTGTAGAGCTGCCGCATAACCTCATGGCTCTTAAACTTGATCCCCCTGTTAATGAAAGCCAAAACACCATATGCTTTCTTAACAACCTTATCCACCTGGGTGGCAACTTTGAGGGAGCTATGCACTTGAACAGCAAGATCCCGCTGTTCCTCCACACTGCCGAGAATCCTGCCTTTAATGCTATATTCAGCATTTAAGTTCGACCTTCCAAAATGTATCACTTTGCATTTATCCAGGTTGAACTCCATCTGCCATTTCTCAGCCCAGTTCTGCATTCTGTCAATGTCTCGCTGAAGCCTGCAATAGCCCTCGATACGATCAACGGCACCTCCAACCTTTGTGTCTTCAGTAAACATACTAACCCACCCCTCAACCTCCTCATCCAAGTCATTTATAAAAACTACAAAGAGCAGAGGCCTAAGAACAGAGCCCTGTGGGACACCACTCAGCACTGACCTCCAGGCAGAATACTTATCTACAACCACTCTCTGCCTCCTGTCAGCCAACCAATTCTGAATCCAGACAGCCAAATCACCCTGTATCCCATACCGCCTGACTTTATGAATGAGCCTGCCATGGGGAACCTTATCAAATGCCTTGCTGAAGTCCATGTACACCACATCCACTGCTCGACCCTCGTCAACCTGTCTCATGACTTCCTCAAAGAACTCAATAAGATTTGTAAGGCATGACCTGCCCCTCACAAAGCCATGCTGACTCCCTTTAATCATGCTATGCTTTTCCAAATAGTCATAAATCCTATCCATCAGAATTCTTTCCAAAACCTTGCTGACCAGAGATGTAAGACTGACTGGTCTGTAATTTCCAGGGATTTCCCTATTCCCTTTCTTGAAAAGAGGAACAACATTTGCCTCCCTCCAATCCTCCGGTACGACTCCCGTGGAGAGTGAGGAAGCAAAGATCTTTGCCAACAGCTTAGCAACCTCCTTTCTCACTTCCCGGAGCAACCTAGGATAAATCTGGTCTGGCCCTGGGGATTTATCAATCTTAATGTTTGCCAAAATTTCCAGCACATCAACTTCCTCAACCTTGATCTGTTCAAGGCTGTTTTCCTGCTCCTCAAAGTTCTCATTCACAACAAGGTCCCTTTCCTTAGTGAAAACAAAGCAAAAAACTCATTTAGGGTTTCCCCTATCTGCTCAGACTCCACACACAATTTCCTTACGCTATCCCTGATCGGCCCTACCTTCTCACTGATCATTCTTTTATTCCTCACGTATGAGTAAAATGCCTTCAGGTTCTCCCTAATCCTTCCTGCCAAGCCTTTTTTGTGTCCCCTCCTGCCCTCCTCAGTCCACTTTTGAGCTCCTTCCGAGCTAGCCTGTAATCCTCGAAAGCTGTGCTAGACCCTTGCTTCCTCCACTTTACGTAAGCTGCCTTTTTCTTTTTGACAAGAAGCACCTCTGTACCCGTCATCCAAGGCTCCTTAATCTTACCCCTTCTTACCTGTCTCAATGGAACAAATTTATACATCACTCGCAACAACTGTTCCTTAAACAGCCTCCACATGTCTGCTGTGCCCTTTCTGTGGAACAGTTGCTCCCAATCTGTACTTCCCAACTCCTGTCTGATAGCATCATAGTTTCCTTTTCTCCAGTTAAATATCTTCCCCGGGTAACTGCTCCTTTCCCTTTCCATGGCTATGGTAAATGTGAGGCTGTTGTGATCACTGTCGCCAAAGTGTTCTCCCACCACGAGATCTGACACCTGTCCTGGCTCATTACTGAGCACCAAATCCAAAATGTCCTCCCCCCTCGTCGGCCTGTCCGCACACTGAGTAAGGAAACCCTCCTGAACACACCTGACAAAAACGGCTCCACCCATACCATCTGCACTGAGGAGGTTCCAATCTATATTGGGAAAGTTGAAGTCACCCATAACAACAACCCTGCTACGTTTGCACTTTTCAACAATCTGCCGGCCAATGAGTCCTTCGATCTCTCTGCTGCTATTTGGGGGTCTGTAGAAAACCCCCAGTGAGGTGACTGCTCCCTTGCTGTTCCTAACTTCCACCCATACTGACTCAGTCGACAAACCTTCCTCGGCAACCACAGCCCATACCACCTCAGTAGATAAATCCTCAAAGGTTCTTTCAGCCGCCATTATATTGTCCTTGACCAACAAAGCCACACCTCCCACTCTTTTACCACCTTCCCTGACCTTAATGAAAGATCTAAACCCTGGAACCTGCAACATCCATTCCTGACCCTGCTCTATCCATGTCTCCGAAATGGCCACAACATCGAAGTCCCAGGTACCTATCCAAGCTGCAAGCTCACCTACTTTATTCCGGATACTCCTGGCATTAAAGTAGACACACTTCAATCCAGCTTGCTGTCTGCCAGCACACTCCTGTGACTGTGAGGTCCTGAACATGTCCTCCCTACACTCATCCTCCTGTGTACTAGGACTACACCTCAGTTTCCCATCCCCCTTCTGAGATAGTTTAAATCCACCCGAATAGCACTAGCGAGTTTCCCACCCAGGATATTAGTGCCCCTCTGGTTCAAGTGGAGACCGTCCTGTTTGTAGAGGTCCCACCTTCCCCAGAATGAGCCCCAATTGTCCATGTACCTGAAGCCCTCCCTCCTGCACCATCCTTGCAGCCATGTGTTCAGCTGATATCTCTCCTTGTTCTTTGCCTCACTATCACGTGGCACAGGTAACAAACCAAAGATGACCACTCTGTTTGTTCTAGCTCTTCCTCTTCCTTGACCTAAGGTCTAACTAATTCCACTCTCCAGAATAGCCTGGAAGGCTTTCCTAAGCCAAGAAATATTATTTAAATGCAAATTATTGATGTTGTCTCTGAGTAGTAAAAATTATTAATCAGACCTTGAATTTCACTGACTAGCTTGGCTAACCTAAAATGTTACCTTACTCCTTTGTAGGGCCTGTATCTTTTAGATACAATTTCATTTATAGTCTTTGGAAATAAAATAGTCAATTTACACACATTTTAAAAAGAAGTGTCGAAACTTTAAGAATATTTCCGCATCTTGTTTGGCAGTATTTCAATAGAATATCAAATTATAACACACAAGAGGAGGCTACCAGTCTCTAATACCTGTACTAGCACTTTGAAGGAGGCAATTAGTTTCACTCGAACACTTTCTCCCCAGACTCCTACACATCTTTCATTTTCAAGTGTTTATTCAATCCTTTTTGAAAGTTACTATTAAATTCATTCCCACAGCCCTTCCGACAGTGTGTGTTCCACAACAGAACCACCATTATTGAGAAGTATTATCCCTCCTCTAGTTTTTCTGCGAGTTGTCAAATTATTTATCATGCATTATTTCCAAAACTATTTCTGTGCTAACAAATATAATTGTGTGACTCCTAGTAAATTCAAACCTAGGGTATAGAACTCTGCAGCTAGTTCATGCTTAGATTTGGCAAACTTAGTGTCAAATTGATCATCTGGGAAATAGAAAATGGTTGTATTTAATGCTTTGCTGTGACTACCTTGGCTAATGTTTTTTATTCTCCGTGCGAGTCCTTTCCAAATAGCAACTGATATCATTTTCAGAAAAATTAAAAGTTACATATTTTGTTTAAATTGGAACATAATCTGATTGGTATGGAATAAGCCTTCATTAATGATAATAAACATAGCTTTATGGATGTATAATCCTATGATTACTTCGAACTCAGCTTTACTGACAAAGTTGAGCTCCCTTTTCAGTGGAAACTTCCTGAGCTACTACTGCGTATTGTACAGTGAAAAAAGAGGACTCTGATCTTGAGGTTCAACTAAATTTCAAAGATTTTTCAATATTGTTCAAAACTCAATGGCTCGGATCTGATTACCCAATATTAGTTGAGAATGCCTTTGACCACTTAATCAATATGATACTTTGTGTGGTAAGTTGCTGGAGAGTGGTACTATCAAAGAGAAATCAGAAACTCAAAAACAAGCCAAGCAACTGTGCATCTCCTCAAGCTATCAGACTGAAGGATCTGAAATTAACAGATCAAGGACTGAGGGGAAGTATAAATTAAATAAAAACCTGAATGAATTAGACTTTATACTTGAAATTGTTAATTTGCAGGGTCACTGGGGCTTGTGACATTGTAACTGTTATCACAAAATTGAAAAATACATTGAAATCAAATGACTAGACTTAATTTCCCATGGCAAGTTGTGTTTGAATCTGCCGTACATTTACAGGAATTTCTTGTAACAATGCCTAGTCGGAAACAAATCTAACTATGGACTGGAGCATCTCTGAAAGCAACTTTTCAATTTCTGAATTTAATCATGCATCCACCCTTGCCTGAAGTTGCTGTGCTTTTGTGAATAAACAACAACATGCTCCATTAGTCTCACCTTGATTTTAACAGGGAACTTTGAGCTAATGTTTCTGAGTTAGGGACCACAGGAGGACATTGTATTTAATGTTGTAAATCTCTTGCTGTAATATCATTGGATGTCATCACTCCACTTCCTGCAATACAAGAAGACAGAACAGATTAAAATGCAAGATTATTTTCCAAATCTAATTTGAATTTAAAATAACCATAGACTATCCATGGTAAACACAATACAGGACACTAGAGCTTACCCCCTACGTGGGATGAAAATCAGAGGAAGAGTCACCCAGTGCTCTACGTTCCAGTTCCCGGCAGCTTGTTTGGAATGTGGTCATCTTGTTAATTAAGTGTTTAAGGACCTGGGCACTAAATTGAAGGAATTTATATTCAAATAAAATGGACTTTCATGATTCTCGAATTAGACAAATGCTGTATCTTCATAGACTGATAGCTGAAATCTTCAAATTGTTCATTTGTAGGAACATTTAACGATTATACCAATGGATCATCTATGGTTATTTTAATTTAAAATCACTTGAATTTAGTAATAAAATGACTTCGATTAATTAAATGCAAATATAAATCTACTGTGCCCGTTTGGGTTTGCTTTAGCATGTTAGCACATGTTTTCTCTCCTATAAACGCCTAAAGCACACAGTGTAGGGATTGAAGTATTTAATTGTGAGCATTTCAGCCACTATCAGAAACTCACAGAAATTGTTTGCCGCTACGGTTTGCCAAGAGAGTCTCCTATGGTAATGGGTATTCTGGGAATGTTTGAGATTAAGCCAATGGCTCATGAGGCATAAAAGAGTTAAATATCACTCCAGAAATGCACTTCTTTCATTTGGAGGGATCTAGGGCAGCAGGATTGATCAAAGTATAAAATATTTATCACTAGAGCTATTTATAATAGATGAATGTTCATGGTTCTGAAGTGATAGCTTACACTTATTTGAAAGGAAAGCATCTAATGTAAATGACAAAAATCCATCCAACTCTCTGCCAAATAGAAAAAAAAGTTCGTCTGTAAAATAAAAAAGACAGCCAGATTTCTCCAACAATGTCAGCCATTAACACTGGGGAGATTCTTTACCCCCCAAAATAGCCCTCAAAACTCAATGAATCAATTACCAGATATGATTGTTTAGTAAAATAGACTGCTTACAAATTAACTAGAATGATTCTTGAAATAACAAAGTGTGGAGCTGGATGAACACAACAAGCCAAGCAGCATCTTGGGAGCACAAAAGCTGACGTTTTGGGCCTAGACCCTTCATCAGAAAAAGGGTCGAGGCCTGAAAAGTCAGCTTTTGTGCTCCTAAGATATTGCTTGGCCTGTTGTGTTCATCCAGCTCCACACTTTGTTATCTTGGATTCTCCAGCATCTGCAGTTCCCATTATCTCTGATTCTTGAAATATCAGGAAAAATAGCAAAAGATTAACCTTTCATAGATTGATCAGAAAATCTCTAATACATCTCAATAAATTAAAAGCTATTTGGTTCGGAATTAAATTGGTCTCTACCTTTACTGTACTTTGGAAACGGGGGCTCAAAAAGCTATTTGAATTTTATTATCTTCAGGTATAAATGCATTTTTTCACAACATGAATAATATAGAAATAAAAATATATGAAAATTAAATATGTATGAAATGCAGAAAATTGTTTAAACCAAGAGTGTCTGTTAATTTTAAACAATGATTAATAACTGTTGCAAACTAAACGGACATAAAAAATGATAGAGATCAAAACTGCAAGCTAACTTACTGTCAAGGGTAATTCCCAGGTGAGGAGGGAAAATATTCCCCCATTTGCTTTGTCAATATTGGCTAGAGAACAGAAGTTTACCATTTCATGATTTCTTTCAAATTGTACTTTTGCTCATGAGTTCACATTGGTGCCTGGCAGTATCAGAATAAAAATGTATGGTTGTTGACAAGGTGGAAATCAAGGCAAAGCTTAATCAACAGAACAAAGTCTAAGAACAAAACAAAACAGACTTGGGCTAACAAACAGCAGTGAACATTTGTGCTCCTTAAATACCGGCCTTCTACATAAAAAAAAATCCACTTATTTCAGCATCTCATTCCCAACCATTTACCACCAAGGAGAAGATGCTGTTTTTCAGATGAGATGGATAGAAATTGTCCCATCAGGCAGACTCAGCATGGATTCATGAAAGGCAGATCACCTTTAACTAATTTACTGGAATTCTTTGAGGACATCACCGATATGGTGGACAATGGGGAACTGATGGGTATCTGAATCTCCAGAAGGCATTTGACTAGGTGCCAAACAAAAGGCTGCTGCATAAGATAAATGTTTGGTGGCACGGTGGCTCAGTGGTTAGCACTGCTGAGTCACAGCGCCAGGGACCTGGGTTCGATTTCACTCTCAGGCGACTGTCTGTGTGGAGCTTGCACATTCTCCCTGTGGCTGTGTGGGTTTCCTCCAGGTGCTCTGGTTTCCTCCCACAGTCCAAAGACGTGCAGGCTAAGTCGATTAGCCATGCTAAATTGCCCGTAGTGTTCAGAGATCTGTAAATTAGGTGGATCTGGTTGGGATGCTCTGAGGGCTGGTGTGGACTAGTTGGGCCGAAGGGATTCTATGAAGATAAAGGTGCATGGTGGTGCGGATAATGTACCAGCATGGATAGAAGATCGGTTAACTAACAGAAGCAAAGGGTAGGGATAAATGGGGTAACAAGGTGCAGAGCTGGATGAGCACAGCAGGCCAGCAGCATCAGAGGAGCAGGAAAGCTGGCATTTCAGGTCCAGACCCTTCTTCAGAAGTGGGACGGGGAAGTGGATTCTGAAATAAATAGTGAGACAGGGGGATGGATACAGGAGAAGATAGGTGGAGAGGAGACAGACAGGTCAAGGAGGCGGGGATGGAGCCAGTAAAGGGGAATGTAGGTGGGCAGTTAGGGTGGGGATAGGTCAATCCAGGGAGGACGGACAGATCTAGGAGGTGGGATGGGACTGGTAGAAAAGAGGTGGGGGTGGGCTAGAGGTGGGAGGAATGGATAAGTGGGAGAAACGACAGGTTAGGGAGGCGAGGACAAGCTGGGCTGGATTTGGGATGCAGTCAGGGGAGGGGAGATTTTGAAGCTTGTGAAGTCCACATTGATACCATTGGACTGCAGGGTTCCCAAGTGAAATATGAGATGCTGTTCCTGTAACCTTCAGGAGCATCGTTGTGGCACTGGAGGAGGCCCAGGATGGACATGTCGTCCAAGGAGTGGGAGGGGGAGTTGAAATGGTTCGTGACTGGGAGGTGCAGTTGTTTGTTGTGAGCCGAGCGTAGGTGTTCCACAAAGCAGTCTCCAAGTCTCTGCTTGGTTTTCCCGATGTAGAGGAGGCCATATTGGGAACAGCGGATACAGTATACCACATTAGCAGATGTGCAGGTGAACGTCTGCTTGATGTGGAAGGTCTTCTTGGGGCTGGGATGAGGGTGAGGGGGGAGGTGTAGGGGCAGGTGTAGCACTTTCTGTGATTGCAGGGAAAAGTGCCATGCGTGGTGGGGTTGGTGGGGAGTGTGGAATGGACAAGGGAGTCACGGACAGAGTGGTCCCTCTGGAAAGCAGATAACGGTGGGTAGGGAAAAATGTCTTTGGTGGTGGGGTCGGATCACAGACGGCGGAAGTGTCGGAGGATGATGCGTTGGATCTGAAGGTTGGTGGGGTGGTACGTGAGGACGAGGGGATTCTGTTTTGGTTGTTATTGCGGGGAGGGGGTGTGAGGAATGAGTTGCGGGAAATGCGGGAGACATAGTCGAGAGCATTCTCAACCACTGAGGGGGACAGATGTTGCAGCCCTTGAAACACATGGACATCTGGGATGTCCTAGAGTGGAATGCCTCATCTCAGGAGCAGATGCGGTGGAGGCGAAGGCATTGGGAATAGGGGATGGCATTTTTGCAGGAAGGTGGGTGAGAGGAGGTGCTTTCTAGGTAGCTGTGGGAGTCGGTGGGCTGGAAATGGATATCAGTTTCCAGGTGGTTGCCAGAGATGGAAACAGAGAGGTCCAGAAAGGAGAGAGAGGTATCAGAGATGGTCCAGGTGAACTTAAGGTTGGGGTGGAAGATATTAGTGAAGTGGATGAACTGTTCGAGCTCTGAGGCGGCACTGATACAGTCATGGATGTAATGGAGGAAGAGGTGGGGAATAGGGCCAGTGTAGCTTTAGAAGGGGGATTGTTCCACATTGACTACAAAGAGGCAGGCATAGCTTGGGCCCATGCAGGTACCCATAGCCACAACCTTTGTCTGTAGGAAGTGGGAGGAATTGAAGTGGAAGTTGTTCACGGCGAGGACAAGTTCAGCGAAGCGGATGAGGGTATTAATGGAGGTGTTTTTCTGGTTGGCGATCAGTGGCTAGTGGTGGGGAAGTTCAGCGAAGCGGATGAGGGTATTAATGGAGGTGTTTTTCTGGTTGGCGATCAGTGGCTAGTGGTGTGCCTCAGGGGTCAGTGTTGGGACCGCAATTGTTTATAATTTACATTAATGATTTACAGTTGGTGACAAAGTGTATGCATATTAAGGTTCACAGATGACACTCAGAAGAGTGATAGAGCAGAGTGTGCAAAGGACACAGAAAGTCAGCAGAGGGATATAGATAGTTTAATTGAGTGAGCAAGGCCCTGCCAGATGGAGTACAATGTTGGTAAATATGAGATTGTCCATTTTGGTAGGAATAACAACAAAATGAACTATTATTTAATTGGTGAAAAATTGCCCCTGGGTCCCTCTACAAAGTGGCAATGGTTCGTTGGTCTAGGGGTATGATTCTTGCTTTGGGGGCTTATACAACGTGGAAATGCGCGATCCCGGGTTCACATCCGGGACAAACCCAGATTACTGGGTGGCATGGTGGCTCAGTGGTTAGCATGGCTGCCTCACAGCGCCAGGGACCCTGGTTTGATTCCAGCCTTGGCCGACTGTCTGTCTGGAACTTGCATATTCTGCGTGGGTTTCCTCCAGTGCTCCAGTTTCCTCCCATAGTCCAAAGGTGTGCAGGATAGGTGAATTGGCCATGCTAAATTGCCCAGGGATGTTTAAGTTAGGTGAGTTAGATATGGGAATTGCAGGGGTAGGGGAATGGATCGGGGTTGGTTGCTGTTCAGAGGGGTGGTGTGGATTTGTTGGGCCGAATGGCCTGTCTCCACTTTGTATGGATTGTTTGCAAGTGCAGCAGGTAATTAAGAAGGCAAATGAAATATTGTCCTACATTGCTCGACATATGGAATTTAAAACAGGGGAGGCTATGCTGCAGCTGTATAGGGTGCTGGTGAGGCCACACCTGGAGCACTGTGTACAGTCTTGGCCTCGTTACTTGAGAAAGGATGTAGTGGCACTGGAAGGGGTGCTGAGGAGATTCAATAGGTTGATTCTGGAGTTGAGAAGGTTGGCTTGGAAGGAGTGATTGAGCAGACTGGGTCTATAGAATCTTAGAATCTCTACAGTGTGGAAACAGGCCCTTTGGCCCAACAAGTCCACACTGAGTCTCAGTCAGCCCACCCAGACCCATTCCCCGACAGCCCACCTAATCTGCACAACCCTGAACACTACAGGCAATTTAGCATGGCCAATCTACCTAACCTGCACATCTTTGGACTGTGGGAGGAAACCGGAGCACCCAGAGGAAACCCACGCAGACACAAGGAGAATGTGTAAACTCCACACAGACAGATGCCCCAGGATGGAATTGAACCCGGATCCCTGGTACTGTGAGCCAGCAGTGCTAACCACTGAGCCATCATGCTGCCCTAATGGCCCAGGGATTCCCTATATTCATTAGGATTTAGAAAAATACGGGGAAATCCTATAGAAACATAGGAAATTATGAAGGGAATCAATAAGAGAGAAGCAGAGAGGTTGTTTTCACTGGCAGGTGAAACTAGAGCTAGTGAGCGTAGCCTCAAAATAAAAGGAAGCAGATTTCAGGCTGAGTTGAGGAGGAACATCTTCACCCAAAGGGTTGTGAATCTGTAGAAGTTCCTGCCCGGTGAAGCAATTGAGGCTTCCTCATGGAATATTTTTCAGGCAAAGACAGATAGATTTTTGAACAGTAAGGGAATTAGTTAATGGACAGCTTAGCGGAGCTGAGTCCATGAAAAGATTAGATATGACATTATTGAATGGCGAGGAGAGCGAGAGAGCCAGACAGAGGGAGCACCAGGAGGCTGCCGGGAAGGTAACGTTGTTTTTTACCACTTTAAAAAAGCTTACCTCGAGCGGGGGCGGTCTACATTTATTTGGGCAGCGGCTGAACCCGAGACACTACACGTGTAATGTCTCCCTCCCGTGCTCCTCCTCTAACCAAAAAAAAGACTTGGTGGCGTGCAGATAAGGTAAGGCTTTTTCTGTTTCATGTTTCTTTATATATATATTGTGTGATTGCCAAAAACCTTTTGGTTCCTTTTTCATTTATCTAATTTAGGTTTAACAATGTCAGGAGATCTCACACCCGTGTTGTGCTCCTCTTGCTCAATGTGGGAGCTCAGGAACAGGGCTGATGTCCCCGACTCCTTCACATGCAGGAAGTGTGTCCAGCTGCAGCTCTTGTTAGACTGCATGACGGCTCTGGGGCTGCGGATGGACTCACTTTGGAGCATACGCGATGCTGAGGGGGTCGTGGATAGCACATTTAGCAATTTGGTCACACTGAAGATTAGGATTGCTGAGGGAGATAGCGAATGGGTGACCAAAAGGCAGAGGAAGAGCAGGAAGGCAGTGCAGGAGTCCCCTGCGGTCATCTCCCTCCAAAACAGGTATTCCGTTTTGAATACTGTTGGGGGAGATGGCTCACCAGAGGAAGGCAGCAGTCACCAGGTTCACGGCACCATGGTTGGCTCTGCTGTACAGAAGGGGGAGAAAGAGTGGAAGGGCGATAGTCATTGGGGATTCAATTGTAAGGGGCATAGATAGGCGGTTCTGCGGTCGAAAACGGGACTCCCGAATGGTATGTTGCCTCCCAGGTGCACGGGTCAGGGATGTCTCCGATCGGCTGCAGAACATTCTGAAGGGGGAGGGCGAACAGCCAGCTGTCGTGGTGCATATAGGCACCAACGATATAGGCAGAAAACGGGATGAGGTCCTACAAGCAGAATTTAGGGAGTTAGGAGCCAAGTTAAAAAGTAGGACCTTAAAGGTAGTAATCTCAGGATTGCTACCAGCGCCATGAGCTAGTCAGTGCAGAAATGAAAGAATAGCTAGGATGAATGCATGGCTTGAGAGATGGTGCAGGAGGGAGGAGTTCAGATTTTTGGGACATTGGAACCGGTTCTGGGGAAGTTGGGACTATTACAAATTGGACAGTCTACACCTGAACCGGACTGGAACCAATGTCCTTGGGGGTGCTTTTGCTAATGCTGTGGGGGAGGGTTTAAACTAATGTGGCAGGGGGATGGGAACCAAATATTGGACAGAAAAGAGGTAGAAACGGAAGCCTGTAGGGAACGAGATAATGGAGTCAGTGTGACTAAAGGGAATAGTAGTCAGGGAGCAGATGATGAACACAAAGGGACAGGTGGCCTGAGGTGCATTTATTTTAATGCGAGAAGGGTCGTAGACAAGGCAGATGAGCTTAGGGCTTGGATCGGTACCTGGAAGTATGATGTTATTGCTATTACTGAGGCTTGGTTGAGGGAAGGGCATGATTGGCAACTAGCTGTCCCAGGATATCGATGCTTCAGGCGGGTTAGAGAGGGAGGTAAGAGGGGTGGAGGAGTTGCAATACTGGTCAAAGATGATATCACAGCTGTACTGAAGGAGGGCCCCCTGGAGGACTCAAGCAGTGAGGCAGTATGGGTAGAACTCAGAAATAGGAAGGATGCAGTAACAATGTTGGGACTGTACTACAGGCCTCCCAACAGCGAGCGTGAGATAGAGGTACAAATATGTAAACAGATAATGGAAAGGTGTAGGAGAAACAGGGTGGTGGTGATGGGAGGTTTTAATTTTCCCAACATTGACTGGGATTCACTCAGTGTCAGGGGTCAAGATGGAGCAGAATTTGTAAGGTGTGTCCAGGAGGGTTTTCTAGAGCAGTATGTATGTAGTCCAACTCGGGAAAGGGCCATACTGGACCTGGTGCTAGGGAATGAACCCGCCAGGTGGTTGATATTACTGTGGGGGACTACTTTGGAAATAGCGACCACAATTCCGTAAGTTTTACAATATTCATGGACAAGGATAGGAGTGGTCCTAAAGGAAGAATACTAAACTGGGTGAAGGCCAACTATACCAAGATTCGGCAGGATCTGAGGAATGTAGATTGGGAGAAACTGTTTGAAGGTAAATCCACATTTGATATGTGGGAGGCTTTTAAGGAGAGGTTGATTAGTGTGCAGGAGAGACATGTTCCTGTGAAAATGAGGAAAAGAAAAGGCAAGATTAGGGAGCCATGGATGACAGGTGAAATTGTGAGACTAGCCAAGAGGAAAAAGGAAGCATACATGAGGACTAGGCGACTGAAGACAGACGAAGCTTTTCAAGAATATCGGGAATGTAGAGTGAATCTGAAAAAAGGGATTAAGAGGGCTAAGAGAGGACATGAGATATTGCTGGCAAACATGGTTAAGGAAAATCCCAAAGCCTTTTATTCACATATAAAGAGCAAGAGGCTAACTCGAGAAAGGATTGGCCCACTTAAGAACAAAGAAGGAAAGTTATGCGCTGCATCAGAAAAAATGTGTGACATTCTTAACGAGCACTTTGCATCGGTATTCACCAAGGAGAGGGACATGACGGATTTTGAGGTTAGGGATAGATGTTTGCTTAGTCTAGGCCAAGTTGACATAAGGAAGGAGGAAGCGTTAGGTATCCTAAAAGACATTAAGGTGGTCAAGTCCCCAGGTCCGGATGGGATCTATCCCAGGTTTTTGAGGGAAGCGAGAGAGGAAATAGCTGGGGCCCTAACAGATATCTTTGCAGTGTCCTTAGACACGGGTGAGGTCCCAGAGGACTGGAGGCTTGCTAATGTTGTCCCCTTGTTTAAAAAGGGCAGCAAGGATAATCTAGGTAATTATCGACCGGTGAGCCTGACGTCAGTGGTAGGGAAGCTACTGGTGAAGATACTGAGGGATAGGATCTATTCCTATTTGGAAGAAAATGGGCTTATCAGTGATAGGCAACATGGTTTTGTACAGGGAAGGTCATGTCTTACCAACTTAATAGAATTCTTTGAGGACGTGACAAAGTTGATTGATGAGGGAAAGGCTGTAGATGTCATATACATGGACTTCAGTAAGGCATTTGACAAGGTTTCCCATGGCAGGCTGATGGAGAAAGTGAAGTCACATGGGGTCCAGGGTGTGCTAGCTAGATGGATAAAAAACTGGCTGGGCAACAGGAGACAGAAGGTAGTAGTAGAAGGGAGTTTCTCAAATTGGAGACCAGTAATCGCGGTGTTCCGCAGGGATCTGTGCTGGGACCACCGTTGTTTGTGATCGATGTAAATGATCTGGAGGAAGGTGTAGGTGGTCTGATCAGCAAGTTTGCTGATGACACTATGATTGGTGGAGTAGCTGATAGTGAAGGGGACTGTCAGAAGTTACAGCAGAATATACATAGACTGGAGAGTTGGGCAGATAAATGGCAGATGGAGTTCAATCCGGGCAAATGCGTGGTGATGCATTTTGGAAGATCAAATTCAAGGGCGAACTATATAGTAAATGGAAAAGTCTTTGGGAAAATTGATTGACAGAGAGATCTGGATGTTCAGGTCCATTGTTCCTTAAAGGTGACAACGCAGGTCAATAGGGTGGCCAAGAAAGCATATGGCATGCTTTCCTTCATTGGGCGGGGTATTGAGTACAAGAGTTGGCAGGTCATGTTGCAGTTGTATAGGACTTTGGTTCGGCCACTTTTGGAGTACTGTGTACAGTTCAGGTCACCACATTACCAAAAGGATGTGGATGCTTTGGAGAGGATGCAGAGGAGGTTCACCAGGATGTTGCCTGGTATGGAGGGTGCTAGCTATGAAGAGAGGCTGAGGAGATTAGGATTATTTTCATTAGAAAGACAGAGATTGAGGGGGGACCTCATTGAGGTCGACAAAATCATGGGTGGTATAGACAGGGTGGATAGCAAAAAGCTTTTTCCCAGATTGGGGGACTCAATTACTAGGGGTCATGAGTTCAAAGTGAGAGGAGGAATGTTTAAGGGAGATATGCGTAGAAAGTTCTTTACACAGAGGGTGGTGGGTGCCTGGAACGCGTTGCCAGCGGAGGTGGTAGACGCAGACACGTTAACGACTTTTAAGATACATTTGGATGGGTAAATGGATGGGCAGGGAGCAAATGGACACAGACCGTTAGAAAATAGATGACAGGTTAGACAGAGGACCTGGATCGGCGCAGGCTTGGAGGGCCGAAGGGCCTGTTCCTGTGCTGTAGGTTTCTAAAAAAAAGATGGCCAGCACCCGCTCCTATTTCTTACGTTCTTAGTCGCACTTCCAATATATGCACAATAACCTGTACCATTATTGTGAAGCAGTTCCCCCAAATGCCCCTGTCTAATAATTAAACCTCAATGAACAACACCAGAATAGATTATTTGATCACGTTAATTTTTGTAGTTCTTTGCTGTTCACAGACTAGTGTCTCATTTCCTCCACTAAGGCCATGATAACAATTCAAATGAGAAGTACTTAAATTGGATATAATGTGCTTTGAGATATCCAGACATGCTGAAAGGTAATTTTTTTCCTCTCTTCTTTGCTTCCTTTTCCTTTTCGTCCCTTCATTCCTTTCTACTGTCTTGATGAGATGAGATGAATGCTATTGGTTGCACACTGTTCAACTCCATTTGACTTTTCTGAGCTAGTGAAGCATTATGAACTTGCATTTGGCAAGGTGTGAATAACATCGGGGCTTACCTGTAAAGTGACTCAAAACATTTGCACCCCAGAATTGCACAACGATGACCATCTCCAGCAAGATAGTGGCTAGCCATCTCACTTCACATTCAAGTTTATTATTATTGGTTGATTGCACCCTCGTTAACATGTATTAACACGAAAGCGAACTGAACTAAGCTAGTCAATTACTGACCTATGAGGTCAGAGGCTACGGGTCCGATTGTGAGTAGCTCACTTCCTGAAATGTCAATCTAAAAGCTGCAAGTTAAAGGTTTGATGGAATACTCCACACTTATCCAAGTGGATGAAACTACAAATACCCAAATAAGTTGTTACTATTCAGGATTAAGAGTCTGCTTTATCTGCTGCCCATCAACAAGAATAAATGTCAACCCCATCCAACACTGAGTATTATTGTTACAGTTTGTATTCTCAACAGTGTACACAACAACTTGTCAAGATTTCTTGGGCTTTATTTAGGCTAGGGGCAGAAGGTGCATGGGAAACTTTATCACCTAAAAAATGCACATTATTCCAAGTTACACAGAAATCACAGTGTTTTTTTCTTTATCTATGAGTCAAAATCCTTTAATGTCCTACCTGATGCAAGGGAGTACCTTTAGAACCAGACTGCTGTGGTTCAAGAAGTCCCTTAATCTAAGCAAGTAGAAGTAGGCAATATCTATTAGCCTTGTAACCAACACCCACATCCTGAGAAGGTAGAGAAACAGCAACTCAGCTATTTATGATCGTTATGTGGAAACAGTTTCTTCTCAGCTTGTTCTGCACAAAAGATTATCTATATGCAATTCATCGCAATAAATCTGTCTGAAATTGTAATATGGGAAAGTCTTTTCTGTTCCATTTACGGAACAGGAGCAGATGCAATTGAAAAGAAAAGCCACAGAAATTATATTGGAGCAAAAACTTGAACACTGGTTCTGTTGAAGAGAACAAAGATGCACAGCCTTAGACATTTTTCTGGACTGAATGTTATCAGTGACTGAAGAGCATCACAAATCCTTTTTATATGCTGTAACTCGATTTTCCATGAAGTTATGTTGCCCTGCCAGGAGAATCCCGAAGGAATTCCTGACCATGAAGTTGAAGATTCCTGGATTTCAAAAGAAAAATACTTTCTGTGCCAGTAGTTGCTAAATTTGTAGGACTGCTCCCCAGGATTGCTATTGCGACATGACAAATATGGTGGAGGAGTGGGCTCTGAGTTAATGGGCCTTTGATGCACACCTCTCACATATTGCTATTGAATGTGGAGTTGGAGTCATCTGCAACCTCGCAAATCAGAAAGTCTTTCCCTATTGCCGGCTCGTCATGAAGAAAATGAAAAAAAAAGCTTGCTTTAATGAATGTGGTTTCAGTGATTTTCTTAATCAAGAATGAACTGTGCTATGTAAGGTCATGATTCTGAAAAGGTTAATATCGGAGATTGCATTAACTGCCAACCAGACTGATGATGTCATAAGGACTTGATAGAGAAAAGGCAGAACACCTTAGGATCTTGTAGAGTGGAGACCTACAAGCACAGTTTTCCCATAGTCTTAGTAAAGGACAAGCATATGGACGGACATGGAATAGTGTAGGTTAGATGGGCTTGAAATCGGTATGACAGGTCGGCACAACATCGAGGGCTGACGGGCCTGTACTGTGCTGTAATGTTTATGTTCTATGTTCTATGTCTATCTTACAAACAATTACCGTTATTCAATAAACTACATCTTGTGTCATTTGGGAACTGCCTGTTATTAAGACTCACAGGTGGTTTTCCTCCATTACTGTACACCAACTAGGTTCTGAGACCCAGTGAAGGAAAGAGGATGGTGCTGGAAAATTACTGCAACTACAAGCTGGTAGAGTCGTTGGCTTTGTAGCACGATCGCAAACTACATACTCACTGATATTATTGACATCCTCAACTAGCCTGGAAAGAGCAAGAAACAATGAATTTCAGGGCTGTTCATGATTTTGAATGAAACAAGTAAGGTTGTAAACTCTTGTTGAGCTAATTTCTGTATTTTTGATCACATAGCACTTGCTGCAATATGCAGATATTGTTGAATATACTTTATAAAGATTGGTGCTTTGTGGGTTTCCTAGCTCTTCCTCCAACTTAGCTAATCTCCTTTAAAGATCTAAATTATTTTCCCACTAATACAGTGCCACTATTTTATCTTACTGATCTTGAACAAAACAAAGAATGACCTTGTATTTGGAAAGTACCTTTCCAGAATTGCAGTTAGCTTTCATTTCAGTACCTCATTCCTTTTAGGGCCATCCAAGGATAAAAATCAAGCATGTCTTTGAAGTTTTGTAAAAATTGAGCTTTCTCTTCAATAAAAAACAAGATAGTTTTGTGATTTCTAATGCCTATCACATAGTGCTAGCTTTATTCCAGCTGACTGGATAGATACTGGAGTTAATAACACAATCTCTACATTGACAGTTTCCTTCAGGGGATGAAACTTGGTATAGGAGCCATGGGAGTGGCCCTGCATGGGTAAGAGACATGGCCAGCACATGGTCAGGTCCAATGACGTATAATATTTGAGTAGGTGCAATGGTCCTGAGCAAGTACCTGGACCACATGAATTCTGCAAATGAGCAAACGGCGTGGGAGTAAAAAGGACTCGGCTCCTCAACTACTTTTCTAACTGTTCCAGAACACATGGGTTCTTCCTCTCTATCAAACATTAAAGATGTCTTGGAAACTGAGATGGACATGGCCGAGGTTGCCGCCTCGATGTCTTTGCCACCTGAAGAGGAGAATGAAAGGGGAAGCAATGGCCTAGTGGTTTTATCGCTAGACTGTTAACACAGAGACTCAGGTAACGTTCTGGGGACCCAGGTTCGAATCCTGCCATAGGAGATACAATAAATATCTGAAATTAAGGGCCTAATGATGACCATGAATCCATTGTCAATTGTTGGTAAAACCCATCTGGTTCACTAATTTCCTTTAGGGAGGGAAAGTACCATCCTTAGCTGGTGTGGCCAACATGTGACTCCAGACCCAAAGCAATATGGTTGACTCTTAACTGGCCTCTGGGCAATTAGGGATGGGCAATAAATGCCAGTGCAGCCAGTGAAGCCTTCATCCCATGGATGAATGAAAAGAGAATTTCTTCTAAGGTGGTCTAGGCACAAGAGATGAGCCGCTGTGCATTATGCGTTACACATATTGGAAGCAAAGTTTGAAGAACCTGACCAGGTGCTAAAATATCCCAAGAGGAGCTACAAAAAAAAATGGACTTACATCTTTGAACTCAAAGTTGCGGGATCTCATGATTATAATGAGGCCAGTCAGGTGGATCTAATAGAATATGAGTTCCTTGATTGGGGCTGTTAATCTGGTCCAATCAGGGAGACCTGGCTGACTGATAGGAACAGGAATGTCAGAGGTTCTCTTCACTGTGAGAGTAGCTCCTAGAAAGCTGGATCAGTGTCAAGGACTCTCCATGTGTAAATAAAGGGTGCCTTGGTAATAGGATACCGGTCTCAGTAGAGTTATAGCATTAAGAAGGTTCTTTTAGATAGAATCTGGTAAAGTACTTTGAGTTGGGGGGGGAGGTGCTGATGTAGAGATAGGGTTAAGTGAATATCTCACAAGGTTGGCTGAGATGTTACTGTGACCACAATCATCATTTAAAGCATCAAAGACAGAAATGCAGAAATACAGAAAATAGGAGCAGGAGCAGGCCATTCAGCCCTTTTGAGCCTGCTCTATCATTCAATATGATCATGGCCAAGCCCACAGAACTATATCTAACTCCTTCTTGAAAACATTCAATGTTTTGGCCCTAAAAGCTTTCTGTGTTGGAGAATCTCATAGGCTCACCACTCTCAGGGTGAAGGCATTCCTCCTCATCTCAGCTCTAAATGGCCTACCCTGAACCTTAGACTCTGGACCCAGATTCTGGACTCACTGGTTATTGGGAACATCATTCCTGTGTTTACCCAGTCAAATCCTGTTAGAATTTTTTATGATTTAAAAGATCCCCCCAACTCTTCTAAACTCCAGTAAATATAGTCCTAACAGATCAAGTCTCTTTTGGTACAGCAGTCCTGCCATCTTAGGATTATTATAGCACAGAAAGAGGCCCTTTTCTCATCGTGTCCACATTGGTCATCCATTCTAATCCTGTTTTCCAGCACTTGACCCGTAGCCTGGTACGCTATGGTGCTTCAAGTGCTCATCTAAACCGTTCTGATATATCTTGAGGGTTCCACCCCTTGCATGTTTCCAGACACGCACCACCTTCTAGGTGAAAATCAATTTCCCCAAATCCCCTCTAAACCTCCTGCTCCTTACTTTGAAACTTTGGCCCCTGGTTATTGACCTCTCTAGTCTGGGGAAAATCTTCTCCCTATCTACCTATTCTATGCACCTCAGAACTTTGTCCACCTCAATCAGATCCCCCTCAGCCTTTGCTCTACCGAACACAACCCCATACTTAAAATGCCAGGGCTTAGTCCGCTGTGGTCCCAATGCAGGTAAATTGAATTAGTATAGATTGGTGTTTGGTTTTTGACATAAACATGGAGGATGAAGGGCCTATTTCTAACCTATAATGACTGTATTACTTCATAAATATCTAGCGTCTCTTTGTAGCTGATCACACTAGCCCTGCAACATCCTAGTGAATCTTTTCTGTGCCCTGTCTCATGCAATCACATCCTTTCCACAGTGTGACAACCAGAACTGAGCACAGCTTTCTAGCTGTGGCCTCACTAGCATTATACAGAGCTCCATCACAACCTCCTTATTCATATAATTCCAGTTTGGTAACATCTTTCCTATGGCAGGGCAACCAGGATTGTACACAGCACTCCAAAAGTGGTCTAAACAACATCCTGTACGGCCGCAACATGACATCCCTACTCCTGCACTCAATGTTCTGACCAATGAAGGCAAGCTTGTCAAAAGCCTTCTTCACTGCCTATCTGCCTGTAATGTTTACTCTTGTCACTGATCTAGTAACTCAGAGACCCAGGATATGTTCTGGGCTTGAATCTCACTGTGGCGAGATTCAATAAAACCCCTGGAATTAAAAGGTGACCAATTGTCACTTGTTGTAAAAGTCCGGCTGGCTCACTAACCTCCTTTAGGAAGGAAATCTGCCATCTTTGCCCTGGTCATCATCCCAACAGTCCCTGCAGAGGTGGTGCCTCAGTCAGATTGGAGGGAGCTCTCCTGGGAGTCCTCAGCACAGACTGTAGACTCCGTGATGTCTCACAACATCAGCCCAAATATGGACAAGGAAATCTACTTATTAGAACATATGACCCCACCTCAGCTGATGAATCGGTATTCCTCCATATTGAACATTTAGAGGAACCAATGAGGATGACAAGGTTGCACTCGCGGGCACAGGGATGTTCTTCATTGACCAAGATGATTGAATCATAAAGGACATAGCTGCCAGACTGGCTCTGCAGCAGGTGGTGTGGGAACCAACAAGGAAAAACATACTTTACCACATCCTCACCAATCTGTCAACTGCAAATGCATCTGACTATGACAGAATCAGTAAAAGTGACCACTGCACAATGCTTGTGGAGACAAAATCCCATCTTCACATTCAGAATGCCCTCCATTGTGTTGTGTGGCACTATCACTGTGCTAAATGAGACAGACTTTGAACATAACCAGCAACTCAAGGCTGGGCATCAACGAGGCACTATGGGCCATCAGCAGCAGCAGACCTGTACTCCAGCACAATCTATAGCTGCTAGACCCTGGATCAATGAAGAGTGCAGGAGTGCATGCCAGGAGTAACAGCAGAGAGATGAAATCAAAATACTGCGAATGCTAGAGATCTGCAAAAACGTGGGAAAGTACTGGAGAAGCTCAGCAGATCTGGCAGCATCAGCAGAGAGGGAAACAGAGTTAAGGTTTCGAGTCTGATGATGGTGAAGTGTCAGCCTCGTGCAGCGATAACATGTTGAACACAATAAGCAGTGAAAAAAGGATAGCTCTATGCAATCCCACAACCAACCAATCAGATCAAAGCTCTGCAGGCCTGCCACATCCTGTCAGGAATGATGGTAGGCAATTGCCTCACTAATGAGGAGGAAGGTCCACAAATATCCCTATACTCAATGATGAGGGAGCCCAACACATTAATGCAAAAGAAAAGGAGGAGGCCTCTTTTTATTTTGCAATTTATTGTCACTTGTATTTAACTTGCCATACTCTGATGCCTATATTAATAACAGAAATGATATATTAAGAAATAATTGAGAGAAAGGTCCATCTTTGTTCACTTCATTGGTCATGGATACCCAAGGTCGAGGGAAAGGAAGGAACCATATTCTCTATCACTGCAGAAAGCCGATATCAAAGTTGCCGAATCTTGGGCTGTTGGAATCTCGGGCCAGACTACAAGCCACCAAAGATGCCACAGAAACTGCCTCAAGGACCCATCTTGTGGTCAAAGCCACACCTGAAGCAGATTGTCAATCTGGGCCCTTGAAATCCCCATCTGGAAGATCCCACGGAAGATGCCCCAAGGAACTATAGGCTGCTAAAAACCCAGGCTGAATCCAGCTCTTTGCCAGCCCGGGCTGTTGGAATCACAGGCCGGACCCATCCTGCCACCGAAGATGTCGAAAACACTGAAACAGAACCCCACTCTGCAGGACCCACCCAGATATGGTCACATTGGCCATGAGGAACCGACCCCACTACCTTTGCCCCTTCAGTAACCTCCCAAAATATCCTTCCTGCACCAAAGCTGTTAAAAGAAGGCAAGATGAATTTTGATGTTAAACATAAGTAAGAGAAATAAAGAGAAAAGGATGTGGCAGCCCTGGCGATCAGAAGTGGACAGGCTCAGGATCCTGAACACTTCCTACCCACCCTGCTGCCTAAATGGAAAGAGATCCTTGGATCCCCAACATCAGAGATACCAGTACTCAGCCAACTTGGTTCACTCCATGAGACATGAAGAAATGACTGAAGGCACTGGATACCCTAAGGCTATGGACTCTGACAACATCCAGAACTTGCTGCGCCAAAGCTCCTTGGAGAACACTTTCCAACCCTCAATCACTAACATCTAGATGGATCATATGAAAGGAACATTGGTTGCTTTCTACGCCATTCACCATCCTGACTTAGAAATGTGTTGCTGTTCCTTCAGTGCCACTGAGGCGAATCTTAGTACCCCTCCCTCACAGCACTGTGGGTCAACCTACACCAAATGGACTGTATTTGAAAAAAACATTTTCCAAAATCTTTTAGTCCTCTGCCTACCTGCCTGGCCCAACCCACCAGTCCTTCCTAGGCCCCTGACCACACAACTCCCATCCAGCAAAACCTGACTACTCCCATACTACTGACTTACACATACAATTTCATCTGACCACATCCTCCCTTGCTCCTGCCCCTGCCCCCTTCTCCTTCCCCTCCCTTTCTCATCTGATCCACCTACCATATGGCCCACTTCCTACCCACTTGCCATCCTACCCACCTGCTGCCTCACCCAACAACTCATCTCACTCAACTGCAACCCTAGCCATATCCTACCCTATACAAGTTCTGCCCTCTAACTCAATCCAATAACATCACCTGTCTACTCACCCCACACCTTTCCCATTCACAAATTCATGCACACACCTATTCACCTATTCACAACATTCATCCATCGCCCATTCACGAACATTCACAAACCTTTTAACTCACCTTATGGCTGCAATGCTGTAAAAAAAGGGAGCAGTGTTCTGTCTTCCCACTGTACAGCACTGTGACAGAATTCTCTGAGGAACATGGCACCGTACATTTCTGGAGAAATAGGGCTCAAAAGATGGCAAGAAACGTAGACAGCATTGAAGCAGGGAAAAGTTCAAGCCAGATGGTAATGATTGCTGCTCTGTGTAAGATCTGGGGCAATGTTACACCAGAACTATGAATGCACTGAGAAGTTAGACTTTCAACTTTAGATAGCAAGTATTCTGGAGAGAATGAAATAATTTCAAACCTCAACAAAACTTAAAGCAACAAATTAACCATATCTTTATTCCAGTGGTGCTTCCTTCATCTAAATTCTGAAAGTCTTTGATCTGCAACAAAATACATGGCTGTACCTATCACACTGGCTGTGAATGTTGAATTCTGATCATTTGTGTTGCATAACTCCTCAGGCTACCTGCAGACTGAAAACAGATTATATAGCAAAGATCATTACAGAAAATGTAGAAATAGTTAATTCTTATTTGTAACGTAACCTGCTGCTCATCTCTGGCTCCTCTGTCATGATCTATTTGTAATTGCTTATTTAATTTCATGCGCAATTTCAGAGAACCCATTATTTCAGTGGACTCTTCTCAATTTGTTTCAATAATGTTGCAATATCTCTTCCAATAGTCTGCCACTTTTAAGTCAATTTCATGCATTCAAATCTAACATCCAGTGGTATTCAAATATTGGAAATGTTTTAGAAGAAAAGCTATAAAAATGATATCACTGTAATAAAAGTAAAATCATCTTTGAAAGCTGAATAGTTAAGCTGAAATCATTATAGACCTCTAAAATGGGACAGAATGGTTCTTATCTGTTAAACCCAAGCACGACTCAGGAATGACATTGTTTAAGCTTTTTGATACATTTTTTGCTGTCTTCACTCCATGTAAGTTGGAAACCAAGAACCAAATCAAAGTGGCGAAAAGCAGAATGCTGCAGATGCAGATAATCTGAAATAAAAACAAAGGAACCTTCAATCCTTCAATAGACTAGAAAACATCTGTGGAGAGCCAAAAGCTAGGAATCCATTGTAGGTCAATCGATTTTTGTCGATCAGTACCAGAAGGTGATTCATGAGCCACCTCTCTTCACCAGCTGTTGACACGTGCAAGTTCCTGATCTGTCCTTTCAGTAAATTCAACTCACTATAATTGAAAGATAGCCTCATTCTTGACTCCAGTTCAAAACACTTGGAGCAATATATCTTGTGGGGTACACCTGCTCATCTGCTTTGTCTGTTTCTCAACCAATTAGGCCTTTTGTAAAGTCCAGTCTGAAAACTTAAACTTTGATCCTCAAAGAATCAAATATATACAACATAGAACAGTATAGTACAGGAGCGGGACCTTGGGCCCAAGATGCTGTGCCGAACATGATTTCAAACTAAACTAATCCCTCCTGCCTGACCTTGGGCCATATCCATCCATTCCTATGTACAGGTTTATCTTAAATGTTGTCAATCCTCTGTGTGTTTCTCCCTCCTGTCACATAGTGAAACTGCACTGCATCAGTTAAGTGTGAGTGAAAGCTCAGGGGTCGGCATGAAGCTTCTTGCTGTGCAGGAAAGCAGCTGCTGATTTTCATTTAGCTCTTTTGAGTTAACTCGTCTAAGTCCAAGGAGATTGTAGGGACTGGGAGCACTACAATTGCTTTTAGTGGATGTGGACAGAAGCTGGAGAATATGAAGAGACAGTAAGAAGTGCCGATGCTGGAGTCAGAAATGACACAGTGTGGAGCTGGAGGAACGTAGCAGGCCAGGCAGCAGCAGACGAGCAGGAAAGTTGACATTTCAGGTTTCTGAAGAAGGGTCCCGACCTGAGATGTCAGCTCTCCTGCTCCTCTGATGCTGCCTGGCCTACTGTGTTCCAGCTCCACACTGTGTTATCTCTGGAGAATATCAACCTGGGTTCCCTTGTGGGTCACTATAATAATGACTGCTGATAAAATACATATTTTGTGATCTGAATAACAGATTAGAACATGATTAAACACCACAGTATCTCCATCACCAATTTTCTTTCAGACAAGAATACAGATTATTCAGGTAAAGAACTGGAGACAACATCCATAGAAACTTACAAGAACACAGCTGTCCATCCAACTAATGAACATATTGGTCGAGCACATGTCATTCTTGCTTCATAATTAATTTTTTTTTGCTGCCATGGTCTCTTGACCATACCCTTACACCAATCTTTCCTTACGCAAGCTAACATGGTGAAGTGCAGAGATACACAGGCGCTCAAGGCACAAGCTCTGAGACATCAACATGTCAGAACAACATTCTCTCCCAATGGCTATTTCCTCGTTACTTTGTAGAGAAGTGAGCACTCCCTGCATAAAGCGTCTTTCTTGACACAAGTTGCTAAAGTATCCGTCCTTTGTGTGGAGAGCCTCGTTACAAGAAAATGAATACTTTCCACTTATTAACTGCAGAATACAGTTGGTAAAGACATTTGCAAATTAGGGTTTCATTGTTTGAGCAGCAATTTTAGTATTCTCTAGCAGAAAGTTTGCATGAATAAGTTAACATACAAACAAATAAGAGGATCCATATTAAATGAAGATCAGAAAGGAATAAAATTAATGTAAGGCATCAAAGAATTCTGCAATCCTCCAACCCTGGACTTTTGTTCATACCCAGTTATCTCTGGCACGTAGTGGTGACTGTGCTTTCAGCTGTCCAGCCTCTAAGATCTCAAGTTACCTCTTTCTTTCCCTTCATGATGGTCCTTAAAACCTGCATTATTAACTAAGTATTTAATCATTTAACACTTTCTTTCTTTGGTCAATGAACAGTTTCTAGCTGAATATGCTCCTGTGACCTAACTCGGGTGATTTTATTATGTTTAATATACTCTATCTATGTAAGTTGCTGCTGTTGACTTACATAACAAGTGTGAATAGATCAGATAAAAACATTGTCAAAATTCCAGCTCAAAAACCCCAAAGATTCTGCTCCATTATTCAACAACCACATAAAAAAAACGGTTCCAATTACATTTACCCATCTTGTTCCAATGTCCTTTCAACAATTTTTCCTTTACCCAAATTTTAATCTAATCTTGAATTTTGACAATTCTTGGGGGTTGGGGCCAGATCTGTATGAAGGTAAGGTTAGGAATTAGGGCTAGCGATTAGGGATTAGACTGAGTGTCGAATGCTGGGGTGTTGAATGCAAGATCTGGTGATAGGTTAATGGGCAAAGATCAAGGGAACTAGAATGGTCTCATTCAACTTCACCCTGTCTCAGTTCTTCTGCTGCTGAAAAAAGGAGTCTTGGTGATAATGTCATTGGGCTAGTAACCCAGAGATCTTAATGTTATGGCGATATAGCAGCTGGTGGAAGTTAAATTTAACGAATAAAATTGGGAATTGAAAGTGATGGAGTCCATGAATTTATCATCGATTGTTATAAAAGCTCATCTGATTCCCTAATACCTTTCAGGGAGGGAAATCTGTGATCTTTACTCGTGTGTCTCTCAAGAATAGACATAGAACTGCCTAATAAATCATCACTCAGTTCAAGGGTAATAAAGGATAACATACAAATGCAAGACATCCCATTTGAAGAGCTTTTTAAAAATCTTCATCCGTGCCTTCATTACTTTTATACTTCACTATTCTGAAGCAACTTCCATAAATGTGATGTCAAGTAAAACTCTCCTGTCCATGTCTTAATTTGCATCAAGTCCTGATCCATCATTATAATCTTGTGCTTGCTGACTCACATTAACTCTGTCGAATAGTGTCTTCATTTCTAAATTTTTATCCTTAAGTAAATCCATTCATGACTTTCTCCTTCTCTATTTCTGTAACCTGCTCTAATTCTCTAACTCTCAAGGTAACTTCACTCCCAATACCGGCCTCTTGTGCATTCCTAATCATAATGGTCTCCTCTACATTGGTGAAATGAAGCGTAGACAAGGCGACTGCTTTGCAGAACATCTACGTTCTACTCGCAAAAAAGGCCCTGAGCTACCTCAGAGATAGTAGGAACTGCAGATGCTGGAGAATATGAGATAACAGGGTATAGAGCTGGATGAACACAGCAGGCCAAGCAGCATCAGAGGAGCAGGACAGCTGACGTTTCGGGTCTAGACCCTTCTTCAGAAATGGTTCCGTAGGCAAGTACTAAGAAAGGTGATGTGGCTGTAAGGTTTCTGAAGAAGGGTCCAGGCCCGAAATGTCAGCTCTCCTGCTCCTATGATGCTGCTTGGCCTGCTGTGTTCATCCAGCTCTGCACCTTGTTATCCCTGAACTACCTGTTGCCTGCAACTTCAATGTACCACCCTGCTCCCTGGCCAACATCTCTGCCTCTGGCTTGTTACAGTGTTCCAATGAAACCCAATGCAAGTTGGAGGAACAGCACCTCATCTTCTGCTTGGGGACCCTACAGCCATCCGGACTCAGTATTGAGTCCAATAATTTTAGGGCCTAAACTCTCCCCTGCACCAGCCCCCCACCCCACACACCAGGCTTTGTTACAAAATAGCTTGCCAATACACAGTCCCTGTTGTTAGACACTAACAGTCCCCATTAATAACTATTCACCCTCCCAGCCTGATCGTTAGCTACTCCTTTGTCTGTCTAACTGTCTTTCTCTCTCTTCGGGTTCTATCCTATCCTTTACTCCCTTCGCCACCCTCCTCCCTATTTTCTGCATAAAAACTGATGTTTTCCCAGCCGCCATCAGTTCTGAGGAAGGGTCACCAGACCTGAAATGTTAACTCTGTTTTCTCCTTCACAGATGTTGCCAGACCTGATGAGCTTTTCCAGCAACTTTGTTTTTGTTCCCAATCATAATGGACCCACTTCTGGTGGCTGACCTTTAGTTGTGTCAGCCCCAGTCTCTGGAATTTCATCCTTAAATGTTGCTGCCTATCTATTTGGATTTCCTCTGTGAACATCCTTCTTAAAACCTGCCTTTTTGTCTGAGGATTTATTCTAATATCCCCTTGTGCGGTTCAATATCAAACTTTGGATTAAAATACTTCTGTGAAGTACCTAGGAATATCTCATCATGTTAAAGTTCTGTACAAATATAAGTTGTGGACAAATAGCGATCTCTGCTGCAGTCAGGAAACAATTGTGGTGGGAGAGAGTGATTAGAAGCCATGGGAGGGAGAGTGGATGCCATTGTGTGTAGCCTACCTGACATAATGCAGAGACCATAGAATCCCTACAGGGTGGAAGGAGGTCATTCAGCCCATCAAACCCACATCAACCCTCCAAAGAGCATCCCACTCACATCCCCCAAGGCTAACCCACCTAACGTGCACATCCCTGAACACTACAGGCAATTTAGCGTGGCTAAACCACCTAACAACCTAACCTGCACATCTTTGGACTGTGGGAGGAAACCGGGGCACCCGGAGGAAACCCAAGCAGACACAGAGAGAATGTGCTATCTCCACAAAGGCACTCACTTTAGACTGGAAACAAACCCAGGTCTCTAATGCTGTGAGGCAGCGGTGCTACCCACGGATGCACCATGCCAATGGGAGTGGGATGCATCCCACTAGCAAATAGACTCCTGATCTCAGTGTAAAGGTTCATTCATAGATGATGGTTATTCACCCATGGCACGGGACAGTGGTTAACACTCATGGACACATACGTCAGCGCTGATGAATGCCGCAAGGCAGATAAACTAGGAGATGTTATGTCTGTGTCAGGAATGTCCAGTCCAGATATAGATTTTTTAGAGGAAATGACACACATAGCAATATGAAGGCTGCAGGAGATCGTGTGTTACAGTTGCTAAGCTCTGTCACATGGTGGTTAGCTACTGGGCTCCTCATAATTTTTGTGATAATGGACTTGTTTTTATCTTCAGCTATATGACCATTGCATTATTCCACGTGCTTCTTGACCTTAAATCTTGATTTCCATTAATGTGACATTTTAGTTACCGAAGATCTGTATCAGAGGCGTGAGTTTTCATTGTCTTACTCATCTATACTTCTGGTAGTCTTCAACCATAATGTCTAGTAAGGACTGTATGTTTTGGAGAAACAGGTAATTTATTTAAAAACATTATTCCCAAAGTTTCCTCTCACTGTAGACTTTCCTTGTTTCCTGTATGGATAACTGTAGACTACTTGATCAAGAATGCTCACCATTATCAACAACACCATGATCACTGGAACACCTGAATACCAGGCGGGGGGGAGGGCAAATTAGGATCTTTGTCTTTCAACATCTAGCAGTTCCTATAGGCAGAATTGTGCAAGTAAATGCTGGTGGGTTTGCATGTTGCGTAGGCCCATAAAACTTCCTGGATGGCTATCTCTAACCCTTGCTATCGCCCGACTGCCCATCCCACAAACTCCTCCCCAAACTAAAGCTCTCTTGACTGCCCTGACCTGCTCTCAATTACATGAAGGACAGGATAAGCCCAAGCCAGGCCCAGTTGAGATCATCAATTTTTTAACCTCATAATATCAGTTTTTCACCTAACCCCAATTTTGAGACAGGAGGGAGGAATCGGGGTGGGGGTGGTGCAGTCTTAGTCAGGCTATGTGCTTTGGGAGTGGGGTATAACCTTTGATAAGGTCTGGTCCCGTGGATGTTCTGTCCATCTCCACAAACATCTCCAACCCAAACCTACCTCCTCATTCTAGTGTAAGATCATCTGAACTTACCTAGCTGTAGCTTCCTGGACTTTGAATTTGTGGTTCGAGCCCTGGCCATTATCTAAATTAAGGTTGGGTCTACAAAGCTGCCAGTCAATCTGCATTTCCTTGAGGTGCTGCTTTAACCTGGGATGTAAGCCTCGTCTCCAGCCAATTTGCATCTTTAAATGGGTGTTGGGACAGAGAACAAGGTGTGGAGCTGGATGAACACAGCAGGCCAAGCAGCATCTCAGGAGCACAAAAGCTGATGTTTTGGGCCTAGACCCTTCATCAAATTGTTGGGTCAGAGAACACTGCCTTTTGAAAAACAATCATGCTAAGTTTCCAAGACAGAAATAAGATTATCTTAGATAAGAGATAATGGGAACTGCAGATGCTGGAGATTCCAAGATAATAAAATGTGAGGCTGGATGAACACAGCAGGCCAAGCAGCATCTCAGGAGCACAAAAGCTGACGTTTCGGGCCTAGACCCTTCATCAGAGAGCTGATGAAGGGTCTAGGCCCGAAACGTCAGCTTTTGTGCTCCTGAGATGCTGCTTGGCCTGCTGTGTTCATCCAGCCTCACATTTTATTATCTAATAAGATTATCTTAGTTGGAGGAGCCAAATAAAGAACAAGCAACTCTCCTGAAGATACCAACTGCATTAGCAATATAGGTATGGATTATCAAAGCTGAGCTTTGAACATTTTCCTGAATTTTGATGCTAGCAGATTCCGGAAAAGAGGTTTGTTTGTTTCAAAATGTAATCTTAAATATGGAATGGATTCTTACATAAAATCTTTCCTACTCACATTCCTAATAGAAGCAGCACCTTTAAGAAGGAAGGAGAAAGGGCTGTGAGAAGCTTTCCAAGGAAAACGATCTGTCTTTCTAAATTTTTGCATTTAGCAAAAAAAAATGCTGCTGGAATTGATATTTAAGAGAAAACAATACCATTTAGAAAGTGATAATGGGAACTGCAGATGCTGGAGAATCCAAGATAACAAAGTGTGGAGCTGGATGAACACAGCACGCCAAGCAGCATCTCAGGAGCACAAAAGCTGACGTTTCGGGCCTAGACCCTTCATCAGAGAACTTCCATTCAGAAAGGAGCCAACTTCATACTTTGTTAGTGAGGTTAGCGGGCATCACTCTACACTAAGTGGGTGTCAGCAGGGATAATCATTTTCTCCATCGGTATGGAAATGAATGTGCTTCAGCCTTTCTTGAGGCTCTGGATCCTAAGTTTCACAATACGACGATGTTTATGAAAAAAAATCAAATAGAACACATCAAAAGATAAGTGCTTCACATTAATTTAGCTTTATCATTGGTTTCTCTTTTCTAAAGAGCCACAAAGTGCTAGAAACAAAATGAAGCCTGAAATTGCTGGAAGCATACCAAAACGCATTCAACAACTTCAAAAGAGAAAAGCAGATTGGTGCTTCAGACAGGATCATCCTTTGGAGGCTCCATGTGTCTGAATGATGTACATGTCTGCATCTTCCAGCTGCTAACTGACCTGCAGTGCACTTGTAGCAGTTTCTATCTTTACATCAGATTTTTACATTCATTCTTTCTTTTAAATATGTGATGGTTCACGTTGCACCGCTTTCATTTAGAACCTGACTCAACAGCAACAACAACAATAACTTGCAATCATATAGCACCTTTAGTGTTGAACAATGTCCCCAGGCATTTCGTACAGCATTATCAAAACACAATGTGCAGTGGTTACTTACAGATATCTTTGGATTATTTGGGGCAGATACCAGGTTATGCTATTGGATAGATCCCAAAAAGACAGTATCCTTTAAGACAATTAGATGATATCATGACTTGGACAATTCTGATATAAAGGTGCAGTAGTGTTAATAAATTTCCAGATATCAGTCTCAACAAGAAGCCGGTCATTGTGGTATATGTTACAAGGCCCAATATATAGCAAATAATTCTGACCTAAGAAGCTTCATCAACTTGAACTCTTCAGATTTAAGTGTATTGTTAACCTTTCCAAGTACTACTGGACAAGTGGAGTGAATACTGAACACATAAATCATACAGCAAAAAATATTTTTTCTCGCAGAGTCACTCAAGAAACTTAAATACAACTTTGCATTTTTCAATATTCCAGGATCTGTTTTGACGTTATGAAAATTCTGTTAGAAAAAAAACAATTTGATAATAAGAGCATAAGAACTAGGAGCAGAAGTAAACAGTTCCCATGATCTCTAATTCAGCCTATTAGTCTGCTTTGCCATTTGATATGGTCATGGTTAATTGCATCCCAACCTCAATCTCACTTTCTTGCCCACTCTCCATAAATCTTCAATCCATTACTAATTAAAAATCTATCTCCTCCTTAAATTTACTGAATGGCCCAGCATCCACTGCACTCTGGATGAGTAAATTCTATATACATTGTAAATAGTTAACTCTACCCATGATAATAAATAGCCCCTCATCCCATGTGTATTAACCTTTAGTGCAGCTCCTTAGCGAATGCCTTCTGGAAGTCCATCTTTACTATAACTCCAGGATCCTCATTATCCATGTTGCTTGTCACATTTTCAAAGAACTCTCATAAATTACTTAAACGTGATTTACCTTTCATAAAGCCATGCTGACTCTGATGGATTATATTTTGACCTTCCAAATTCTTTGTTCCTTAATAATGCGTTCTAACAATTCCACATCAACAAATGTTAAACTAACTGGTTCGTAGCTTCCTACTCTCTGCCTCCCTCACTTTTTGAATAAGGGTGCAATAGAACATAGAACATAGAAAAGTACAGCACAGTACAGGCCCTTCGGCCCATGATGTTGTGCCGTGGAATAATCCTAATCCAAAAATAAAATAACCTAACCTACATTCCCCTCAATTCACTGCTGTCCATGTGCATGTCCAGCAGTTGCTTAAATGTCACTAATGACTCCGCTTCCACGACTATCACTGGTAAACTATTCCATGCGCTCACAACTCTCTGGGCGAAGAACCTCCCTCTGATGTCTCCTATATACCTCCCTCCTAACACCTTAAATCTATGACCCCTCGTGGCAGTCAATCCTGCCATGGGGAAAAGTCTCTGGCTATCGACTCTATCCATGCCTCTCATTACCTTGTACACCTTGATCAGGTCACCTCTCTTCCTCCTTCTCTCCAGAGAGAAAAGTCCAAGCTCAGTCAACCTCTCCTCGTAAGACAAGCCCTCCAGTCCAGGCAGCATCCTGGTAAACCTCCTTTGCACCCTCTCCAAAGCCTCCACATCTTTCCTATAATAGGGCGACCAGAACTGGACACAATATTCCAAGTGTGGTCTCACCAGGGTTTTGTAGAGCTGCAACATAACCTCGCAGCTCTTAAACTCGATCCCCCCGTTAATGAAAGCCAAAACACCATATGCTTTCTTAACAACTTTATCCACCTGGGTGGCAACTTTGAGGGAGCTATGCACTTGAATATCAGCATTTTTCCAATCCACCGAAACTTTTCCTCAATCCAGGGAATTTTGGAACAATGCAACCAATGGATCCACTGTCTCTGCAGCCACTTCCTTTAAGAACATAACACTTGTTTAGCTGCAATCCCAGTGGTTTTGCTCAATACACTTTTCCTACCGATGATGTTCTAAGCTCCTCCCCTACCATAACCTCTGCATTACCTGTTACAGTTGATTATCTGTGTAACCCCAATAAGAGGCCAACACAAATGTGACTGATATAAAAAAGAAGCCTCTATATCCAGCTGCACTGCCATTGTCCATTTAAATGTAGGTATGATAAGAATGTTTTATCACTTGAGGCAAGGAACAAGTTAGTCCTGTTTCTGGAGGAGCATACACCAACTCTTTTTGAAATTGGACCAGAATTGTAAGAATTTTGATGGCCAACTTTTTGCTGGCATTAGCTTTCTTGATCTGTTGAAACTTCCAAGATTTAACATGAACACAGATTATTGTGGAAGTCCTGAAGTTGTGACCTGTTATCACTGCCCCGCCACTAGTTGCATTGTTACCATCTTACTCCAAGACAACAAGCTGTGAAATTCGAAACAAAAACAGAATTTGAGAAAGGATCGCTCGACCCAAACTTTTAACTCTGATTTTTCTCCACAGGTGCTGCGAGACCTGCTGAGGTTTTTCAGCAACTTCTGTTTTTGTTTCTGATTTACAGCATCCACAGTTCTTTTGATTTTTAGTAAGCTGTGAAATTAGTTCAAATGGCAAGGATGACCCTGCTCTGCTCCCACATTGCTATTAGAACCTCCATTAATAAAGCTCTTATTCCAGTGGTGATCTGGTTATAACCTTTTCTAAACAATCAAACTGTTCCAGAAAAGTAATTTTGTGTTTGGAGAATGTTGTGCAGTGACTCTGTTATGATTAATTGCCAGAATTTGTAAACTAGCTCCTTGAAATAAATACTTGTTTGTTGACATTTGTATTTCACCTTCTGCCTTAACCATATGTTTATGTCTCAAACATGACGTTTCTCCCAGTGAAGCTTCTTAAAAAGTAATGTACATATTCACCCATTTCATTTCCTGGGTGGTTGTCTGTAGAGAGATAGTAGGGACTGCAGATGTGGGAGAATCTGAGATAACAAGGTGTAGAGCTGGATGAACACAGCAGGCCGAACAGCATCAGTGGAGCAGGAAAGCTGACATTTCAGGCCTAGACCCTTCTTCAGTATTTCTGAAGAAGGCTCAAGGCCCGAAACGTCAACTTTCCTGCTCCTCTGATGCTGCTTGGCCTGCTGTTTTCATCCAGCTCTACACCTTATCTCTGGTCATCTGTAAAGCTCTTTAAACTGATTGACTGCTTGGAAAGTTTTACACTGTCACTGAAACTGACTGCCGACAACATCGTTATAGAGCCCTACAATCAATTGAACAGGGAGGTAAGCTCAGTGTGGTAATGACTGCTAAATCAGAGTCAATATAATGACACTGCCAAAGGGGTCTTGAGGCAATGGTATTGCATGGAGCTGCACCTTTTATTTAACTGAAAACATTGACATGTTATTGTTTCTTATCTACAATTAATCAAATGATGGATCTGCCAATTGGTGCTCAGGATTTCCCATCCTAATAGAATGTCTGGATGGAGAGGAAGCTGTCCCAAAGACGTTAGAAGTGATGAAATAATCGTAACAACTGTGGGACCCCATGCCTCAAACTACAATGTGAATATATCTGGTAATTAGATGCTCTTTTAAAGTTCAATGTGACAATAGCATTACGTACAGGATTAATAACCATGTTGTATTCCAGTCCCATCAACTCAAAAATGCAGCAAGTCATTTCTGAAAGCAGTCTGAACAACTGGTCACGGTATCTCATGGCATATTTGTGAATGTGACCTTGTAGCATAGAGGATGGCTTGTTCAGAATCCTTCCTAGGCATTGTTATCATTCCACATTTAGAAAGAATTTGTACAGCCATGGCATGGCTATTTCTCAACCTGAAGCATTACCTACTGAAGGTGACCTTTAAAACCTGGAGATCTATTGCAGATTTTGGATGAAGAAACAAATGAATGTTTCACAAAATCGTTGCCTCCGATTTTTTTTTGTGCATGATGTGTGTTTTTATTTCTCGGTGCCAGATTATAATGGCTTCTCACAGACTCTGGTACTTGTCTCTGCCCAAATAAGGATGATAAGAAGAACTATAGTATTGATTAGTTACAAATGAAAAGAGGAATAAGTGTTTCCAAATAATTACATATTTGATTTATAGTGAAGTGTCTAATAAAAATAAATGTTTAATGCAAAAGTTTAACTTCTGGTACTCAGAACTTAGTTTGCAAGGTCTGGGTGATGACCAGACATGGAATGTAAGCATTGATTTCCTTTGCAATTGCAAGTTTGAATTAAATTACTGGTGATTTAAGTAATGGAACCAATGTCATGTCCAAGAAGACATCAGACTTGTAACTTTCAAGAACTGGACTTTGGACAATGTGAACTTTTTCTTGATGTTTAAAAAAAAATGGCCCTAGTGGCCTACTGGGCAAAGCAGTTGCCTCCTAAACCCAGGATTGTGGGTCAAGTCCTGTCTGGGATGAATTCAGTTTAGGGCAGCGTGGTGGCTCAGTGGTTAGCATTACTGTCTTACAGTGCCAGAGACCAGAGTTCAATTCCACCCTCAGCGTCCTGTCTGTGCAGACTTTGCACGTTCTGCCTGTGTCTGTGTGGGTTTCCTCTGGGTGCTTTGGTTTCCTCCCACAGTCCAAAGACAAGCAGGTTTGGTGGAATGATCATACTAAATTGCCTGTAGTGTCCAGGGATGTGTAGGTGAGATGGATTCGCAATGGGAAATGCAAGGTTATGGGGTTGAGACTTGGTGAGATGCTCTTTGGAGTGTAGGTATGACCTTGGTGGGCCAAATGGCCTGTTTCCACATGTTAGGGATTCTACGAAAAATAGGCAATGCCATATCAACCGAAGGTTGCAGGAACAGCAACTCATATTCCGCTTGGGAACCCTGCAGCCCAATGGTATCAATGTGGACTTCACCAGCTTCAAAATCTCCCCTTCCCCCACCACATCCCAAAACCAGCCCAGTTCGTCCCCTCCCCCCACTGCACCACACAACCAGCCCAGCTCTTCCCCTCCACCCACTGCATCCCAAAACCAGTCCAACCTGTCTCTGCATCCCTAACCTGTTCTTCCTCTCACTCATCCCTTCCTCCCACCCCAAGCCGCACCTCCATCTCCTACCTACTAACCTCATCCCACCTCCTTGACCTGTCCGTCTTCCCTGGACTGACCTATCCCCTCCCTACCTCCCCACTTACACTCTCCTCTCCACCTATCTTCTTTTCTCTCCATCTTCGGTCTGCCTCCCCCTCTCTCCCTATTTATTCCAGAACCCTCAACCCGTCCCCCTCGCTGATGAAGGGTCTAGGCCTGAAACGTCAGCTTTTGAGCTCATGAGATGCTGCTTGGCCTGCTGTGTTCATCCAGCCTCACATTTTATTATCTTGGATTCTCCAGCACCTGCAGTTCCCATTATCACTAATGCCATATCATGATGACTGCTCTGAGTCAGATGACAAACAAAAAATTTAGATCAGTTCTCTGAAAGGTCCTAATAACATAATTGAACATAAGTTAGGTGCCCTTCATGATTATTCATGTGGGAGGTGAATCCACTTGTATATTTACACCTCCTGTGATCGCCTCACACTCAGTGGCTGTAAGGTTAACAAAGAGAAGTACAGAAAAAACAGTTTATCTTAAACCAGTATGAACAGTATTGCGAAGAGATGTGATCCAAATATGGATTCTTAAAAGATTGTATGGACTCAAATGAATATATGTTGAACTGTCAAGTAAAGGACACTTTGCTAAGGGCACAACAAGAGCAACTTTGCATCTGCTAGGAGAAGAGAAACCAATTAAGTCAAACAGTCTGGAGAATTTTTAAAGAGAGGTCAGATGATCCAGCTTGTGCAAGAAATAAGACTAATGCAGTTTTTCAACTCAGTCAGATGAAATTTAAGAAACAGTAGCCCATTGTTCTCTCTCCCGGTCTCTCTTTTTGCAAAATATCTCAGCAAAATCTGAGATGAAAAGCCACTTGAAAGTCACCTTTACTACTTGGGAGGATTCCTGAAGAGGATTTCTTCATGTCTATCCTATTGTCTGAAGTAAAGAGAATTCAAACAATTACAGCTGTTCCTTGAGGATACTTAGCGCTAGCAGGTTGTGTGTGTACAGAATTGCTTCAGAATTGGATTTGTGACTTCTCCCTTTATCATGAGTTTAACTCTTACCATTACTATCACTACTGATACTATTACTATTATTACTAGACCAAAATAGTTTAACACTCTACAGAGTTTTTATTCCTTGATTCTTCTCAAACAATGTGATTGTTCATGTTTGTGTTATGTATCTTTAACAATTTTTGTTAAAAGTGTAAACATAATCCAAACATAATCCAAACTGTCATTAATCTGCATCTTTGCTTGAGCAAGTTTGGTAAGAAACTAGTTGACTAAAGCCTCCAACCCCACCACACCCGGCACCTTCCCCTGCAACCGCAGGAAATGCTACACTTGTCCCCACACCTCCTCCCTCACCCCCATCCCAGGCCCCAAGATGACATTCCACATTAAGCAGAGGTTCACCTGCACATCTGCCAATGTGGTATACTGCATCCACTGTACCCGGTGCGGCTTCCTCTACATTGGGGAAACCAAGCGGAGGCTTGGGGACCGCTTTGCAGAACACCTCCGCTCAGTTCGCAACAAACAACTGCACCTCCCAGTCGCAAACCATTTCCACTCCCCCTCCCATTCTCTTGATGACATGTCCATCATGGGCCTCCTGCACTGCCACAATGATGCCACCCGAAGGTTGCAGGAACAGCAACTCATATTCCGCCTGGGAACCCTGCAGCCATATGGTATCAATGTGGACTTCACCAGTTTCAAAATCTCCCCTTCCCCCACTGCATCCCTAAACCAGCCCAGTTCATCCCCTCCCCCCACTGCACCACACAACCAGCCCAGCTCTTCCCCCCCACCCACTGCATCCCAAAACCAGTCCAACCTGTCTCTGCCTCCCTAACCGGTTCTTCCTCTCACCCATCCCTTCCTCCCACCCCAAGCCGCACCCCCAGCTACCTACTAACCTCATCCCACCTCCTTGACCTGTCCATCTTCCCTGGACTGACCTATCCCCTCCCTACCTCCCCACCTACACTCTCTCCACTATCTTCTTTACTCTCCATCTTCGGTCTGCCTCCCCCTCTCTCCCTATTTATTCCAGTTCCCTCCCCCCATCCCCCTCTCTGATGAAGGGTCTAGGCCCGAAACGTCAGCTTTTGTGCTCCTGAGATGCTGCTTGGCCTGCTGTGTTCATCCAGCCTCACATCTTATTATCTTGGAATCTCCAGCATCTGCAGTTCCCATTATCTCTGACTAAAGCAATCTAATGTGTTTGTATGAAAAGCAGCGTGGAAAGAAGAAAAAAATATATCTGTGACAACGAGAACCGGAACTCTTTCTTCCTGCCTATTTCATCATCTCAGAAAACAGTGCCTGATAAAACAAAAGCAAATTGAGAAAGCATCTATCCACACAGAACTAAAAAAGCCTATTCACTGTGTGACTGCTGTGGGTAATATGAATCGACCATTAATCCACGACCATAGGTTTAGTATTTAATATCTCAAAGGTCTGAGGACTCAAGCTATGTAGCCTTACCTCCCTCTATCTGTACTATTGTAAACTTATAAAAGTCTTATTACTTGTGTTTGTGCATATGTTTGATGCTGTGTTTTTAATTTATTTTCTCTATCTGAGTTATTAGACAATAAAATCTCTCTTTCTTTTACTTCAGAGCACTTTGTTAATTGGAGTTTTCATCTTCTAGCAATAGAAATTTTAATTCTAATAGAAGAAATAACAAACATTTTGACTGACCGCGAGTGGGTTAAAAAGAAGAGAGCCGATTTCCCTTTCTCACCTGGTCATGACCATTATGCCTTTAACACATTTTAGTCAAAAAATAGGACCCAGGATCCTTCAAGTCAAATTATATTAGAGTAAATGACTAAATGCTTAGTCAAAGTAGAAGTAGGTTTTCAGAGCATCTTAAAGAATTTGATTTGATTTATTATTGCCACATGTATCAGTATGCAGTGAAAAATATTGTTTTGCGTGCTATTCAGGAAAATCATACCTTACCTAAGTAAACCAAGGTAATAGAACAGAATGCAAAATATAGTGTTACAGCTACAGAGAAGGTACAGACAGATCAACATTAAGATTTGAGAGGTCTGTTCAAAATTCTGACAACAGTGGGAAGGAACTGTTCGTGAGTCTGTTAGTACGTGTTATAGATTCATTGAGTCATACAACATGAAAACATCCTTCAGTCCGTCCAATCCATGTCCATCGTAATACCAAACTAAATTATTCCCACCTGCCTGCACTTGGCCCACATCTCTCCAAATATTTCTTATTTCTTATTCATCTACTTACCCAAATGCCTCTTGAATACTGTAACTGTATCCATTACTTTCCTCTGGAAGTTCATTCCACACATGTGCCACCCTGTATAAAAAGAAATTGTCCCTCATGCCTTTTTAAAATCGTTTTTCTCTCACCTTAAAAATATGCCCCTTAGTCTTGAAATCCCCACCCTGGGGAAAAGACACCTGCCTTTCACCTTACCCATACCCCTCATGACTTTATAAACCTCTATGAGATTACCCTTCAAACCCCTATGCTTCAGTGAAAATGTCTCAGCCTATCTAGCCTCTGCCTTTGTATCTTCTGCTCAATGGAAGAGAGTACATAAAGGGTGGGAGGGCTCTTTGATTCTGTTGGCTGCTGTCCCGATGCAGCAGGAAGGGTAGATGGAGGAAGGAGTAGTACAGGGGCAAAGCCATTTTGGAGTTTAGCCACCATTGTTGGACCAAGTAAAAAGAGTGACAAGCAAGAGCCTGGAATTGTCCAAGTGCAGATTCCTGGAATAATTTGAAAGCAATGATAAGAATGTAAAAACTGAGGTGTTGTTCAAGCGAGAGCCAGTGTAGATTTAACTAGCAGAGGGTTGTGAGTGAATGGGAAGTGGTAAGGGGTAAAAAGCAGTCAGCCAGTCTCAGGTAAATTCACAGCTTGGCGATTAGAAGGCTGACATTGGATGTGTTGGAATAGACAAGTCCCGAGGTGTCAAAATAATATGCAGCATAATGAAACAGCCCAACTTTATCCTAATATCAGTTATCATTTTTGTGTCTTCAGTTTGAAGGAATAATTGACAGTTGCTTCCTTATCTTTTCCACAAATTTCCTGCAAGAAGCCAAAAGCTTCTCTGAGTGACAGATCTTTCTTGATTGGAAGCAGATTAAATGTAATTTTAGAGCAAGTTCACTTCTTTTGTTGAGCCAAATTGTGTCGCACAGCATCTGTGACTGGAATGTAGAAGTGGAAAGTCTTGAATTGCTTGTTGGCATACTCGTCCAGCTTCAAACTAAACCTCCACCATTACAGAAGATGCTTTCTTAAGGCCTTAGGGCAGTGTCCATTTTTGAAATGGTGTTGTTATCATGAAACTGCAAGAAGGAATTGAAAAGAAATGCAACAAATTATTTCTGATGAAGGGTCTAGGCCCGAAATGTCAGCATTTGTGCTCCTGAGATGCTGCTTGGCCTGTTGTGTTCATCCAGCTTCACACTTTGTTATCTTGGATTCTCCAGCATCTGCAGTTCCCATTATCTCTGGCCCCAACAAATTATTTCCCTCTTTTTTCCTAGTGTGCAGGCCCTTGATTGTGCAGGAACATCTGCTTTCGTAGCAACCTTCACAGTTAAAGCACGAGATAATTGCCTTGACATTGTGTTGGGCATATTTCCTGGTAAAAACGCTAGAAGCTACATGAGAACATTTGTACAATGGAAGTAAAATCAGTAGAGGTTGGTGTTTGGCTAGAGGCAATCTAAATAAACTATAAAGCAGACTTTATGCTAAGTTTTGTTCTACATTCCATTGTAGTGGCAGCTGGTTCTATTCTGGGTTACTTTGAAAAAGTTCTAACTCACTTTAAATAACCCTAGTGGAACCATATGGAAGTTCTCTTTTGCCTGAAAGGCTGTAAGGGCCTGGAGATTACCATTCAATCACTGGGGGGCTTTCAAACGTTTCTCTGAATGATTAACATTCTGTTTGGGAGCTTTAAGATGATAGAAAAGTGATTCTGGGATTTGAAAAGCTTTGATTTTGACATTCATTATATTACTAGTCAGTAATTCACTTCATAGAGTTCATGGGTGTAATTCTTAGGTCAAAAAAACTGCTAAATCTCCAGAGAAAAACTGTTTGTAGCTTATAGGTTTTATACATTTGTTTCAAAAAATATAACCAGGAGTTTTACAATATTTGAGAAAACTCCACTTAGAAGGCAAAATTTGTTTTTGTGCACTTTTTTCCTCATAGAATGGGTGGAATCTTCCCTTCCCTGGTATTGGAAGAGTAATAGTAAGCAAGGTGGCTGCATTTTGTGAGAATGAAAAACATCTGATTCTTGACTTCAAAAAAATCTGGCACAATTTTCTCCTCTAGTCTTACCTGGCGACTTCAGAATCTCGCCCTTGAATGGAGACAGGTGCCTAGCTTATTCCCAAGTATTTATATAATTAGTATCCCAACTTGCCCTATTTATATCACGCATCCAACTGAGAAATGAAATGGTGCATAACCCCAACTGACAAAGTCTAGGAAGTAGACGGTGGCTGTAGCTTGCTGAATGCCTGTGCTGGTTATCACGCAATGCTCCTCCTGTGCAATGTCCTTGAATGCTCCATGACATCCACCTTGACTGCTTATCAATGCAATTCTTCAGCAGCAAACCGACAACCTCCTGCCTGCTCTCAGGTTGACTGTGCTTTACATGCAAGAACCACCATGCAGCTTATGTATGTGCACTGTCAGGTACACTTGCATCTTATAGCCCTTAGCTTCCATTCTCAGCACTCAATGAATTCAGCACTGAGTTGAGGCTGCCATCTCCTATGGTTTACGCTCCACTTTAATACTGTGGGAAAGGCTTGTAATGGTGTGAACACTGAACAGTCCCTGTGTCAGTCAGATAGGGGGACAGACGTGCAGCACTGACCTACTTCACTATCACACCCTGCAATATGCACCAGCAATTTCTGTGGCAAACACACTGCATATACTTCAAGAAAGTGTGATGGGTGAAACTCAAAGGGGAAGAGCCCTTAGTGAGGTGAAGGGGGAAGATAGAACTCAATCAGCCTAGAGGTTCATTGGATTACACTGCAGGGGTTTGACAGCCGTCTCTCAGGTGACTGGTACGACAAGAGACCAATGCTCCATATTTTTACAGTTTGAGGATTGGGCCACAATCAGCCCTGCAGGTCAAGTGTAAGCAGTATGAGGATAACAGATAGATCAGTTGGGGTAATGTGGAGACACTAGTCTGGGAGCTGTCTGTCTAGTTTGATCAATATGCTAACGGTTCATTTCAAGACACAGTCCGTGGAGTCCTAGCGACTCAAGCTTGGGGGTTGAGCTTCATTGAATTGGGTCACCGAAGCAATGACAATAGTGAGAGGAGGCAATTGCAGATAGTAGTGTGACACCTTGTAGTGAATGGGAGAGGATTAGGAGCTGCCAAATGGTCGAACAGGTCATAGAGTCATCGAGGACTACAGCACATATAAAGACCCTGCAAATCTGTGCCAGTCTAAAATGGCCACTGAACTATTCTAATCCCCTTTTCCAGCACGTGGCCTATAGCCTTGTCTACCTTGGCATTGCAAATGCACATCTAAATACTTCTTCTGTGTTATGAGGGTTTCTGCCTCTACCACTCTTACAGACACTGAGTTGCAGATTTCTAACACTCTCTGTTGCCAAAAAAATGTCCTCACATCCTTAGTGCAAAGATGTGTGGGTTAGGCGGATTGGCCAGGCTAAATTGCCCATAGTGTCCAGGGATGTGCAGGTTATGTGGATTAGCTGTGGGAAATGCAGTGTTACAGTAATAGTGTAGGAGGATGGGTCTGGGTAATGAAGCCAGGTGAGTAGTTGAAGTATTAGTGAGGAACATTTTGCAGAGAGTGATCATAACTTTATTAGGTTCAAGATCCTTAGATGGCCAGCTCCCCTGTTTTCTCCTTGTAGTGAGTGAGACTGATGTCTACTACCCTCCCTGCCTCATTGGCCATTGGGCCCAGTTTTGGGCCAGTTTCTCCTGCAATGAGATTAAAGGGAAAACTTGCGTATGAAGATGGTAAATGTAAAATCAGTTAGTGATGATGCAGGAATGGGAGAGGTGGTGAAGTAATTCAAGTGAGTGAGCAGAAACGGTTTGTAGTTGAAGACGGTGAGGTAAGTGTGGGCCCCTGTGTGGATGTGATATAGGTTCATTGCCCTTGGTGAAAAGGAGGTGAAGCAGCTATGAATCTTGCAGTGAACATGTCAATTCCTGTTTCCCCAAGCCCATCTACAGGGCACTAGGCAAAAATGTGACAGAATATTATCCACGTGCCTGGATGAACATTACTCAAGAAACGTGCATCATCCTGGACCATGGGGTGTTTTTGATCATGTGAGCCTTGCTGATCACCACCAGACTCACTTATTTATGATTGAAGGTCTGGGTTGTCTCTATGAATCATGCAGAAGGCTGATGAATAATGCAATTGGCAGAGATTTTAAATTATAATAATACGTTTAATATATGCAGTGAATATGGCACAACCAATTCTAAATATTCTTATATGACTAATAAAAAAAAACTTCCCCTTGGACTTCATTCAGTTAAGCCCACACTGGTTCCCTTGCTCACAGTTGTTAAACTCCCAAAGTTACCTAATGTTTGGTCAGGACATGAGGGATGACTGTCTGCGTATGGTGCTGCTTTGAGTATTCTGCAAGCTGCAGATGAAGTGTTCATGCTGTTGACTTTGGCTGCTGGGTTGTGTCTTCTCTGGTCAAAGTCCTCGGGGCCATTCCTGCTCCCTGGAGTGTCCATCAGTCCTGTTTGCAGAGAGAAATGCTGCTCTGAGATACCAACCTTGCAAAGCTGTGTGCCTCATGCTTCTTCTTTCCTTTTCTCACGGTTTGATTCTGAGGCTGCCCCAGTTTGCTGACTGGTCTACTCAGATGGTGAGAAAAGCAGAAATTGCCTCAACTGGTCCCCTGGCCAGAAAATGTGAGTTGTTATTTTTCCACCCCTTGTCTAGCTGATTCTGTGGGACAATGGGAATTCCTGATCTTCAATATCATAGAATGTGTGAGTACCTTCTGATTGGCTTTGTCATCACCCTGATCATATCAGACCAGTGGATATCATTGTCTCCCCAGTCAATCTGGGGCTGGTGATGAGGGGATCAATGTCTTTGGATGAAGTTAGTTTTAGGAACTAACAGGAAAGTCAAAGGCAGCAGATACACACAAGATCTATGTCATACACCACCCTGGCTTGCAATATACCACCTTTCCTTCAGGGTCCCTGCGCCAAAATCCTGCAACTCCCTTCCCAGCAGCACAATGGGTTTTGCTACATAGAATTTCTACAGTGTGGAAGCAGGCCATTCAGCCAATCCAAGCCTCTGAAGAGCGTCCCACCCAGACTCACCCCTTGCGTTCCCCATAGCTAATTCAACTAGTGTGCACATCTTTGGGCTGTGGGAGGAAACCTACTCAGACACAGAGGGGAACATGCAAAGTCTGCACAGACAGTCCTCCACGGGTGGAATCGAATATGGGTCCCTGGCGCTGTGAAGCAGAAGTGCTAACCACTGAGCCACTGTGCCATACATCTCAAAAACTATAGTGGTTCACAAAGGTGACTTTCCACCTTCTTCTGGATGTGAATAATGGCCTAGGCAGTTACAGCCACATCCACGAACCATTGGGAAAACAGACAACTTTGTGACTAATGATAGCCTTTCGATGCTCACTAAAACAATGGAGGTGATAAGTCCAAACCTCTGATTTTGTAGGTTTCAATTTATAGTAAAGGTATACAATTAAGATAAACATAAGTTTGGTTTGAGTTACTACTTTGCCCCATTATCTGAAAATTAATTAAAATTGTGTCATAAACAGCCAATTCCTGTTTAAATGACAACAGAGGAAATATGTTTTTAGTATACCTATTTTTTGAGTTCTGTGCTTTTATGTTTCATTGATAAACGCTTCTTCCCTGTTGTTACATATTTACCACTTCTGTGTCAATTTTTCTTCTGTAGTTACACTTTCCCAGCAGAAATATTTGTGATTGCCAGTTCTTCATCCTTCACTGCACAGAACCCCTTCAGGCCATTTTCCCTTTCTGCAACAGCATAAAATAGTAATTCCAATTTTGCAGTTTGTTTTACACCTCTCCCGATTAAAGTTGATAGAAATAACAATCAAGACGCGAAAGACACAATTGCCAGTTTGCCAATACTTTTTTCATTAGGGCAAAATTACCTTCTTATGCTTCAAATAGCTGCTTCAAATTACTTCTGTGTTTCCCACATTTTCAAATTCATAGCAGTTAAAGAAAAATGATATCAAACCAAAATAGTACGCTAAATATAAGATCAGATTGTATGATGTTAAAATGAAGACAGATTTATATGAATTCTTCTTCACTTATGAACATGAACGCTTCTTCTTCAGGTCTCCGAAGGAGAATAGTATAGTAAGCACTGAATTCCACATCTGAAAAGCTTAAGCAATACAGATATTAGATGGCTCAATATTCTGCTAATAAATCACAGCAAAATAGCCCTAGCTGCCCAAAGCACCACTAGTTAGCTTCAGGAAGGAACTCCAAATCGGGCAACACGTTTCTCTCTGAAGTAAAAGTTAGCTTAAAATGTCAACAACGATAGCATGTTTGTGTTGCCAATATTTCTTTTGCCAATCAGTGGCATTATCACTGGACTACTAATCCAGAGACCCAAATAATATTCTAGGTTCAAATCCCACCACAACAGATGATGGAATTTGATTTCAATAAAAATAAATCTGGAATTTAAGGTTTAATGATGGCGATGAATCCATTGTTCATTGTTGGAAATACCCATTTGGTTCACTAATGTCCTTTAGGCAAGGAAACTGCCATCCTTACCTGGTCTGGCCGACATGCGGCTCCAGACACACAGCAGTGTGGTTGACTCTTAACTGCCCTCTGGGCAATTAGTGATGGGTAAGAAATGCTGCCCTAGCCAGTGACGCCCTCATCCTGTGAATGAATACAAAAAGATCACTTTAGGTTGTGTCCTCTCATTCTCTATCCTTTCTCTTACAGAAACAGCATCACCCTACACGCTCCATAGAGATTCTACATGATTTTGAATGCCTCTGTAAAACCTTCTTTTATTCTTTTTTACCTCTGAGAAGATTGACCCAAGGGTCTCTAATGTATCCATGTAACCACATTTCTTATCCTTGGAAACTTTCATGACTCTTTTCCCTAACTCCTCAGTTTTTTCACGTATTTCTTAACCAGTAGTGCCCAAAACTGGACACAATATCCAATGAAGGTTGACACAGAGTTTAGAATATGTTGATCATAACTTCTTTTCTTCCACCTACTTTGCTAACTGCTTTCTCAACCTTCCCTGTCACTTGATTGCAAATATACTCCCAGGTCTCTCTGCACCACTCGGAATGCTATATTTTAATTTAATATATTTTATGTTGCCTCTCTTCAACCTTCCTACCAAAAAAATATCACGTTACAATTATCTGGTATCTCCAACATTTAAACATCTCCCGTCTTTTAAAAAAAAATTCTGCTTTTCAATTCTTACTACCAAAGAGGATAAAATGATCTTTGTGTATAACATGTAAAACTACACTTTTCACTGTATCTCAGTATGTGTGACAACAACAAATCAGATCATATCAAACCAATCATCCCCCCCATTATACTGCTACCTTCTTGCCTAATTACTTCCCAATTCCCCTTACAACTTCCTGTCAGGCTGTTTTGTTCTCTAGTTTTATACAATAAATCGGTTGAGATAAAGTACACTTGGTCACTTCAACCAAGATTTTGATATAGATTGTAAATATCTGCAGCCCAAGTATTGATTTTTTGTGGCACTCCACTACATATAACTGCTATTCTGAAATTTACCAACTTATTCTTCCTCCAACAAGCAAAGGGTCTGTGGAAAGAGAAACAGAGTTTAGGCTCAAGTCTGGCATGACTCTTCTACAGAACCTTCTTTAGCAAGATTATGAAGAAGAGTCGTGCAGAACTCGAAACGTTAACACAGTTTCCATCTCCACAGATGCTACCAGACGTGCTGAGTTTCCCAAGAATTCCTTGTGTTTGTTTCAGATTTCCAGCAATTGCTGTATTTTGTTTTTATTTAAGTCTATTCTTACAGTCTGTCCAATAACTGATACACAAAGTGTCCTACTGTATTACTCCTGGTCTCATTATCCCTAATTTTGTGTAACAATGGCTTGTGGGATGTCTATCAGGTGCCTTTTGATGCTTCCTGATCTCTTATAGAGTAAGAGTCTGTGAAGGGTCTAGGCCCGAAACGTCAGCTTTTGTGCTCCTGAGATGCTGCTTGGCCTGCTGTGTTCATCCAGCTCCACACTTTGTTATCTCTTATGGAGTAACTATGTTTCACAGATTCTGAGTCTAAATAAGGTAGACTTTGGACCCAATCAAGCAAAGAGCATGGTGACAGCAAATTACACCAACCATAAGTTGGAACTCATTGGTATCCCAAAACATGCAACAACTTGCTCCGTGAAGCTCCTCATGTGACCAGGAAAAGAATCATCTACATTTGTTGCCAAAGTTCCAGCCAGAGGAATCTGTATTCTTGTTACTTAGAAGAAACTTCATAATGTCTTAGAGGCAATGGAAAATGTTGACCTCGGACAACTTCTTCAAATTCATAATCCTTCTCAACATGTTTGGAAACGCATTATATAAAACATTTTTAACAAATAATCAGATTTTCACAGCTATGCTGATGCTTTAAATTATTACGGTTTACGATATTCTGATAAATGCCACACACATTGCAATGTAGGTGTCGGCACAAAAGTCATTTTTCCCATTGTTTATTTGAGTGTACTAATATCACCTCAGTCTCGCAAGCAACTCAAATTCCATTCTATTAAACAAATGACTAGAAAAAACAATATATACACAAGCTGTAGTATTTTTCAGGATTCAGGCTTCAAAATGGCTTGTGTTGAGTCAGAGTTCAACTTATCTCTTGCCTAGTGAACTTTGAAATAGCTTCTCACAAGGAGTTAGAGAACAATGAAAAATTTTTGTCTAACATTTCCCCACTCCATTCAGCTCAAAATAATTCTGTCTCTTTATTACAGTCCCACAAATATGTTCTCTTGACATTTTCTTTCATTCAATTCTGGAATGATTAACAGAGGTTCCAGCAACTTCTGAAACTGCACACCAAGTATTATAGATAAACTGTGAAAAGTAATTACCATCAGCTACTAGCCTGAGACAGTTTTATACAGGCCTGGGATAGTAAGATAAGATTTCAGTGCCAAATTCCTTATTGATTCTGTCATCTCGCCTAGTCTAGTGCTGTGTAGTGTTTGCTTGTAGTCATATCTTTTTCTATCCCAACTAGATGTATACACTGTTAGTGTCTTTAATAGTTTGATTTAAATAGCTGACATGAAAGTGAAGGTTTGAGAAGTTTCTTGAAATCCAGTTGTAGCAAACCCCACAGAATGCTATATATTTCAAAAATCCAAGTATATTGTAAATCTTAACAGTGACTCAATTGAAAATTAAGTCAATGACTCAGGGACAAGAATGTAAGATTTACCTCAAACATTCTGTTTTTAAATGTCAGAAATACACTTAGTGTCAATGACAGTTGGTGTCATTTTCAGCTAAACCTGAGGGAGTGGCACAGTAGCTCAGTGGCTACCACTGCTGCCTCAGTGCCACAGGCCCCAGTTCGATTTCAGTCTCAGGCAACTGTCTGTGTGGAGGTTGCACTTTCTCCCTATGCCTGTCTGTGTGGGTTTCCTCCAGTTGCTCCGGTTTCCCCCTACAGTCAAAGATGTCCAGGCCAGATGGATTGGCTGTGGGCAATGCAGGTTTAGGGCCTGGGTGGGATGCTCTTTGGAAAGTTGTTGTGCTCTCAATGGGCTTAATGGCTTGCTTCCACAGTGTAGCTTAAATTAATTTTAGGTTTTGTTATTTTGCAAGCTCTAGTCAGTTCTCAATATTTAATGCAACAAGTTCTATTTTTCATCAGACAGTGGCACTTTAGAGTGATAAAATATGTATCCTTTACTGAAAAATTTAGGACAATTATCTGAACAGGCAGCCACTAGAGAAAATCAATTAAATCAAAATAGTTGCATCTGGATCTTCAGTGACAATCCCGTTGAAATATAAAACATTCTTAGGAGGCTAGAGAGCCTTCGGGGAGGTGATGCCTTGTGGTATTATCACTGGAATCTTCATCCAGAGACCTGCGTTCAAATCCTGCCATGGCAGATGCTGGAATTTGAATTCAATAAAAACCTAGAGTTAAGAGTCGAATGATGGCCATGAAACCATTGTTGATGGTTAGGGAAAAATCAATCTGGATCACTAATGCATTTTAGGGAAGCAAATGGCAAACCAGGCTTGGACTACATGTGGCTCCAGACACACAGCAATATGGTTGACTCTCAACTGCCCGCTGGACAGTTAAGGATGGGCAATTAATGCTGGCCTTGAACAAGGATTTTCTAAGTTACCTGCACCTTAAACCAAGATCCTGAGCTCAGAAGATCCTCCTGCTGATGTAGACCTGACAAATCTGACAGGCACTGATGAAATAAATCTATTTCAGTCATGCTTTTAAAATAATTTCTCTGACATGACCTATACATGCGGCCACAAACTTTTAAGCATTGCTATTTGCCCTTGCTATGTCCCTTCCAAATTTCACAATGGCATTCTTCCAACACTGAGTATCTGTACAGGAGGGAGCTCTGTACCATTATCAAAATTAGTTTGACAACAATAGCTCAAGTGGATTCTGTCTACTTTGCACTGGTCAAATGTGAATTATGGTCTGGTGTACTTCCACTCAAGACTTTATCCGAATAGAAAATTTGAGAACGACCTTTCATCCTTATTGTTTTAATACAGTAACTGCCTGGCTTGGTGATGGCTATGCCCTCAAATAGTTTGAGACATGCCGCCCAGTTTTGACAGTTTAAATTAGTCCCATTTGCCTGTGTTTCCTCCCTATCCCTCCATCCCTGTACCGTCCATAAACCTGTCTAAATGTTTCTTAAATGACAAAATTAGATTCGCGTCCACCAGTGTTTCTGGCAGCCCATTTCAGGCACTCACCACTCCCTCTGTGAAAAAATTGCGCCTCTGGACTCTTTCATATCTCTCCATTCTCACCTTAAGCATACACTCTCTAATTTTAGACTCCCCTACCATGGGTCAATGTTGTTGGCTATCTACCTTATCTATACCTCTCATGATTTTATGTACTTCTATAAGGTCACCCCTCAGTCTCCTATGCTCCAGTGAGAAAGGTCCTAGTCTATCCAACCTCTCCTACATATTGTAAACTTTGAGGAAAAAATAGGGGCAGCACAGTGGCTTAGTGATTATCACTGCTGCCTCACCGCACCAGTGACCCAGGTTCAATTCTAGCTTGAGGTGAATGTCTGTGTGGAGCTTGCACATTTTCCCTGTTCCTGAAACAGCAACTTTCCTGCTCTTCTGATGTTGTCTAGTCTGCTGTGCTCCTCCAGCTCCATGCCGTGTTATCTCTGACTCCAGCATCTGTAGCTTTTACTGTGCCTGTGTGGGTTTCCTCCAGGTGCTCTGGTTCCCTCTCACAATTCAAAGATGTGCGGGTGAGGTGGATTAGCCATGGAAAATGTAGCATTACAGGGTCTGGATGGAATGCTCTTTAGAGGGCCAGTGTGGAAATGATGGGCTGAATGGCCTGCTTCCACACTGCAGGGATTCTATGAACAGCCACAAGGCATTCACTAGTGTTATTATTGGTTGTAGAGTTACTGTTATGCACTAGCTTGAAGTATATAACCTTGTCTAATCTATAAACATTGATGGAACAAAATGTGTTGGATACGTGTGCCTTAATTTCTATCTGTCGTTATGTATCTCCACAGTTTGTAATTCCTGGATGATTGGGAGATAAGGTTCAATGAGCACAGCCCCACTAAGCTAGACAACAGGACAACACTATAGATATGATACTTCTAAGGCTGAAAAGAGGTCAAGAAAGATGTGAAAAGATAATGCACCATGATCTCATAATCAAAGTCAAGTGCTTGCATCATCATTAATCTTCAGATTTTTCCAGGATCTCTGCTATAATTGCCAACATCAACCAATTTACTGTGATGGATAAAATTGCCTTTCCTCTCAGGTGTTCCTTAAAAATTGTTTTGGAGTGAGAAATCATTGATTCCACTGCCCTGGCAAAATAATTTCTACATATCATGTAAGATGTGATGTCTTTATATCATAAAGACATAAAGCAGTTCACTGTACTAGCCAAAATAGATTATATAAACCTCTGGTCTATAGATAGTGAAGATGGTGCAGTAATATCTTAATTTGTATTCTATAGGTTTAAATTGACAATTACAACAGTTCTGTGTAGTTGCCAATAACTTCATTAATCCAAAATCCTAAGAATCGGTAAATTCCAAAACATCATTAGTTTCTCTTGGCAAATTTCTCATTTCATTTAGAGTAGCATCAAAAATATTCAATATTTCCATGCACATGGTATGAAGGAATGATAAGTGGCTGTGAAATTTTAGTTGTCTTTTTAACTTAATTCCACTTAAATGTGATTGTTACTTCAAAAGTTGAGACCTGTAATTTTATCTGCTCCTGACGCAGGCACACAGTTTTTCAGTTGTAAAAAAAAGCTCCAGTGAATCAGTTAGTAAATCCTGACCTTGTGGTGCAGTGCTGAAACAAGCTAGTCAGATCCTGATTTACTGCTGAGTCTAAAATATTAATTTACCTCAATATGGTTGTATTATTGGTGTAAGAGCCTGAGAATGGGGAATAAAAGATTTCAGCAGTCCTCTTGCTATGGCTCATAACAGTGAGATCCTGCCTGAAAAATGAAAACCAGTGGATCACATCAGATGAACTGCTGGAGTATTTGTCAAACTCAGGAACTGTACTCAAGGGTGAACCATCACTTTCCTGAGAAGAACAGAATTGGAGCAAAATGTCTTGAGCAGTTATCCACATGACTGATGTAGTTACATCTCTTCTGGGTTATATTCTGCGTGAGTTTTTCCATTCACCTGTTGATGGGCGTTTCACAAACAAAGTGAGCATTCCTAATTAATTGTACAAATGTGGTGACAAATCACCTTCCTGAACACACTGAATGGTTTGCTAGGCCTGCTTAGAAGACAGTTCTGAGTCAATGACAATTCTGTTAGTCTGTGCTCATTGGCTGGGTGAGGATGGTAGATAGCAATGCACAATGGATATTAGGGAGCCAGATGTGTTTTTACTGCAATCTGGTAGTTTCGTGGCTAGTACATTTAATTCCAAATTTATTTAATTAAAGTAATTTAAATTCCCCAGCTGCTGTGGCCGGGATTTGAACTCATGTCTCTGGCTTAATAATCCAGGCTTCTGAGTTGCTATTCACTGCACACAACTTCCCAATAAATTGATGTGCCCCCAAGCTCTTCCATGCTCTAATGATGCTCCAGGCATTCCAGTGCTTCTGCACTGTGTATCCTGACACTGTTCCCTGTGCCTGGCACTGTTCCCTGTATCCTGACACTGGTCTCTATACCTGACACTGATCCCTGACCTGAAATTTAAGAGATAAATCCATTTCTGCTCTTAGAGTCCCTTTGCCTTCAGGTTTGAATGTAACCTGGACAATGGAGTGCTAATTGTTGTAATTTACTGGTTACCAGAGTGATGGAATAGCACAGCACCAAAGGAGGCCTTTCAGCTCACTGAACCTGCACTACTTCTTTCTAAAAGCAATCTAATCAATCCCACTCTCTGCTCTTGAAATCTATTGCAATTTTCCTGTTATTTGTGGAATGAGCACAAAAGATTTATTTCAAAAAAATCTTATTACAGGTGATCAGTGATAATGGGAACTGCAGATGCTGGAGAATCCAAGATAATAAAATGTGAGGCTTGATGAACACAGCAGGCCCAGCAGCTTTCTGATGAAGGGTCTAGGCCCGAAATGTCAGCTTTTGTGCCCCTGAGATGCTGCTGGCTTGCCTCACATTTCATTATCTTATTACAGGTGATCGTTGCTTTTTCCATTGAAGACATGGTTGACTAGATAAGAAATGAGTGTTAGCAGCTCAGTAAGAGGACATACAATGCCAGGGAAGATAATGATTATCCATCATTTCAATTTGCAATTCATGTTCTTTCAAATCCTCTTCCTTGTCATGCATTGGGCCAGATCTTGCTGTTAGAAGGACATTAATATGAACAACAGCAACATGTAGGCCAATCTTGCAATGATCGTCAAGTCCCTTTACTCTGTTATTAGTATTTCTTGAACAAAAACAAAGTTGCTGAAAAAGCTCAGCAGGTCTGGCAGCATCTGCGGAGGAGAAAGCAGAGTTAACATTTTGGGTCCGGTGACCCTTCCTCAGAACTGATGGTGGCTGGGAAAACGTCAGTTCATATTAGTATTTCCTATTGGTTTTACACAACATTCCTCTTTATTGCCAGTTACGTTAATTACAGTCATCGTTCTTTCCTTTTTTTGATGCTGTTTACATATAGCATCTGTCAGTGTTTCATTTATATTGTAAATCAGCAGCCTCTGTTGGATCTGTTATTAATCCATTTCTGTTGCATTGTTAATAACCCGACAATGCCATCGCATGTATCTTCTTCAATCTTTATTAGTTTGATATCCATCACTCTGTATTTACCTGTCCAGGATTCTCAGTATTCTGTAAGTTTCAATGAGACGCCCCCTCTTCATCCTTCTAAAACTTCATCGAGTACAGACCCAGAGTCCTCAATCACTCCTTATATTACGTGCACTTCATCTCCAGGATCATTCTTTTGAATCTCCTCTGGAAACCCTCCAAGGCCAGCACATCCTTCCTTAGATACGAGCCCAAAACTGCTCACAATTTTCCAAATACGGTTTGAGCTCAGCCGTATCTTGCCTCAGCAATGCACCCCTTCTCTTGTATTCTAGCTCTTTTAAAATGAGTGCAATTGCATCCTTAACAATGGACTTTAAAACCTTACCAACCAAGGTCAGGCTTATCAGCCTATAACTTCCCAATTTTTGCCTCCCTCCCTTCTTATTCAGGGGTGTTACTTAATCTATTTCCAGTCCGCTAGGGCCCTCCCTAACTCTAGTAATTCCTGAAAGATCACCATCAATGCCTTTACTATCTCCTCAGCTATGTCCTTCAGAATCTTTGGGTGTAGTCCATCTGGCCTGACTCTCTTGAAGTTCTGGTGTGCTGTGATGTTTTCCACTGTGAAGATTGATGCAAAGTACTTAGTCATTTTCTTGATCCCAATTTAATTTATCAGCCTCATTTTCCAGCGTGATATATTTTTAAAAATTAATTAATACAGAAAAATCATATTTTCAGAATGTTGATTTTTATAAACCAGTTAAGAAAAAGTCATGCTGAACTATATAGAGCTAGATTAAAATAATGAATTAATTGTAGTAAGCATGAACTATGTTACAAGGTTTAGCCACAGCATTGACTAAAGTGAAGAATACGATAGAATATTCACCATCAAAGCTTCACTGTAAACCTTTATTAGTTACGCTGTTGGTTACATTGACCTGAAGCTTATCACAAATTGATTTAGTGTCATGGAGGATTTCTTTGCAGTTGTTGCAACTTGCCTCATTTGGAATGTAGCATGTACCTATGGCAACCAATGCTAGCCAATTCTCCCTCTCACTGTGGACAAAAGAACTTGCCACCTCTAAGATAACCCATGATTCCCAACGCTAAAAGGCTATTGTGAATCCGGCCCAGCACTATCATTGCAGAACTGCGCTGCATGTTGCCTGATATTTGCCCTGAACATGAAAGATAAGGAAAAATTGGCATTGAGCCTTGTGAACAGGGATCTCATGAAGGATGTGAAGGAAGCATGTAGGCACTTTATCTAAATGCTCGTAGTATTCGCAACAAAGTAGATGAATTAACAGCACAAATCCTCTTGAATGATTATGATGTGATAGGCATCACAGAGACATGGTCGCAGGGAGTTCAGGACTGGCAGTTAAACATCCAAGGATTCATAACATATCAAAAAGACACGGAGATGGGCAGAGGGATATTGGTTGCCTTTTTAGTTAAGAATGGAGTTAAATCTACGGCACTGAATGACATAGGGTCAGAGGATGTGAAGTCTGTGTGGGTGGAATTGAGGAACCACAAAGGCAAAAAAACTATAATGGGTGTTATGTACAGATCTCCTAACAGTGATCAGGACCAGGGGCGCAAGATGCACTGAGAAATAGAGCATGTCAGAAAGGCAAGGTCACGGTGATCATGGGGGACTTCAATATGCAGGTGGATTGGGTGAATAATGTTGCCGGTGGATCCAAAGAAAGGGAATTCATGGAATGTTTGCAGGATGGCTTTTTGGAACAGCTTGTGATGGAGCCCACAAGGGAGCAGGCTATTCTGGACTTAGTGCTATGAAATGAGCCAGACTTCATAAAAGACCTTAAAGTAAGGGAGCACTTAGGAGGCAGCGATCATAATATGGTAGAGTTCAGTCTGCAGTTTGAAAGAGAGAAGGCAAAATTGGATGTAATGGTGTTACAGTTAAATAAAGGTAATTATAGGGGCATGAGAGAGGAATTGATGAAAATCGACTGGAAGCAGAGCCTAGCGGGGAAGACAGTAGAGCAACAATGACAGGAGTTTCTGGGTGTAATTGAGGACACAGTACAGAGGTTCATCCCAAAGAAAAGAAAGATTATCCAGGGTGGGATTAGACAGCCATGGCTGACAAAGGAAGTCAGGAAATATATCAAAGAAAAAGAGACAGCCTATAAAGTGGCCAAGACCGCTGGGAAATCAGAAGTTTGGGAAGGCGACAAAAACAAACAGAGGATAACAAAGAGAGGAATAAGGAAGGAGAGGATCAAATATGAAGGTAGGCTAGCTGGTAATATTAGAAATGATAGTAAAAACCTTTTTCAATACATAAGAAACAAATGAGAGGCAAAAGTAGATATTGGGCCGCTCCAAATTGATGCTGGAAGGCTAGCGATGGGAGATAAGGAAATAGCTGAAGAACTTAATCAGTACTTTGCATCGGTCTTCACAGTAGAAGACATGAGCAGTATGCCAACAATCAGGGAGAGCCGGGGGGGCAGAGTTGAGTATGGCAGGCATTACAAAAGAGAAAGTGCTAGAAAAGCTAACGGGTCTAAAAATTGATAAATCTCCTGGCCCTGATGGGCTACATCCTAGAGTTCTGAGGGAGGTGGCTGAGGAAGTAGCAGAGGCTTTGGTCATGATCTTTCAAAAGTCACTGGAGTCAGGGAAAGTCCCAGATGATTGGAAAATTGCTGTTGTAACCCCCTTGTTTAAGAAAGGATCAAGGCAAAAGATGGAAAATTATAGGCCGATTAGCCTAACCTTGGTAGTTGGTAAAATTCTAGAATCCATTGTCAAGGATGAGATTTCTAAATTCCTGGAAATGCAGGGTCAGATTAGAACAAGTCAGCATGGATTTAGTAAGGGGAGGTCGTGCCTGACAAACCTGTCAGAATTCTTTGAAGAGGTAACAAGTATGTTAGACCAGGGAAACCCTGTAGATGTTATCTATCTAGACTTCCAAAAGGCCTTTGATACGGTGCCTCATGGGAGGCTGCTGAGCAAGGTGAAGGCCCATGGTGTTCAAGGTGAGCTACTGGCTTGGATTGAGGATTGGCTGTCTGACAGAAGGCAGAGAGTTGGGATAAAAGGCTCTTTTTCAGAATGGCAAATGGTGACGAGTGGTGTCCCGCAGGGTTCAGTGTTGGGGCCGCAGCTGTTCACCTTACACATTAATGATTTGGATGAAGGGACTGGGGGCATTCTGGCGAAGTTTGCCGATGATACAAAGATAGGTGGACGGGCAGGTAGTACTGAAGAGGTGGGGAAGCTGCAGAAAGATTTAGACAGTTTAGGAGAGTGGTCCTGGAAATGGCTGATGAAATTCAATGTGAGTAAATGTGAGGTGTTGCACTTTGGAAAAAAGAATGCAGGCATGGGCTATTTTCTAATTGGTGAGAAAGTTCAGAAAGCAGAAGTACAAAGGGATCTGGGAGTGTTGGTCCAGGATTCTCTAAAGGTTAACTTGCAGGTAGAACCTGTAATTAAGAAAGCGAATGTAATGTTGTCGTTTATCTCAAGAGGGTTGGAATATAAAAGCAGTGATGTGCTTCTGAGGCTTTATAAAGCTCTAGTTAGGCCCCATTTCGAATACGGTGTCCAATTTTGGGCCCCACACCTCAGGAAGGACATACTAGCCCTGGAGATTCACACGGATGATCCCTGCAATGGTAGGTTTAACGTATAATGAACGGCTAAGGATCCTGGGATTGTACTCATTAGAGTTTAGAAGGTTGAGGGGAGATCTAATAGAAACTTACAAAGTAACGTATGGTTTAGAAGGGGTGGACGCTAGGAAGTTGTTTCCGTTAGGCAGGGAGACTAGGACCCGTGGGCACAGCCTTAAAATTAGAGGGGGTAAATTTAAAACTGAAATGAGACGACATTTCTTCCGCCAGAGAATGGTGGGCTTGTGGAATTCATTGCCACAGAGTGCAGTGGAGGCCGGGACGTTGGATGCCTTCAAGGCAGAGAAAGACAAATTCTTGATCTCAGAAGGAATCAAGGGCTACGGGGAGAGTGCAGGGAAGTGGTTTTGAAATGCCCATCAGCCATGATTTAAATGGCGGAATTGACTTGATGGGCCGAATGGCTTTACTTCCACTCCTATGTCTTATGGTCTTATGATGATGGTGATTAGAAGGGTCATCTTCTTCCCTCAGGACCACCTGAAGATGGCATGCCATCAGAGCTTGCCAGCTTACTCACTCAATCAAGGCAGCTCACTACCTTACCCTGCCTGCCCCTGTATTAACAGCTGTATCAGTGATTCTCAGCTCATTCAATCAGATTGTTAATGGATGTGGTGAATAGTTGTAATTCCAACACTGAACCCTACAGAATTCCACTGGTCAGTGATTTTCAGCTCATTCAATCTCTCCCTTTGTCTCGTTCCAGAAGAAATTGGCCTGCAATGGTGTAGATAAGCAGAGAGATCTCGGTGTCCATGTACACAGATCCTTGAAAGTTGTCACCCAAGTTGACAGGGCTGTTAAGAAGGCATACAGTGTTTTAGCTTTTATTAATAGAGGGATCGAGTTCCGGAACCAAGAGGTTATGTTGCAGCTGTACAAAACTCTAGTGCGGCTGCACTTGGAGTATTGCGTACAGTTCTGGTCACTGCATTATAAGAAGGATGTGGAAGCTTTGGAAAGGGTGCAGAGGAGATTTACTAGGATGTTGCCTGGTATGGAGGGAAGGTCTTACGAGGAAAGGCTGAGGGACTTGAGGCTGTTTTCATGAGAGAGAAGAAGGTTGAGAGGTGACTTAATGGAAACATATAAAATAATCAGAGGGTTAGATAAGGTGGATAGGAAAAGCCTTTTTCCTAGGATGGTGACGGCGAGCACGAGGGGGCATAGCTTTAAATTGAGGGGTGATAGATATAGGACAGATGTCAGAGGTAGTTTCTTTACTCAGAGAGTAGTAAGGGAATGGAACGCTTTGCCTGCAACGGTAGTAGATTCGCCAACTTTAGGTACATTTAAGTCGTCATTGGACAAGCATATGGACGTACGTGGAATAGTGTAGGTTAGATGGGCTTAAGATCGGTATGACAGGTCGGCACAACATTGAGGGCCGAAGGGCCTGTACTGTGCTGTAATGTTCTATGTTCTATGTTAAAAGAACAGAAAGAGCAAGGTTGGGTGGTGAGGAGACTGACATTTGACTCCTCACCATTTATGAGGAGAAGAAGCTGACCCTGACTCCCCTAACTGGCACACTGGCCAGGTCCACAACCATGTCCCTCATATGATCTTGGAAGTTGCCCCTGTCAAATTGTACGTGATCCCAAGAACTAAAAAAATCAGATTAGTATAGTAGATCTTTATTGACTAAGAGGCTATTAATGCCGTTAAATGCTTGCTGGCCCATTTCAGAGGGGACTTAAAAGTCGAACACATTGTTGTGAGTCTGAAATTACATTTCAAGTAAGGTGAGATTGGTAGATTTCCTTCCCTGAAGGACAGTGGTAAATTGACTGGTTTCCAAGACAAGCTGTTGATTACAAATACAAGCTTTGAATTCCTGATTATAAAGAATTATTAACAGAATTTAAATTCCTCAGCTGGTACTCTGTGCTTCGAAACATAATCCCCGGATTACTAGTCCAATAGTATTCCCACAAAATTACAAGTCTCCATTTGCATTCTTTATCTGCATTTGCATGCAGTCAATGGGAAATGGAATCATGTGACGTGGAAAGCAGGTACTCACCTGGGAATAAGAATTGAGATTAACTCCCAGTAATTTTGTACAGCCCAGTCTTGTAATCACGTCAGGTACTGGAGGTCACCATATTGGGCATGTAGGGTCTAGAAAGCAATGCACTGTCACTTTGTCAAGGTATATATATGTACTTTATAGGACACAACCACATGCTGGTGACAAAGAATGACTACATCACTGATGGCACAGGGAGCTATGCCAGACATCCATTTGTAAACACTGGGACAACTCTACTATCGGTTTGGAAAGTGAAACAACTTTCAAAGCAAGCCTTTGTTATTTGCTCAAATATAACCAGCATTAGTAAATATATGTATGTATCAGTATTATAGGTAAAAATCATAGCAGGGTATTTATATACAGATACACTATTGTAATTATTGTAAATGCTACTGAAGGTCATTTCCCTACTGATAATCTAACTTTGGAAGTGTTCAGTCGGTTAGCTGTTGAAATGAGAATAGTTATACCAATGTGGGAGTAACCAAAACCCATTGAAATCAATGCAGGCAGCATGCCCACCTGGTGCTGTCTATTCATTAAAATGATTTCTGTATGCCGCTAGTGCTGTATATATTGTTTATTGGTGATACACGTGAATAGGGGTTTAATATTATTACCAAATTCCACTACTTAAAACTAGGCTGCAATGTGTTGGCCTGGATTCATGTTCCACCTGCTCCAGGGGTGTGTAATATCATTTCTAAATGGGATGATTAGAAAACACTGTCCCCAAAACTAGGCTGCACTATTTAAAATTTGCCTGAACTTCTTAAAGGGACTGCATGTTGTGGCTGGAGAAGACACTGGAATTTACATTACAAGTGAGTCTGACCTGAGAAAGTGAAGAATGATTGGCTATGAGAGATAGAGTGGGCACCAAGATTCTCAGATTCTATACCACATCACTTGACAAAGGAAATTTATGCTGCGTCCAAATCCGGGGAGTATTTTATCTGTGGGTTTTGGAACTCTACTGGGAAATGGTTGAAAGGAAGACAGAAGCTGCACTGTGTCGGAAGCAGTCACTGGGCACTGCATTTTCACATGTTTGCCAGTTAATGGTCATATGGCAGGTTCGTACCTTGCTGCAGAGAATCTTTAAGCTGGATGGTCAAGAAGAGGCTCTGAGTGACTGAAGAAGCAGTAGGTTGACCATCAGGTAAGTGGGGGACCCGGCAACTGATGACATACATAAATGTCAGTGCCAGGAGTATAGCTCCAAGGAACTGGATGCTGGGCAGCAATGTGTTGGTCATCTTGAATGGCCTGGGAGTAAATGCACCTTCAGAAGCCTGACCTCAACCACTGGTCAAATCACCACATTCCGACCAATCACCTACCAACGCTACTTCTCATTCAAGACTCATAAGCTTCACCTCTGTATACTTAACACTGCTTCAAATCTCACATCACACACTTGCTGTTGTAGTTGCATCTCTCAAACAGATTATACGATATTGGCACACATCACTAGCTTTATTGGCACACAAGTAACCAGAGGGGAAAAACATGCCTGCAATTCTAACCCCTGGAGGAAATGCTGGCTATCATGAGAAGGGCTATTGCTCAAGATATGATCCATGGCAATTGACTCCATTGAAGATGACATAATCCTCATATCAAATTCTCTTTCACTCCTCCTTATTAATTCCTCATCCAGACTTTCTCCTGGTTTCCAACCTGCCTTTAAGCACAACTCTCACATTTATCCTATACCAACATTGCAACTGAAGACACACTAATATTTAATTCACAACCATCAACTCTGAAACTGGCACTATGAATAAATCAGTATGTTGGTGGGAAGTATGTGTGGTGAGACATAAGTTAAAAGTGCAAACAGGGTGGGAGGAGAGGTCAGCTCTCTTCGATCATATGCTTTCATGCCTGCATTCAAAATCCCTTAAACTTCAAGCACGAGGTACCAACTCGATGGGGAACGAGGTCACAAGTTAGTTCTGTTGCAGACAGTTCAAACAAGAGCATCTATGAATATAAGTCACAAAAACAGGCACAGGAATTATGAACATAAAACCTAGGAGCAGCGGTAAGCAATTCAGCTCCTTGAGCCTGCTCTACTATTTGATGTGATAATGGCTGATCTCATCTTGGCTTCAACTCCGCTTTCCTGCCTGCTCCCCATAATCCTTCAAACCTTTATAAATTAAAAATCCATCTATCTCGTCCTTAAATTTAGTCAATGTTCCAGCATCCACTGCACTCTGAAGTAGTGAATTCCACAGATGCATTATCCTTTGAGAGAAGTAATATCTCCTCATCTCTATTATAAATCTGTTGCCCCTTATCCTAAAACCATGGCCGCTCATTCTAGATTGTCCCAAATGGGGAAAAATCTGGAGTAATCTGTCCAGCTCTGGCTGCCTTATTACGGGAAAGATGCGAAGTGTTAGAAAAGGTGTAGAGGAGATTTACCAGGATGTTGCCTGGGGAGGGAAGGTCTCATGAGGAAAGGTTGAGAAAGCTAAGGCTTTTCTCTTTTGAAAGACACAAGATGATGATAGGTGTGTACAAAGTGATCAGAGATACAGTAGATAGCCAGAGACTGTTTCCTCCGGTGGAGGTAGCTTTTATGAGGGGCCATAGTTTTAAAATGAACAGAGGTAGATATCAGGGAAACATCAGTGGTAGGTTCTTTACTCAGAGAATGGTCGGGGCGTGGAATGCATTGCCGGAGAGGGTAGTGGAGTTGGCCTCATTAGGGGCATTTAAGCAGCTATTAGGTAGGCATATGGATGATAGCATAAGGTGGCATTGGAGGTTAGATTGACCTTAGGTTTCGGGTAAAAATTTGGCACAACATTGTGAGCCGAAGGGCCTGTACTGTGCTGTACTGTTCTATGTTCTATGTTCTTTGATGACAATATAACCTTTGTCCATTGTTTCAAAAACCCATCTGGCTCATTAATCACCTTTACGGGAATGAAGCTTCCATCCTTCCCCAGTCTGGACTACATGTGACTCCAGACCCACAGCAATGTGGTTGACTTTTAAATGCCAGCTGGGCAATTAGGGATGGACAATAAATGCTGGTGCAGCCAGTGATGCCCACATCCCATGATTGAATACTAAAAAAAGCTTGTCGTGTTGTGTGTGATCTTTCTCCCTTCTCAATACCAAGAGGACTGCCCAGAAGTGTATCGACATCTGGCAGCAACTGCTTTCTTGAAGTCAATGATAACTAATAAGCAACTGCCAGGAGAAATCTGCAACTTGAGTGAATGTGATTAAAAACATTGTGAACCTTGGCGCTCAACTGGAAGAAACTACTCTACAAGCAGTAGTTAAGCTTTTATCAAATGGTGATTTATGTCATGCAAGGTTAAACAATAAAGAAGTCTGGAGTGTGAACTTCCAAAATGACAGCACAGGCATTTAATCAGTATTGGGTGCTGATTTATAACACAATCTGCCTGCTGTGCATGGCTGAGCTGGACACTGAATACATGCATACTAACCCCTCACCAATATGGCATCCAGTACACTTCACATTGTAAATTTGGGCATGTGCGTAGACCACGATTTTGGGACATTTTAAGTGCCTTCAAGCTTCTTAAACATTACACAATATCAGATAAAAACCAATAGAATTGCGGATGCTGTGAATCGGAAACTAAAACAGAAATTGCTGTAAAAGCTCAGCAGGTCTGGCAGCATCTGAGAAGAGAAATCAGAGTTAGTATTTCGGGTCCGGTGACCCTTCCTCATGTTCTGGCCAGGCCTGCTGAGCATTTCCAGCAACTTCTGTTTTTGTTAAACAGTACACAGCCCAATTTCAGTCCGTGCATCTTAAATTCATTACCTACTGCTTTGTTTCTCATAAATTTGTTCTTAAACATTACTGTTTACACCGCAATGAATACATTTTTATATAGCTCCCTATCATCCCTTTTGTAGTCATACTAGCTTCAGACAGGTTATTAGATGAATTGCATGGCATACTTCTGTTCGTAAATTTTATTTTCACCGTTATCAACACTTTGGTTTCTTTAGAAATCTGGAATGGGATCTTATAGAAGTAATATTTTCTCTGCTGTCACATTTTTGTTTCTCTCCAGGGGTGTCATTTATTATAGCACACTAGTTATGTTCCTGTCATTGTTAATACTTCATAGCAGTTCTGCTTCTCTATGTCAGCTGCGACCCTTATTTTCAGGGCCAACTGTCATGCTTTCTAATTTATGGTTCCATTCACTTGGGTTTCAATTCTACTAAGGCTGTTGTATTTTTTATGTTCCTTTCCTGTCCTGGCACTCAAGAAATGAGCAACATTTAAGAAATTCACTGCAGGAAAAAGTTTGGAACCACAAAATCAAATGCCAGCCATTTGAACATAATTGAAAATGTAGAAATAAAAGGGCGCCCAGCAGCACTGAATCTTCAGAGAATTGTGCTTCAACATGTTTCCAATGCAACTGCTGTGTTAACATTATCTCAATCCATGTCTAGGTCTAGCAGGTCATTTACCCAATTCCATTTACTGTTAATGTCATATTAAAATGCAGAAGAAAATGTCACGTAATTAGAATTCTTAATTCTTTAAGAGGGTAAGTCAAATATACAAATGAAAATAAAATTTCTACAGTTAAGCTTAAAGATCAAAGGAAAGAACCTCCTGTATCTAGGACCCCATTTATGGGCTGTCATTTTTCAATGATCCAAGCTTTGTGAGTCATAGAGTCACACAGCATAGAAACAGATTCTGCGATCCAACCAGTCTACGCCGAACATAATCTCAAACTAAACAAGTCCCATCTTCCTGCTCCTGACCCATATCCCTCCAAACTTTACCCATTCACGTACTTATCCAAATGCGTTTTAAATGTTGTAATTGTACCCACATCCACCACATGACTCAGGAAGTTCATTCCACACGCAAACCACCCTCTGTGTAAAAAATATTCCCCTCATGTCTTTTTAAAATCTCTCTCCTGTCACCTTAAAAATGTGCTCTCTAGTCTTTAAATCCTCCATTCTGAGGAAAGACACCTACCATTCACCCTATCTATACCCCTCATGATTTTATAAATTTCTATAAGCTCTCAACTTCCTACGGTCCAGTGAAAAACGTCCCAGCCTACTGAGCTTTTCTTTATTTCACGACAAACCATCTCACATAAATTGTAATAAAATTGTGATATCAAGTATCCTGAAAAGAACTGCAAAACATTGGAATCTGCCTTTTTGCTGTTTTAAATATCAGTAAATGTCTATCTTTTAACTTTATTTCTTTACTTTTCTAATTTATACAATGAAGAACTGAAATGCAGAATTTTTAGCTTTTTTCTTTATTTTTCTATTTTTGTATGTAGTCTATTTTCATACTCAAGATTTGTAACTAGGTACTTTGTATCTGAGATGGCATGTGTGTGGAGAAATTGTACAATTTTCACTGTACTCCTGTATTTTTATACTTGAGTACACATGACAATAAAATCTAATTCTAATTCTAAAATATAAGTGAGTCATTAATTTTGGTTATCTGAGGTATTAACGCTTTTTCTATGATTTTTCTGTTGTTCCAAATTTTATTCTCAAATCAGTCCAAGTAAGTTGTGTAACATATACATCATGCTCTCATGAAAATTTATTGTTCCTGCTGTTTGAGATCAGAGAATATTGAGTATTCCTAAACAAACATAATAATTCCAATGATGTATTAAAACCCCGTTGAATCACAATGATATAAAGTACAGTGAAAGGTCTCAGAGAGTAAAAAGCTGCGAAAAGAAGGCGTATAAGCAATTATAAAATTAGCACAAAGATGTTAGAATTATTTTTGAAGCGAGAGAAGGGTCAGAAGAAGTACAGGTCAATGAAAATAAAGAAATGGTGGACAGATTGAATAACACTTACACCAGTTCTTCAGAACATTCATACTGAATCAAGGTAAGTTGTTTACTAAAATGAAAACATAAAGACATGATGGCATTACTGTGGCAAATCCACAGTAACAGATGGTTTCTGTTCCAGGGATTTAACAGTTCGGGTGAGAACAATGAAGATGCCTCAGATGTAACCTTCCTATGTTGTCTTGACTTGGAAACTGTCGTTGGTCATTTTACAATCGGAAGTGTTACTCTTTAATTTTAGAAAGGTGAATGGGGGGGTGGAATTATGGAATGATAAAGAATTGTTTACCAGGTAGCTACAAGGTCATTCTGACCTGAAATTCTGATATGGATTTTTTGCTCCCGGGCTGAGAGTTAGGATAGTTCCCTGTTCGGTGTTGAGATTTTCAATAAAATCTAAAACCTGACCTTGCTTTTGTAGCAACGGTATTTATATGGTTAGCCCAGTTCAATTTCTAGTTAATGGCAAACCCCAGAGAAACTGATAGCGGGCTACTCAGTGATGGTGATAGTGATATCAAGTAGTGGTGATTTGATTTTCTTTTGTCAAAGATGACGATTATACAGCCCTTTTGTGGGGTAAATGTTATACGCTACTAGCTTATCAAGTCTGAGTGTTGATCAGGTCTTGATGTATGTGAACATTGGCTGTCTCAGTATATTAAGAGCCCTCACTGAGGTTTGGGTGCCTAGAGGAAAAACATCTTTATTGTTGGTATTTGTAATAAGATCACTTCAGTTCTTGCCTAGCATAGCATAATGTGTTTTATATTTTCCTTTTATGCAACAAACTGTGTTCTTTTGTTTAATGTACACTGGCAGCCTTTTGTGAAGATGGTCAGTAACTGACCTCCATGATAAACAAATTGCAATAATAAAATTTAATGTCCGTCTAAGTATGTTTGGTACAAGGCTGTGCTAGAGCAGTCTAGACATCAGAATTTAATCTTAAAGGGGGTTGTGGTTTCTTCTACTCTGGCCCTTCTAGTGGACAATGTTATATCTCTATTCCGCACCAGCCTGAGGGTTTCATAAAGATATTATGAGTGATGTCTGGACAGAGTTTCTCTTTGACTCCCAGCAGCTATCTTACGATGGTGTGGGGATCTTGGAAGGAGGCAGAAGCCTGTGAATTCTCCAACATGTACACAACAGGGCTACTCCCACAATACCCTAGCACAGACCTCCCAAATCTTGTATTGATAATCATGTGTAAGTTTAATATAGGTGGAGTGGACAAACAATTATCAAATTCCGCAGGTTGATGATAATGTATTCTGAAAGCAATGTGTGCACAGTCCATACTATCCTGTAACTGGGACAAGCCAGTGATGGTGCAGAATCCAACAGTTGGGCTGCTTGACTCTCATCATCGAGAGGAAGGATGAAAGACGTGGGATTCTCAGGAAAGATCAACAGTTGCTCCTTGACATGAACTGTTGGCATAAAACTTTTGAGCAGCTGTTACCTTGGTAGCCATGGGGATCAGATGGCTACTCTGTCTGGAAATGGTGGCCCAGGATCCCTGTGGTCTGGGAGCTGTAGAAAATGACAGGAAGATCTGGAGATGTGGAGCTGAATCAGTCTCCTTTGCTTCCTGGATTTCTTCAGTTCTGTTTCTCCCTCAGGAAGCTGTGAGACTGCCCCTGGAGATTACTGCTCTTGCAGGGACTTGCTGATGACATTGAAATCGCTCTCCCTTTCAACATCCTATTTGCATTTGACGTAACACCATAAGGACTCCCATCATGTTGATGTGCTTGTCAGATTCTGGAGATAATCTGTGGGTAAGATCAGAAAGAGAACACCATTTCACTAACTACACTCCTAAATGCTCCCTTCAGTCACTGAAATACCAGGCTATGCCCTGACACAGTGTGCCATGGAGGATTCACTAGGAAGTCAATCTCATGTCTTGAAAAGGAATTCTGAGACATTTAGACTTATCCAAATGTATGTTGCAGGACAAAAATGTTCATGCAACACTGAGAGCACCGGATTGCCCACCTTGTTAAGAAGTATCCTTGAACATTAGACACTATGTTCATGCATACTTACAGTATGTAAATGGGGCAGCTTTGAAGTGTTTCAAATGTAAGTTATTAAATGTGTGTCAGAAATGCCACAGCCAAGTGACAATTCCAAATTCACATTTGATTACGTTTGCTTATCTGACTTAGCAAGGAGGCAATTAGTGTGAACAACAAAGTGGTCACGATTGCACAAGGCCATTATTTGTGATGTTCATTCTTGGATGACGAATGGCCTGCTGAAAAGATGTAATTTGATGCCGTTTAGGCAGCATTATTGATTCAGAGGATACATGATTCACACAATCCCTCTACCAGGGCCTCAGACACATCTAATTTTACTCCAACCCCAAAGACAAAAGCAGAAACTTACTGTGTCCATTCTGCATTCATTTTGTCAACCATTTTGTGTCATTTTTGTGAATTTGACTTTGGATCGATGATAGCAAAGTTTCAACTTTGTATCCTTGTCACTGACTTGCAGGACCATCCTTCATGTCTCCTTTAGGTTTGCTACCCCTCTGCCCTCATGAATTTTCAGCCTCTTCACATCTCCATTCAGCCCCTTTATATAACCATTAATGGCCCCAGGTTACCCTTAGAACAAATCCTTGGTGGGTCTACTCTTATGTTCTATCAGATAACTCTCTTGTCTTGAATTGCCCCTTTTCACTGTAATCATGCCCTCAGCAGCCTAGTCTAATGAAGCCTATTGCCAAACTTGAGGTTTTCACTTTCCACAGGACTCATCAGACTGCCCTCTGTTAAATCCTCTAGTCATTAATATCGACAGGGTTGACTGCAGTTTCCTACCCTCACCACACTTACTCCCGGTACTCACTTGCAAGAGCAGCCCATCCGAGCATGGCCTAGCTCCCAAACCGAGGTCTACACAGTTCCTCACCTTATGTTCCTGCTCTTTTTTGTACTTAACTTGCAAGACAGACTGTAGCTCAATCCCTGAAACTGAAAGGATTTGAGATCCTAGACTCTGCAAGCGGCAAATGCCTGATTTAGTGTGGCCAATCCCCTGGGCTGGAAACAGATGAGCCCCTTACTGTGGTGATACCCCATTGCCCTGGTTGATCATAGCCTCCCACGACTCTACTGAATCCCCTTTGAATTTCAGATATGCCATTTGTTTGAAGTATTCCCAATGTATTTGCAGGATAATACGTACTGTAGTGTAGTCCAGCACTGTACAGTGACATTGGCATGGCAGAGTGGCCTTGTGGTTAGCACTGCTGCCTCCCAGCATCAGGGACCTGGATTTGATTCCACTCTCCGGCAACTTTCTGTGTGGAGTTTGCACATTTTCCCCATGTCTGCGTGGGCTTCCTCCAAAGATGTGCTGGCTAAATGGATTAGCCAGAGGAAGTGTCACATTACAGGGATGGGGTATAGGGGTTGGTCTGGGTGAGATGCTCTTTGGAGGGACAGTGTGGACTTGATGGGCCAAATGATGGGCCTGCTTCTTTATGGTAGGGATTCCAAGATACTATATCAATCTCCTTGAATGTTCAGTCCTCTGAACTGTGAGGAGATATCTGTCCCTCCGCTGCCTCTGCCCCGCACTAAACAAAATCTGGTCACAGCATCCAATTAAAAGTAAAGTGAGCACTCATGCATGCTAAGAAATGAAGCTAAGAGTCATAAGATGCATGATATGTAGATGCATGAGCGTGTGCATGTTACTATACACAAAGCAAGCCAGTAGAAGATTGCAAGTCATATGTTTTGCTGAGCCCCAAAGTGAAGCCCTGAAGGACAGAATTAGTTTATGGGTTGGTCCAAGAGCAGGCATGATATTCTGTTGTGTTGAGGCTGGTGTTTTGTCAATACTGACATGCATGGACACAGGGTGGAAGAAGAGGACGGAATTTATGTAGCAATATGATGAAGACGGATTTAGATGAAGGTCAGAGAAGCAACCGGTGAACTCTTCCCTTTGAAGAACCACTCTAAATTTTGTGCCAGGAATAGGTGCTGTCCAGTTTCTTGAGAATGGAATAACCAGATAGGATTCTCCAATTTGTTGCAGTTCTTGATGGGAATCTCAAGCTGTTAAGCTCCCAGGCAAGAAGGGATGAAGTGATTCCCCTCAGTTGCTCACCTGCCCCTCAGTAGGTTGTTTTAAAGAAGGGTCCACGCCCGAAACATCAGCCTTCCTGCTCCTCTGATGCTGCTTGACCTGTTGTGTTCATCCAGCTCTTCACCTTGTTATATCACATGTACACACATATTAGCAATGAGGTAAGTCCAAAAATAGAGGTTAACAAGAATACAGATGGGTATCTGTACTGTTTGTGAAGAACAGATAGTCGTTGCAGTGAATGGTACTAATGGCACTGATGTTGGTAGTTGAATAGACACTGTCAAGATTCTTGATTTCGTAGGTTGATTTGTCGCTTCTGTTTTTTTTCCGCAGTGGCTGATTGGCAGTACTAAGAGTGAGGGAGATTTCCCTTCCTTTACCTGCTACGCAGAGGTACTGCACTGTTACCACGTTCATCTTCCTCTACACTCACCGTTGGCAATGCATCCATTCTGATGCTGTTTCTTCCAGTTTTGTGAATAGTTATTAAAATGTATGGACATAGCATCAAACTCTAGCAAAAGAGTCATAAATTTAAAACCAAGGTTCCCAAGTGATACTAACATTTTCATCACAAGAGACATGCGATCTGTTCACTCATGATTTATATGAATCTTGTTACACCATACCATCCAGGCTCTGGGTTTTACCATTGACTCTCAATCAGAGAGGTTGGAAGACTGTCTAGTTGGGGCTTTCATTTGAGTTATTGATGTGCTATAGCCTGCTCCCCTAGATCAGTGGGGCTGCTGAGCTGCAGCCAAGAATTTAGAGGCAAAGAGTTAGGCAGGGGTCAGAGTAGGAGTGTGTGGACAATAGATTATCAATATACAAATACAATGTGGCAGCTGTCAGAAAAATGATCACACATCAGTTGCACATGAAACCTCTGCAATCCAAGAAGGCAATGATTTCATCTGAAAGAACCCCCAGGGTAACATATGTGCAGCCAGTAATGTGCTGGACTTGGCAGAAGCCTGTAATATTTGCAAGTTCCATAGTAATTTTTGCTGATTCTTCCCTACGCCTGTGGTGAAAGAGATGAATGTGTATATCTGGTACACATTGCATGAGGTGCCTGTTTAATAAGAGCGAAACATCTGAGGACTGCAGTAACCTTGATTGAAACAGTTTTTGGCATTTGGCTTCAGGTCTTGTATCGAGGGTGACACAACTCAACAACAGTTTTCCTTAAGAAGCAGAACATCCTAATGTACTAAAATGTGATAATGTACTGAGAAAGGGTCACTAGACCCATAATGTTAACTCTGTTCTCTATCCATAGATGCTGCCTAAATGGGAGAGTATTTCCAGCAATTTTAGTCTTTGATATTAATACACTGTTCCTTACAGAGGTTAGGATTGCGGTCCTGGGCTTCTACATCCTCTTGCTGATGAGGTAAGATTTCCTGTCTCCTTCCTTTGGTCTTCCATGCAGCTACAGCTCTGACTGCTGCCTCCTTCCACTGCCTCCTCCCCCTCTCATTTTGCCAGAAACATCCCAAAATGAAGCTGCCAACAGCCCCTACTGAATATCCTGCAATCAGCACAATGAAAGGATCTTAGAATCATAGAATCCCTATAGTGCAGATAGAGGCCATTTGGCCCATTAAGTTTGTATTAAACTTATTTTAACTGGCAGTGTTAAAAAAGGATGCTAATTTTTCACCACATGGTCTACTATCCTAGCCACTACATATGCATGCACACATACATGCACACACATGGACATATTCCAGTTCACAGGAAGTGAGGGCATGCTGAAAGAAGCAGAGTTTGCATTGAGTATGAGGATTGAATCAGAACAGTAACTTTTGGCATTTGGTTCAAGCTAAATTATGATTACATATGTGCATAACAGAGGGGGCAAATAATAGACACACTGCATTGTTAATTTTGGATAAACTCTTGATTGAGATCATTCTTGCTAAAACAAAGGAATAAAGAGAGACAGTGATTGTGTAAATTAGAATAGTTTACTCTCCATGTTACTCAGAAACAACCATCACATAAAATGCATTATATGTCATGATATTGGGAGGTTTTATGAATGTTGTAGCCTGAGACATTGTTCCAGGGGAATAGATACATGGTCTCAGCACCCAGCTGTCTTTTTGATTAGGTTTTGTAATTTAAGTTGAGCAGCCTAATCAACACTTGTAATTCACCTACTCTAACTTCTAATTTGCAAGCTCAATTTGCATTTTCCAAACAAGAACTCAGATTCAAAATCAATGTATAAAATTGCCATTAGTCATAATGTTGCTGTTACTAAGATCAGCTGTATTGTTAAAACATCAAAGAGAAAAATTAGACACAGCAAGTCGTAATGTTATAAATAGAATGGTAGATAAGAACAAGAACAAAGAAAATTACGGCAAAGGAACAGGCCCTTCGGCCCTCCAAGCCTGCACTGACATGCCACCCGTCACAACTAAAACCCCCTACACATTCGGGGGACCGTATCCCTCCATTCCCATCCTATTCACATATTTGTCAAGATGCCCTTTAGAAGTCACTATCATATCTGCTTTCACTACCTCCCCCAGCAGTAAGTTCCAGGAACCTCTGTGTAAAAAACTTGCTGCGTACATCACCTTTAAACATTGCCCCTTGCACCTTAAACCCATGGCCCCTGGTAACTGACTCTTCCACCCTGGGAAAAAGCTTCTGACTGTCCACTCTGCCCATGTCCCTCATAATCTTGTAGACCTCTATCAGGTCAACTCCCCCCCCCAAACCTATATCATTGCAGTGAGAACAACACAAGCTTCTCCAACCTCTCCTCATAGCTAATGCCCTCCATACCAGGCAACATTCTGGTAAATCTTTTCTGTTTCTTAAATAACAGCTAGTCGATGCTGCAAGCCAACTGCACTGCAATCTATAGGTTCTGCATCTATCGTTAGCTACAAAATTTTGAAATATATTATCTGGTCTCTGAACGGTTTGTTGAACTATTACAAATATATTAAGATAAATTTTACAAGACTTTCTGCCATTGAAAGGTTCTGAAACTGGTATCACAAGATTGAATGTGGTCATTTCAAATATCACATATTGAAGACATTGAAGGGTCCCACAGAATTTACCTTATTATCCAAACAAACCCTTTATATGTCATGGGAGGGGCCTCTATGGCACTTATATGAGCATTTTCATAAATTACAAAAAGTGAAAGTGATATTACACTGAGCCTCTCAGGGTTTAAAGTTTAATGTATACAACCCATTCACATCCTAGTCAATAATCCTCTCTTAACTAACACCCATATCACCCATGAATTTGCCATTTACGGGCTATTATACTGTGAAAATGGACTCCTTGTTTGCTGTCATTTCAGTAATTTCTTGTCAATAAAATTCTTAAAAGTATAGTTAACTTGAAGCTTAACTCAAGTAGCTTAACCAAGAGATAAGATAAGACATAACATGAATGTAAATCACTAGGTTGAATATTTCCTACCCCTGAAATGAGGTTGGCAGTGGTGTGCCAGTTGCAAAATATGCTGAGAACAGAAAAATGCAATTTTCGGTATTCAGAAAAAGAAGGCTGATCTTGTGTGCAAAGTTTTAATAGATAGATGAAAATCTTGAAAGTGGGTGGCCTAATCCTACCTCATTTTTATGGAGTTTGCTACTTTCTCAGAGGGTGGAGAGGAACTAGATGGCAACAATTCCCAACATGATAGTCAGTTCCAGCTCACCCGTGTCTTCTCCCATGCCTCCATTATGGCCAGCGCTCCCCAACATCTTACAGTACACTCCATGGGCAGTAACTCCCTGTACTCACCATCCATGAAGATCAGCAGCAGCCTTACCCTACCATCATGGCACATCCCCAACCGGCACACAGCATAATTCACCACTTCAGTTCTGCACTTTGCATTGTACTGGCACCTTACATTGCAATGCTGTTACCGGGCAATTTTGTGAGCCGGGACAGGGACCCAGGTCAATGGCTGGGAAGCAGAAGTAATGTCAGGCAAGCTGTAAAATTTCACCTAAGTTCTACAATTTACAAACACCTTCCAAGGTCTTGAGGTGTGTACAGGGTCTAGGAGCTGGTCACCTCATGCCTTGGATAATAGAGTACTTATGGCTAGAGGTGTTAGAGTGAGTGAGCCAAAGTTCTCATTCTTCTTACATGCATAAGTCATCCTCTGCATCTGTGCCACATGGTGTATGCAGCATACATTATGGGCGCAGGCTGCATCTCCGAGATCTTAGCTTGTCCGCTTAGTGCTCACCGCCTCAGTGCCTACATGTAGTTCACAGCATTTGTGCCTTGTCCGTCCTGGCCTTTTTGTACATTGGTACCTCTACAGAACTTACAGCACAGACACAGAGCTAGGCAGGTTGCCAGCATCAATCAGTCAAGGCAGTTGCTCCACATTCCACCAATGTCATACCAGCAGCATGTGCTAGCAGCTCATGTGGGGGACACGTTACTGGTGCGACAACCAAATGACCATGTCACAATGTCTATGGGGAGTAGTCTTTAGTTGAGTCCAGGGACACTGTTATTAATCTCTGGCAAAGGCTCACTCAGTCAAGGGCATTGTCTGGTCCCAGTCTAGCTATGTCAGTTAAGTGTTTGGGAAAACCAGGATTATAGGATCTGTATTCTTAAGGTCTGAGAGTAGGCTGCAGTCACTCTTGAAGATCCAGTACAACCAGCATGCAGCAAAGTTCTTACATGCCTTGAGCAGCATACATCAGAATCATCAATACAGGCTGCATCTCAGGAATCTCAGCTTGTTGTCCTTGTTTTGCATTCCCAGTATAATCCCAACAGCAAATACAGCTTGTTATCGTAGTTTGCTATTACACACAACACTTCGTTAGCCACTAACAGTCTCTGTTAATAGCTATTCTCTCTACTAGCCAGATCATTATCCACTCCTTCATCTGTCCAACTGTTCTTCTTTCTCTATGAGCTCTATTGCCACCTATCATTTACTCCTTAGCCCCACCCCTACTCTTGTTTCAGCATATAAGCCAACATTTTCTTAGCTATCATCAGTTCTGAGGAAGGACCCCTTGACCTGAAATCTTAACTTTGAGTTCTCTCTGCAGATGCTGCCAGATCTGCTGAGCTCTTCCAGCAATTTCTGTTTTTATTTCTTATTTACCACCATCTACAGTTCTTTAAGTTTTTAGCAAATGTAGCTTATCAGTTTGTTCTTCTTTCCCTTTGTCCTACTTGCGGTAGGTGCTGAGCGATGGGTGGAGTATTGAAATGAAAGTCTGTCTTCATATTCAGCAAACGCTGCACTGGGCTATCCATTGCAACCACCAATGTGTCCACAGAGACAGCTTGATGCTAGCACAGGTAGGAGTTGTAGACTCCTTCAAACTTCAATCCAAATTCCTGAATGTTTCCAACAATCAGTGTACTCCTCCTGTGGAGCTTATGCATTTTTATGAAGTTATTAATGAGTGACTCCATAGGGTTCTCTGCTGCTCGAGCCTAAGCAGGACTGTGTTCATCAGCACTCCTCTGATTGCCAGTGATCTTGGCTGCTTCTTCCTTAGCCAGCTGTGGAGATATTGTTGTGATATGCTCACCAGAAGACGCTCCTGACTCTGATTTGGCTAACATATCCACTGAGGTGTCAGGATCTGAGCTGGGGAGGAGTGCAGGAGGCAGCCTTGCCAATGAAGGATCTGTGGCTTTTTATGCAGAATGAGGTAGTGTGTGGAGGAGCGGCTGTCTTCAGATTGATGCTGTGCAGATGTTGCTGGTGCCTGAAGAAGAACAGAGAGAGAATGAGTTGCAAAATAGCAATAGGCTTTAGGGTTAGGAATACATTCGGAGTTGGTAATAGGAGAACAGTGCAGCAGTTGACAATTAATCGTTCTTGGTAAATAGAACATGAATTTTTTAGGCATCACCCCATGAGCAGTCTCTATCCTCTTCTGCCGAGGCTTAGTTGATGATGAGAGAAATGAAGGACGGCCCACCACCCGTTTTGACTCTCTCCTGCAATGAAACAAAGAGAGGGACTGAAGTGGCACCTCTGGATTGTCCCTTTAAATACTGGAGTTGATGTCTCATCATGCCAGTCGGTTTTGTGCCTGCTTGCACGGCTTAGACAGGAAACCTGTCACTGAAATGATCCTGAAACTGCTGAGTTAAACCTACAGAGGTGCTAAACGTGCTTTCGGGTTTCCTACATGATATCAGACAACACAACAGACCCCCACTTCCCACACTGCTCCCAGTGCCCAAGCCAGTCGGTATTAGGAGGAGGACCTGAGTGTCAATGGGAAGGTTCTTCAGTCAAACTGTTTGAAAAGTGTTGTATTTTTCAGACTTCACTGATCCTCAGTACAGGGCCTACAGTACCAGGTTAGAGCAAATCTGTGCTCACAGGCCCTTGAAAATTCTGTGGGCAGCTATCAGTTAAACGATTGATGAGTGTTATTCCTTCACTACTAGCTGCTAAATATGAATCATTGACTTTGGGCAGTGACAAGTCTCCCATCAGTGTCAGCTGTGACATAATATTTATCAGTCAGAATGAATAGGATGAATTTGAACAAAGCTGGTCGCAGATCACACATGAGAATATATGTTCCAATGAAGCTGTGCTGTTTGGATTCAAAACAAAATAATCTATAGCATGGATGTGGCTTTACAATTTTTAAAAAAACTTGGTAGACTTAAAGAGTGGATGAAAACTCACCCTTTGGTCAGTTTTTGTGAAACTTGCAGTTTATTACATGTCTTTACTATGTTAGCAAGTTCTTTTTATTGAATGATAAATTCCCTATGATTGTGCTTGGTACAAGGCTACTTCGTGAATTCTAGTTGTCTCTTGCAACTTTGAACATCGTCTATATTTCCAAATGCCATCAAGCCCACCGACTCCCACAGCTACCTAGAATACACCTCCTCCCACCCACCCTCCTGCAAAAATTCCATCCCCTATTCCCAATTCCTCCGCCTCCGCCGCATCTGCTCCCACGATAAGACATTCCACTCCCGCACATCCCAGATGTCCAAGTTCTTTAAGGACCGCAACTTTCCCCTCACGGTGATCGAGAACGCCCTTGACCGCGTCTCCCGCATTTCCCGCGACACATCCCTCACACCCCGCCCCCGCCACAACCACCCCAAGAGGATCCCCCTCGTTCTCACACACCACCCCACCAACCTCCGGATACAACGCATTATCCTCCGACACTTCCGCCATTTACAATCCGACCCCACCACCCAAGACATTATTCCATCCCCTCCCCTGTCTGCTTTCCGGAGAGACCACTCTCTCCGTGACTCCCTTGTTCGCTCCACACTGCCCTCCAACCCCACCACACCCGGCACCTTCCCCTGCAACCGCAGGAAATGCTACACTTGTCCCCACACCTCCTCCCTCACCCCCATCCCAGGCCCCAAGATGACATTCCACATCAAGCAGAGGTTCACCTGCACATCTGCCAATGTGGTATACTGCATCCACTGTACCTGGTGCGGCTTCCTCTACATTGGGGAAACCAAGCGGAGGCTTGGGGACCGCTTTGCAGAACACCTCCGCTCAGTTCGCAAAAAACAACTGCACCTCCCAGTCGCAAACCATTTCCACTCCCCCTCCCATTCTCTTGATGACATGTCCATCATGGGCCTCCTGCACTGCCACAATGATGCCACCCGAAGGTTGCAGGAACAGCAACTCATATTCCGCCTGGGAACCCTGCAGCCATATGGTATCAATGTGGACTTCATCAGTTTCAAAATCTCCCCTTCCCCTACTGCATCCCTCAACCAGCCCAGTTCGTCCCCTCCCCCCACTGCACCACACAACCAGCCCAGCTCTTCCCCCCCACCCACTGCATCCCAAAACCAGTCCAACCTGTCTCTGCCTCCCTAACCGGTTCTTCCTCTCACCCATCCCTTCCTCCCACCCCAAGCCCCACCCCCCGCTACCTACTAACCTCATCCCACCTCCTTGACCTGTCCGTCTTCCCTGGACTGACCTATCCCCTCCCTACCTCCCCACCTACACTCTCTCCACCTATCTTCTTTACTCTCCATCTTCGGTCCGCCTCCCCCTCTCTCCCTATTTATTCCAGTTCCCTCCCCCCATCCCCCTCTCTGATGAAGGGTCTAGGCCCGAAACGTCAGCTTTTGTGCTCCTGAGATGCTGCTTGGCCTGCTGTGTTCATCCAGCCTCACATTTTATTATCTTGGAACCTCCTTCTATTGTTCTTTTGTGAATGAACATCATATCATGTAAATGCGGATCAGCCTGCATATTCAGGAAGTTGACAATAATAGCCAATGTGAATTGGAATTCCCAACGGCAAGTTTCCCTACTCCTAAAAAAAATGTAAAAATCTATCTTCTGTGATCTGTTGAAACTAATCAGTGTCAATGACACATGGCCTAGTTTGAAACTGAATACTGAGAAAAGTGTTTCCATCCTTTTCCACACAACATGCTGAAAGACATCAGTATCAACTTCCCCTTCAGAAGGGTGAGCACGAGGTGGATGGGATAAATATAACTGCTTTCAAGACTTACACTTCAGAGTTAATTGCCATCTCTTATGAAGGGTATTAGACTTGATGGATGTGTTGGCAATTCTAGTGAGGTATTGTGCCATTGAGTCAACTAACTTCAAGGGCTGAGTGAGTCAACATCATTGAAAATATACAGCTACTGCGACATCTGCAATATTTAAATGCAATTTCCTCTGCTGATTACAGCAATCAATTGTTGAAAATATTAGTAGGTGCTTCACTCTATTTATTTAGACAAGAAAAACATTAAATACACAGGAAGTACATTTTATTTTCTTTGACTGCATGTATTTGAGTGCAGCTGTTTAGAAGACCCTGCAAATGTTAAATGTGACAAATATTGGCTAGGAAGTTTTATGTATTTTGATTTTAGTAACTGATGCCCAGACCCCAGCTGTTTTAGTAGAAGCAACATACTGCAGGTGCCAAACATCTGTAAAAAGCTAGGAAGCTTGCTACAGTTGTCATCAGGCCTCAGACCAATCAAAGGGGATAGCCTTCGCTCAGGGAATCCTGGTACAGTCAGTAAAGGCAGCCTCTGATATTAGTCTAGGCTATGCTTGGGGCATTCAGATTCAGAATCATCTCCCCAAAAGGGGGTAAGAAGCCAAACATCAGGCAGTACCCCACCCATCTTGAGGCTTTCTGCCTTTTTTATGGGCTGCTTTTTTCCAGGGATGAAAGAGAGAGGCAGATATTGCAGAAGGTGAAAGTGGGTGGTAGCACTGTTACTGTTGGTGCTGATGGGGCGTGAGTGAGTAGAGGCAGTGCAGAGGGCATGCAGGGTCAGTAATGTCACAGTTTGGGATGAGTAAGAGTGAGTGGGAAAGATGGTGAGAGTAATATTGAGAGTGTGATTCTCAGTGGAAGATGGATACAGTAGCAGATATAGAGATGGCAGCACTTAGGCTGCTGGAATGGAGGAGATCACTGACTTCTCACGAGAACACTGTGCAATCCTCAGAATGGTTGAGACTGTTTTAGCTGACATGGTAACTTTACATCAGGCAGGTACAGACCGTTGCTGTGGTCTCCACTACTGGTCATGGATGAACAGGAACTCCTGCGTCTGCACCATTCTGCCCAATAGAACTTCCAGGTACCTGCCTGCAAAGCAAGATGAGGAGCTTCCCCTGTCTGCCATGTCTGAGATAAATGTCAGGAACTGTGGAGGAAATCTCAGGAAAGTGATTAGCCAGGTACACAAACCAAGCTCTTAAAATATGGTGCCAATGCCACAGGCTTAAGGAAATTCCAGGATCTCTGATGAGTAGCGAGTTAGTCTGAGAATGGCCTGTAGCAAGATGAGGCAGAAATATGTCATGACTCTTGAGAAGAGGGTTCAAATGTTAACTGAAGCAGTGAGTTTGGTAAGATGTCATGAGGAAACATGTTCAGTCTCATGGTGAGAATCACTCCACCAAACCCGATGAGACCACAATTGACCACAAAGCGGTCAGATTCTACCTTTAGTTGATGATTGAAGGCAAATATGACCTCCTCTCCCTCTCCCACTCCACAGACACTATCAGATCTGTTGAGCTCTTCCAGCACTTTCTGCTTTTATCCACAATAGCTTCTTAACTTTGCAAAAGGATGGAAAGGATTGATTCCATCCCACTTTGACTATCCTGTTAAAGCGAACTGTGCGTTAGCTCAGTTTATAGCATACTTTCTTCTGAGTTGGACAAGCCGACACTAATTGTACAGCCCGAGAGAGTAGCAGAATTGAAGATGCTGTCCTATATATGAACCGTAAAACTCCTTTCCAGCTTGGTTATACGACTGAAAGATCTTGCTGCACTATGTTTAGTGTCTTGGCCAAAATTTCCCAACCAGCTAAAATCATCTGGTCACGTGTCTCACTTACATTTATGGGATCCTAGCTGTAGCTCTAATAGCTACTGAGTTTTGCCTGAATAATAATCATGACTGAGATAGTGAGGGCTGTAAATGCTGGGGTTAGAGATAACAGTTCTGAAGAAGGATCCCAACCTGAAACATCAACTTTCCTGCCAGAGATGCTGGAGGCAGCTTCATCGATGAAGGAGCTGTGGGGCTGGGAAAGGTAGATGGGATGGTGACAGAAGATGCTGGCCTCATCACATGACCAACATTCCCTCTCATCCTCACCTCCTTGGCCTGACACAGCCTGCCCATCTTCTCTCCCACCTATCCACTCCTCCCACCTCACCGACCAATCCCCACCACTCCCTCTCTGCACTCACCTATCACCATCCCAACTACCTTCCTTAGCCCCACACCTCTTCTCTCTATTTATTTCTGAGCTCCGCTTCCCCTCCCCATTTCTGAAGAAGTGTCCTGATGTGAAACGCCAACTTTCCTGCTCCTCTGATATTGCCTAGCCTGCTGTGTTCTTCCAGCTCCACACTTTGTTATCTATTAACCATGACTGTTCTTTTAGAAGTATTTCATTGGGTATGAAATGTTTTAAGATACAAAGTAGTGTGCTGTCTAAAAGCACATGCTTTGCTTCTTAACATTAACATTGGATTGCTTTTGCCAAATAGTGTGCAAGATGCTTGATCAATTAACTTAATGTCTTGTTTTCAAACATTGAGTGCTTATGGCTTTCTACAAGTCAACTATTCTCATGTAACTATTCTCTGCAGTGAATCACAACCCAAAGCAAACACGATACAATGAGACACCTTTGTTTTTTATGTTCTTATTTACCTCACTGGAGTATGGAAAAGCAGTGATGAAAAAGTAAAGTGAATCTCTTTCAGAGTTGTATTATTTGTTGTTTCTTAGTGTACATTGATTACAATCAGCAGACACGTGTTTTAATAAGTGTGTTAGGTACACAGGTCCAACAGAAGAACACTGAACATTAATCCAATAATGATAAAGAACTCAATTGTCTGACTGAATATCCCATTGTCAGAAAATATGAGTAGATGTGGAATTTAAATTCCAAATAGGTCTCTAGTCTAGTAGTCAAAATGAAAGAGTTGTCATAAGCAAGATGCCAGAATTTTTGTTTTAAATATACACCTTTTGGAAAAAAAACAGGGCATCTCTGCAGCAGATCCTCAGGAAAATGTCCTAGGACCAACCATCTTCAGCTAATACATCAATGACCTTCCCTCCATCATAAAACCAGAAGTACTTATGTTTGCCTATGATTGCAAAATATTCAGCACCATTCACAACTCACAGAAACATACACTACGTAAGAGGCCCTTTGGCCCATCAAGTTGATACTACCGAAACTATACAAGTACCTACGCTAGTCTCACTTTCCTGCTGTGGGCCCATTGTCTTGAATGCTATAATATCTCAAGAGCTCTTCCAAGAACTTTTTAAATGCTGTGAGGTTATCCGCCTCAACTACTCTCCCAGGCAAATTATTCCAAACCCTGCCATATTCTAGGTGAAAAATGTTATCCTTAAAACCAATCTAATCCTCCTGCTATTCTTTTAAATGTGTGCCCCCTTGTTCATGAGTCATCAAGTAAAGGAAACAACTGCTTTCAATCTGCCCCTCATAATCTTATACATTTCTATCAGCTTCTCTCAGCCTTCTCTGTTCCAAAGAAAACAAACCAAGATATTCCAGCCTCTTGCATAGTGAATTGCTTCATGCATTTCCTCCCTCCAGTGTGACCACATCCTTCTTACAGTGTGGTGACCAGAACTGCTCATGGTACTCTAGTTGTGGCCACACCAAACTTCTGTGCAGCTCCAACGTAACTGTTCCTCTTCTATAATCTATGCCTTGACTGATAGAGGCAAATTTTCTGTATACTTTCTTAACTATCCTACTAAACTGTCCTGCTACTTTCTGGAATCTGTGGGCAAGCTTCCTGAGATTCCTCTGTTCCACTGAGATTCCTATGGTGTCCTGCCATTAATTGTGAACTCCCTCGCCTTATTATTTCTTCCAAAATGCACCACCACGCATGTATCTCCGTTAAATTCCATCCATCTGCCCATCTGACCAATCTGTCTATGTTTTCATCCAACCTAAGACCTTCTTCCTCACAGTCAACCACGTGGCCAATCTTTGTGCCATTCACAGAATTACTTACCATTCCCTCCTCCCCTCATCCACATTCTCATCTGCATCATTTGTGCATATTACAAACAATAATCGACACAGCACTGATTCCTGTGGTATGCGACTGCACAGCAGGCTCCAGTCACATAAACGGCCTCCTATCACCACCCTCTGTCTCCTGCCACCAAGTTAATTCTGGAACTAAAACAAAGTTGCTGGAAAAGCTCAGCAGGTCTGGCAGCATCTGTGAAAGAGAAAACAGAGTTAATATTTCGGGTTCATTTACCCTTCCTCAGAAGTTAATTTTGGATCCAACTGTGGATCCATGAACTTTTCTCTTCTGTATCAGTCACCTGTGTGAAACTTTGACAAACCACATCAACTGCCCTCATATACACGCTTAGTCACCTCCAAAAAAAATTCCACTGGATATACTGGTGTGACCTCCTCCTGATAAAACCATGCTGACTATCCCTGGTCAAGCCTTGCTTCTCTATTTGGAGATTAATTTCCTTCTTTACTGATCTCTTCTCAGATACTGAAGAAGGCCATATCCAAATGTAGCAAAGCCAGGAAAACATCTAGGCTTGGGATGAAAAATGGCAAATAAAATTTGTGCCACACAAATGCCATGCAATGACCATCTCTAATAAAAGGCAGAGGTAATCTAAACATTACCCCTTGACATACAACAGCATTGCCATCACTGAATCCCCTATGATCAGCATTCAAGGGGCTATTATTGACCAGAAACTTTAGCCATACAAACACAATGACTACAAGAACAGATCAGAGGCTAAGAACCCTGCAATGAGTAACTCTCCTGGTTCCCCAGAACCTGTCCACTGTCTACAAATGTCATGTCATGACGTCACAGGATTAGTCCCACTTGCATAGATGAACGCAGCTCCAACAACACTAAAGAAGCTTGATATCACCCAGGATAAAGAAGCTCTCTTGATTGGCAGCATATATTCCTCTCCCGCCGTCCCCAACACCCAGTAGCAGCAGTGTGTACCATCTACAAGATGCACGGCAGAAATTGAGAAGAACTCTTCAGCCAACACTTTCTAAACCCATAACCATTTGCACCTTGAAGGACAAGGGTGGGAGACAGCACCACCTGCCAGTTCTCCTCCTATCCGTTCACCATGCTGACTTGAAAATGTATCAACACTCCTTCAGTATTGTCATGTCAAAATCCAGGAAGCCCCTCCCTAATGGCACTGTTGGTCAACCTACAGCATATGGCTGCAGTAGTTCAAGAAGGCAGCTTACCACCATTTTCTGAAAGACCAAAAGGAGCGGGTGATAACTACTGACCCAGCCAACGACAAACACGTCCCGTCAATGAGCAAAATAAACCTTTCAAATCAACATATTGAACATACTGACTCTCCGTTTTGAAGTACACAAAACAAGTCTTACCAGAATATGTCACTGGCCAATTTTATTGTTTTTTTTTCTTTCTGGGAACACTAGCACACAACCTAATGTATAGTGTTAGTGGATGCCTAGAGAGAAAAACAAACAAAGGTGATTTTAAAGGTAGTAAACTGGCATTAAATATGAGATGTAGATGTTAATAGTAGATGCTAATAGCAGTAAGTGGTCAGCTCTGCCTGTTCCAATAGTTCAGCCTCACTTCCTTCTCAAAAGCTCAAAAATTATCATTTTTCCAGGCCCCTTCAATTCCAAAGGAGAGACGTATTGGACTCAAAACATTGTCAATGTTTTTCACTACACAGATGCTGCCAGGCCTGCTGAGTTTTTTTCAGCACTTTCTGTCCCCATTTCAGATTTCCCAAATTCACAGCACCTTGACTTGATTTTGGGTCTCACTATAAATCACTGATTTTCCTTGGAAAGGTTTCTTGCCAGACTCTATCTCTGTGACGTGCTGAAGCTGCAAGACTTTCGAGACCTTGCCCAGAAAAACTGAGTACAGGGCTCCTGACATGCAAAAGTAGACATACTAAAAGTAAACTTGTGAATCTTACAAGATTACATTTGTTGTGCATTTTCACATACTTTTTACTCCTTATAATTTATGTGGTTTATTGGGTGATTTTCCATTTTTGTTTTCAACTTCAAGTTTATTCTCTTTGCTATTCAGCTTCACCATTTTTTGTTACTGCTTCATTGACATGCATTGACAATGAGGTAGGGTTAGATATTCCTTTGGAGGGTTGTAATTGAAATAAGGAATGGGGGTTTGCGATGATCAACAATGCAATGGTCTTCAGGGATCTTGATTACACAAGCAGCTGTGCTGGGACTTATAATTTTACACTCCTTCATACGCATCAGTGTGAAAAAAAGACATCTGCGATTAAAAATGCTCACAGAAGGTTGACCTACATGAATAATTTTGAGTGATATGGATGGATGGCAAAGCAGATAAAGTTATCTGTTCAGCATAATTTTCCCCAACACAGAATCGATTTTGTACACAGAGATAGCAAGAACTGCAGATGCTGGAGTCAGGGATAACACAGAATAGAGCTGGAGGAACACAGTGCGCCAGGCAGCACAAGTGGAGCAGGAAGGTTGACGTTTCGGGTTGGGACCCATCTTCAGAAATGGGGAGGGGCAAGAAAACTGGGAAATAAATAGAGGGGGTGTGGGGCTGGGGAATGATGGGTAAATTTCCCCTGAACTAAACATGATACACAATATGAGGAAAGCTGTGAATAGGAAACATTATCAAGCTTTGGGAACCAAATTTCAGTGTGTTATATTTTTTCAACCATTAATTGATCCAAAGGATTGAAAACATTTTCCAATCAACACTCAAGAGATTATTTTCCAGTTATGTTATTAACCAAAAAAACCTATGACACAGAAACTTTCAAAAAGTTTGTTATTTACTCCAATGGAGGAAAGAATTCAAAGTGTAAATAACACTCAAATGTCTCCATTACAGAATTTCCACAGATGCACTTGCCATCCAACTATGCCTAATGGCCTTTGTCTCAGTTATTTTCTATTTTGCTCAAAGAAATCTTTTAAAAAAGATGTTTCTTTTAAGTGCTTATTCCATACGCTGTCTGGTCCAGGACAAGATCTCACTAAATTTTGGGAGAAATGTATATTTTTTCCTAACTTTGAGGTATTGTTAACATCAGGATGTGTAATTTGTTCAGTCACTGCATAAACAAGCATCATATAATATTGGGAGTTATTTTAGGCTGAATAATTAATCAAAATAAAATTTTCAGAAATGAAACATTGCTTTCCTCAATCTCCATGAGTATGAGATACTTTCACAAGTATAGGGTCCCCTGATTTTTTTAATCAGAACTGTATTCTTCATGTGGCTTTGTACATGTTCCATATGATGCGACAATGAGCCATACAGACAAAGCTCATTTTTGATCTCTGTTACATTACCTGATTTTACTTGGTCTTAAAGCCCTTGAGTTATGCAAGGGAAATCTTCCATCAGATTTCCCAACTTCAGTACATACCAAGTGAGCCTTGCTGAAATGTGGACATTGGATGCAGTCTCTATTGATGCTTTAGTCCCACAGCCAGCAAAATTCATTGTCATCCTATGAAAAACTGTTGATGTGAATGGAGTAGCATAAGGCCCCGAATAGCAATAGACTAACAGGAGGGGTAAATGAAGAGAAATGGGAGGGAATAAAAATTAATCACAACAGACCCAATTCAGCATTGGGTTTCAAGTCATACAATGAAAGAAGCTGTTAATATCTATGACAGCAACCATGTATGCCCATTGCTGTCAGGCCGCTGTCAGCAAACAACATTCTCTCAATTAGGAACAAAGGAAGCAAACCTCACAATGTTTGCTTGCTTTTTTTTAACCTTAGAAAACAGAGATTGAGACGTGCTTCAAAAACATTCACCTTGGTAAATTCGATAACATTCATGTTCTGATTAAATCTGCGGCCAAAACGTATATTTTTTGAGACAGAGTCTAATCAGAAAGGGAACTTAGGAAAGACCTTTTCAGCTGCCAACGTTGGAAATCAAAACTCTGTGGAGACTGAAATTTGATTTAATACATACTTTTTTTTTATTATTAAATGAAAGCTATCATGCTTACTTGAAAGTAATTTCATTACCCGTCAGAGATTCCAATTTTCCTATCTCCTGGTTAAATGAGTTTGAAACTGTTTTCTCTTCTTTTTAGCCTCCCTTTACTCCTTTGTAGCCTTTCCAATAGTACATTATCCCTCTTTCTTCCACTTAGGGCCTCCCTGCCTCTATGTCTCCCCCAACACCCCGTACTTCCTCCATCTCCATCCTACCCTCTTGGCAGGTTCCCTGTCCTGCACTACTCCCAGTCTCACCGTCTTGCCTCTTTCAGCTTCTGTGTTTACCACTTGCCCCTATGGCCCCTCTATCAGCCACCATCCACATGCAGCCTCCGTGTCTCCCACCAACCACCTTGCAGACTTACCACCCCTAACGTTCCTTGTACCTTCATCTCACCCCACTCCAATTCAGCCTCATCTCCCCCACCCCCATGCACCTGCACTGAATTACCCCCCCCCACCCACATCACAACCTCCTCCTTCTTCTTCTTCTTCTTCTTCTCAATCCCTTGCGACCCAGTGGGTAGCCAGGTAGCTCAGCCAGAAGGGGTTTTCCTACTGCTCCCCACAGGATTGGCAGAAAGACTGCTCCTGAGCCCACCTCCCACTCCGAGCCCTGTTAAAATGACTGAAGCAACCTAGATGCTGGGTCTCACCTTCCCCTTTGTAACCTGTTCCCCTTTCCCTGTCATTGGTAGGACAGCGGCTGGTTCCTGGGCTCCAGCCCTTAGCCTCCAGCCGATACTCCCCTAGTGGTTCCCTCAGCGCCAGCACTTACTTTATTAACTGCTTGCTGCTCCTTCAATCACATGTTGCTTATCTGTAACATTTGTTGGTAATGGTTACAGTTTACTCAAGTACAGGATACAAGAAAAGTGTACAATGTTACCACACATGGTACCATCTCGGGTACAAAGTACACACGTACAAAATCTTAGCTGCAGAAGTAGAGAAACAAATAAATGAGTTTTTTTTTAAATTCAACACTACAGCCTTTATAGCATATACATAGAAAAATAAAGAAATAAAGTTAAAATGTCAAACATTACAACCCTTTCTTGAGCCATGGGCCTGCAGATGGTCCAAGCTGGGCTTTTCCAAGAAGCCTCACTCGCCCCAACTCTGGGTATGCTAACACCCGCGCTGGGCTAGGAACCACCCAGGCCCATCAGGCTTTGGCCCCAAGCGTCACATCACCGCCGTTGCCATCTTTTGCTACTGCGACCTCGTTGCTGACCGCTGCAGCCGACATCCTTCACAACTGCCACCTTTCACGGCCAGTCTTGCTCGCCGTGCTGGCTTGCGCTGGGTCCTGGCCACTCCCATGCTGCATCATCGTCACTGCCTCGGTGGCTTCATGAACAGTCAAGCCCCACACTGGGCCTACTCTCCCCCATGCTGCGCTCACTCAAGGTCTGAGAGGCCCACTGGTAATGCCGTCCGAGCTCAACACGTAAGTAAGGAAAATATAAGACAGATAAAAAAACAAGAAAAGAGAAAATAAAGAAACGCAGTCAGAGCAGACGAGCTCCAGCTCAGGACCCCTACTCTGCCACCATCTTGCACTTAGAATGTTTTGCAGAGGATTTCTTTCCGCAAGGCCCGGTGGGTTTTCCCATAAATTCATCGCAAACCTGCCTCATTTACGAGTTACCCAACCTCTGTGGCACTTCTCTCGTCTGATGCCAGCCCTATTCTCTTACTGTAGGCAGAGCTACTCACCACTGCCAAGATATCGCTGCATCTCATATCACGGGATGAGGGCATCACTGGCCAGGTAGCATTTATTGCCAATCCCCAATTGCCCAGAGGGCAGTTAAGAGTCAACCCCATTGCTGTGGGTCTGGAGCCACATGTAGGCCAGACCAGGTAAGGATGGCAGTTTCCTTCCCTAAAGGATATTAATGAACCAGGTGGATTTTTCCAACAATCAACAATGGATTCACAGTCGTCATTAGATTCTTAATCCTGGGTACTTATTGAATTCAAATTCCACCATCTGATGTGGCTGGATTCGAACCTGGGTCTCCAGAACATTGCCTAAGTCACTGGGTTAACAGTCGAGCGATAATATCACTAGGCCATTGGCTCCCCTGTTGTGCACTCAGTCAAAGCCTGGTTCTCTGGGCCTCATGACTGCAGACATTCACCCTGGGCGTAGCAGATAAGGGGAAATTAGTGCCACTCTGTGTAGAAAGGTGCTGGAGGTCCAGGGGAAGAGGGAGGTACGGCAGAGGAGGAACAACCTCATCCTATAGGATTGGCAAGGAGGCAGAACACCAGACTGTCCCCACCCGGTCCAAGGTTGCTACGCAGGCCAGTCTCGAACATCTGGAGGAACACCCAGCATAGTAGGAAGAAAGTCAATGACTTTATCAGTTCTAACGCATCCATGCCAACCAAGCTTCCCAAACTAAATTAGCCCCACTTGCCTGCCTTTTGCCTATACCCCTCTAAACCTGTCCTGTTACATAGCTACCCAAATGTCTTTTAAATGTTGTAACTCTACCTGCATCGATTACTTCCTCTGGCAGTTCATTCCATGTGCAAGCTACCCACTGTGTGAAAAAGTTGCCCCTCAAATCGCTTTTAAATCGTTCTCCTCTCACCTTAAAAATATGCCCCCTAGTGTTAAACTCGCCCAGCCCTAGGGAAAAGGCCTTTGCTATTCAAAATATCTATGCTCCTCATGATTTAATAAACATTTTTAAGGTCACCTCTTACGTTCCTACACCTCAACCTCCTACACTCCAGTGAAAAATGTCCCAAACTATCCAACCTTTCTTTATAACTCCAATCTTCCATACCCAGCAACATCCTGATAAATCTCTTCTGAAACCTCAGCTTAATAATATCCTTCCTGTAACTGGGTGATCTCACAGTATTCCAGAAGATGCCTCATCAATGTCCTGTACAACTTCGATATGACATCCCAAATCCCATACTCAGAGCACTGAGTAATGAAGGCAAGCATGTTATAAGTGCCTTTTTAACAACCCTGTCTATATTTGATGCAAACTTCAAAGAATTATATTCCTGAACCCCCTAGGTCTCGGTGTTCTACAACACTATCCAACACACTACCATCAATTATATAAGTCCTGCCCCTGTTTGTCGTACCAAAATACAATACCTCGCATTTATCCAGATTGAACTCCATCAGCCATTATTCAGACCATGATCCATTTGATCCAGATCCCTCTGTCATCTTTGAAAACCTTCTTCACTGTCTACTTTGCCACCAATTTTGGTGTCATTCACAAACTTACCATCCATGCCTTCTATACTCGCATCCAAATCGTTTACATAAATGACAAACAGAAGAGGACCAAGAACCTATCGCTGTGGAACACTGCCGGTCCCAGGCCCTCTTCCAATGAGAAAGGCTATGCACTCCAAAGTATACCAATAAACTGCAGAAGGGTGTTGTAAGTGGATTGGAGATGAGCTTTTTTTATATGAAGAGGTTAGTATGTGTTGGATACCAATGTCCATGGACTGGACTTCATGCAGCCTCTGCCTAAGGATTGTGTCCTGAGATGTTAATGCCATGCGTCCAACATGGAGTCCTGGAGGATCAAGCGATGAGCCAAAATCGCAGAAAACTGCTTGGGCATTTTATGTTGGGAAGTCTCAGTGTCTAGTTTTTATCCTTTGGGCAATAAAATTGGATGCTGCAAATTAGTGAAGTGAGATTCTTTGTCAATAGGCCTATTGCTGCTCACTTACGAGAATCTCATCGAGTCAGGAACTCAGTTAGAAAATGTGACTCGTTGGCCTCGATGTCACAAAATGCCTCACTTGACATTTCAAAATTATCACAACTGCCCCATGTCATTAAAGGCCTGGGAAGATGCTGCCCAGCAATTAAAAAATTTAAAGGATGAAGATCAACGAACCACTTTATAAAATCTCACTTATTGGTAGCAGCCATTTGATGGGTAACTTACATATCATAATTAATTGCAATTGTGTCTGTTAATGATTAACTTATGTTGATTCTGGATTGTAGAATATTGCCATTTACCTAAGACAAAACTTTGCATTCATTTTGTTTGATTCTTGTATAGTATAAAAATCTTTCAGTTTTAACTATGGTATCCTGTAACCTCATTCTTTAGAAAAGAAACCTGTAATTTTAGATTTCTTCTTCTTTAAAAAAAAATGCAGGCCTCGATCAAGCTTGTTATTATATTTCAGACTTGAAAGCAAGCCCCAATAATTCATCAATGATTTAATGTAGTGTAAGCTTCTTCCAGGTTTATTTAAAGCCTATAAATCATCTGAAATTCAAGATTAGTCGAGCAGTATTAGAACAAATTATTACATCTTGATTTTTAAAAATTTTCACTTTTACTTTTAGTCATCATTTTAACGAGGATGAGCTCAGTAAATCTAAGTCATCCAAGTGACACGTTAGAACTTGCAACCACTTCTGTACAGCAGAATTAATCTCGATTTAATCATCGCTGTTCATTTCACAATGTGTATTACTATAAATAAATGAGATCCTCAACAATCTTTTATTTAACACAATTTCCCTAGTGAATTATTATAAAAAAGTCTGTTGCTCATCACATTTCAAATTAAGTAAAACACTGCAAGTAAATTATACTCATAGAAAGTATTCATTCGAGAAAGTGATCAATAAATCTTCTGCTATAATTTCTCAACGCAATTTAGATGCTATTGTTTTTGTGGTGCTTCTTTATAATATTCTTTTGATCTGAAGTATAATTGAGTTTTAATTGATTTCTTGAGATGGTGTTATGAATGAAACTGTGAAAAGAAACATTAATGACTGTAAATAACAATAACCCCAAGGGTGGCTGGGTAGGCGGAAGGAGTGGTAAAATGCCATGGGGGTGGGCCAGTGCCTGGCTCTCCTCCTGCTACACTTTTGCTGGTAGTGGATGAGCTGTCAAAGAGGCCTGCTTACTGGTGGGCTAGTTGAGCTCGTTAGGAGAAAATCTGATCAGATTGCAGCAGGGTGGTATTGCAATATGTCCCTGCCTCTTGGAGGTAGGTCCAAAGAACAGGTGGCTACCCTTCAGCAGTAGCGATTAGCCAGTTAGGATATTTAATAATGCAATCAAACTCTATTGTTGAAAGGGATCACAATTTTGAATTTGCATTGGTTGTGCCGGAAGTACAGCAATGAAGTGAAGCCACCTCCATTCTCTTGCACAATATAAGGCTTTTTTGTTAAGTTGCTGGTATCAAGTTGCAGTGCTCAAGGCTACCCCTTCTTTGTCCTCACAGCCCCCCTCCCCCCACCCCGTGGCAGGTCTCAGTCTGTCTCTCAATGGTCTTAGCCTGCTCCCTCAGGGGTATGTTGCCTGGTCTCTTGGTGGCTCATGGTGGCATCTCGGCTCAGCGAGCAAGTAGATCCTGCCCGGGTGTGTTCCTGAGGCACCGAGGGAAATCAGAGAGGCTGCAGTCCCAGCAGCAGCGATGGTATCTGCTGCAGCAATGTCTAGAACAGACAGCTCAGATCCCAGCCCCACTTCAGAAAATGAGAAAAGTGGACAACTCCTGTTGAACTTTTAGCTTATTCCTTTATCTTCCTAGTTTAAACTACAAGAGACTTTAATATAAACTATTACTTATTCCTTTATTTTTCTACTATTCTATAAAGTAATGCTTAGCTTTTTAACTCTTGTTTCTCTTACTACTTTGTACCCCGAAGTGTCTTTTTGTACCCAGGTACCCTGGTATCTTAGATAGCGAAATGTGTGGTGACATTATACACGTTTCACTGTATTCTTGTAATTGAGTACACATGATGGTGAAATCTAAAATCTAGTCGAAATACAATTTTCATTTTTTCGCTCAGAGGGCAGAACAAGAGTGGACATGCTTTGAAAATAGCATTCCTGGACGGTGTGTGCATGTTCTGAAGCCTCCAAGGTACACCTCAAAGTATGGGCGAGAGTAAGGGACGAGTCAGGAACCTACTCACTTCCAGTTAATGGTCTGTTAAGCTCCTCGAGGAGCTTATCACTGGGCTCAGAGAGGAAGAAAAGTCAAGTTTCATTTTGTAATTCACCTAGGTTGAACACTCTGGTGATCATTACTACATAGTGATCGGGATATATGTGGGCAGATGTTTAAGATGTTGTGTTTTGCTGAAAACCTTTGGAATCTGAGGGATCCTGTGCTGGCTCACGCACATTACCTTTCAAGTGACGCTTTGACAACTTTTGTGCTCAATGAGGCTGCTGGCCATCCAAGATGCTGCTGCCTCTCCTCTCCCACTCGGTAACAGTAGGGCTCATTGTGGCAGTTCTCTGCTCTTGTCACTCTGTTGGCAAATCCTGCTCAGCGCCACTAAGTGGGCAATGAGAATTCCGACAGAATTTACCCGTGACTAATGCATCTTGTTATCCTTAGGGATACTGCATGAGGTCGGAATTATCCGGGCAATAGGGTCCTAACACAGATTTGAAAATCAAGTCTCAGCATCCCATAGCAGCAGGTCTGATACAGCAGCTATTTTGTGGAGACGGATGCCCCTGTTAAAGTCTGGCCTGTATCAGCAGCCAATAGACTCGAATTAGAGGCAGCTCCTGACACCAAAGTCTACTCTGTGAAGGTGGCCAGCTGCCCTTCACTTAACAGGATTTCTTACACTGGAATCCAGCCGCGATCTCTAAACCAATGGGGGCCTGCAAAAAGTCTTAATTAGCTGTCTGCAGAAAAATCACATTGACCATCCAGGCACGGTCACTTACGCCTTCCAGATCCAGAATGGAGGCAATAGTTGGATCATGATTTGACTGGAAAATCTCAGCCTACGATCCTTACAGGAAGTTTCTGGTGACAATGCGTCATTCAGCTTTTCCACATAAATACCAATTTTTAAATATTGTGTGTGATGGCACCTGATTAGGGCTTTTGGTTGAGCTGGAAAACCTGCTTAAAATCAGAACTTAAATATATATCAGAACAGTTTTAACCTTAGGGAAAACAGCTTCATGTTGTAGTCTCAATCATGGACAGTCAAACAGAATTGAAAGTTACTTCTTTCCACTCTAGTCTAATTGATTTCTCAGCCATTTGAGACGTTAATGTGCGAGCTGCCGCTCTGCCACTTCCAAGGGAGGTGATATTTCAAGGGTTGGGTAGATGAGTTGTTTCAAGTTTGTGCATTCTGACACCTTGGTTCTGCCTTTGCACATTCCTGACAAATTCTACCAATGTGTTTAGCACCTTATTCCTGAATTGGTCATCTCCGTTTTGGTCAATGATAAGCCAGAGATCTCCAGAAACAAGCAGATATGTTTGACCTCTTCATGGGTGCTTGGACTACATCCCTGAAATGTTCCCACTGTCCTTCTGAGTGTTTCAGATCATGACAAATTCCAGGTACACCTTTGAGAATCTGGTAGCAGTCATGTGAGCAATGTGTCCTGCCCCAGCAGAGCTGGTTTTGACCATTTTAATCTCCTAGATGCTGGGCAAGAGGGCACTGCTGTTGTATTGTCTTTCATGTCACCAGATTTTGGACGATTTTGTGAAGGTGCTGCTGGTAGTACTTTTCCAGTTCTTAGTGGTGGCTGCTGTAAATTGTCTCAGTCTCCCAAATGGATCAGAATGCAGGGATCTCTGGTGCCTGTTACTGTCATTGGTCTTTGCTTGATAGCCTAGTCCTCAGATATTCCTTTCCTCTGTTGAAGACAGAGCTGAAAAAATCTACATTGTTTACTCAGGTAACCTTTGATTTGTAGAAATTATACTGAGGTTCCTCAATGGTTAATGAAATCAATCCAGTTCTACAACATAAAAGATACTTGTTGTCAAATTTTGCCAAGGGTGATTCATAGATACAATAACAAATAAGGCATATTTTTCTCACCAATAAAAAGTTAGGAGGTTTATCGTTCGATTAGATGTCATTTTGCATGCTGTTTTCTTGGTTGATATCTCTATAATGTATAATTTTATGACACGGTTTCTCAACTGCAATTAAAAAAGTTAGTGCTTAGGAATGAAAAGTGTGCAGGGAAGCTTTCCATCTACCTGTTTAATATTCCGTGAACCTTCCCTCTGCTGTACTTCTTACTGCAGTCATGGTCAATAAATATTTCATTCATAAAAGCTCTCCATAAAATTCTGCCGGAAAAGTCTTTCACAAGACCTTCAGAACCAATTGCGTACCCTAACATTTTATAATGAAAAGAAACAAGTTGTTTGGTCAACATGTGAAAGTCATTTAACAAAAGCCGAGACTGCATATGTGAGGTTAGTTGCTGTGTTCTTTTAACAACTCACTGCAGTAATGGACTGGAAATTAGGATTCCTGGCAAATGTGAAAAGTTTCAGTCAAATTTTCCAAAGTCTCCAATTTATCAGACTGATGTACTCTGGCTAAAAGAGAAAGCTCACCAGCTTGGTGAAAATAACAAGAAAATGAAAACTTGCTGCAAATAAATTGTCCCCAACTAACGGCAGAAAGGAAATATAAAGTGCAAACAATGACTCTAGAACATAACTAGTATTTATGTCTCGAGCCAGCGGATATGCATTTAAGGCGAGAAAGGGAAAATTCAAAGGAGATGCAAGGGGCTAGGTTTTTAACAGAGAATGGTAGGTGCCTGGAACGTGCTGCCAATGATGGTGTTGGAGGCTCACACGGTAGGGGCATTAAGGGGCTTTTAGATAAGCACATGAATGTGCAAGGAATGGAGGGGTACGGACCAAGAGCAGGCAGAGGTGTTCAGCTCAACATCGCGGGCCAAAGGATCTGTTCCTGTGCTGTACGGATCTATGTTCTTAACCTCAAGCCACTTCTTAAACTCCCCCCTTCACAAACAATCACACAGAGATGATAAGACATGAATGGTAAAGGTATCAAAAGAAACACAGTTTGATAGCAAAAGTCTGAATCACAGAATTCCATGAATTATTTACTTTTGCTTCCTTTCAATTCTTTAATGTTGACACTAGGTTTTCAGCACACTGATGTTCAGACTTACATTTCTTCATTGAGAATTTGACATTCAGTGTCTCTGAGAGTGTTTAACTCCTGCTTTAACAGAAGACTTAGAGGAAAAGGTAATAGGAAGCCTGCTAGCTATTACTGAGGACTTGCTGATGCCTCTACACCAGAATGAGAAACAGCGCGACATTTTTGATGCCTTCTTCCGGTAGGCTAGGTCATACTGCTGCTCTCACCCCCACACAAGCTATGGTCACCTTGTCAGGACCTGAGCAAAATGCTGTCATCAAGCAGTTATTGCTGAGACACCAGCTCCATGGTGTGTGATTTTGCTCCCACTGTTCGAGGAAAATTCAACATCATGTCCAACTCACCATGTGTGCAGCAAACATGATTTTTAAAACTGCAGCCATCTCTTTATATTGGCCTCGATAACAATGCGTGGGGCTGGATGAACACAGCAGGCCAAGCAGCATCTTAGGAGCACAAAAGCTGACGTTTCAGGCCTAGGCCCTTTTGTGCTCCTGAGATGCTGCTTGGCCTGCTGTGTTCATCCAGCTCCACACTTTATTATCTTGGATTCTCCAGCATCTGCAGTTCCCACTATCTCTTTATATTGGCCTCCTTGGCTTAACACAGCATCTTCACTTTTTAGTCCACATTCCAAATATAAAGGCAAGAAAAAGAAGTGGTCTTTTCAGTACATAGAATGTAGGCCATAAGACCATATAACACAGCAGAAGAATTAAGCCAATGAGCCCATCCTGTCTGCTCTGCCATTCGATTATGGCTGATATGTTTCTCAATCCCATTCCGTGCCCTCTCCTTGTAAACCTCTATCCCCCTAGTAATCAAGAAACTATCTATTTCTGCCTTAAATGCACTCACTGACTCAGCCTCACCAGCTTTGTCTCGTAATGAGTTCCACAGATTCACCAAACTCTGTTTGAAGAAATTCCTCCTCATCTCAGTTCAGAAAGCCTGTCCCTTCACCCTGGGGCTGTGTCCTTGAGTCCTGGTCTCTCCTGTTAGTGGAAACATCTTCTCCATGCCCGCTCTGTCCAGGCCTCTCAGTAAGTCTCAATGAGATTCTCCCCCCATTCTTCTAACTCTGTCAAGTATAGAAGCAGTGTCCTCTCCCACTTCTCATAAAAGCCCCTTCATCCCTGGGATCATTCTTGTAAAAACCAAAAGAACTGTGGACACTATAAATCAGGAACAAAAACTGAAGTTGCTGTAAAAGCTCAGCAGGTCTGGCAGCAGCCGTGAAGAAAAATCAGAGTTAACGTTTCGGGTCCGGTGACGCCTCCTCAAAACAGTTTTGAGGAAGTCACACCAGGCCAGAGACATTAACTCTTATTTTTTTCTTCGTAGATGCTGCCAGATCTGCTGAGCTTTTACAGCAACTTCTGTTTTGGTTCATCATTCTTGTAAACCTTCTGTAGACCCTCTCCAAGGTCAGCACATCCTTCCATAGATATGACCCCATAATATTCCACATTTTAGTCTAATTTAGATTGTAGCCTAATGTATAGTTTACATATGCAGACTATGGATATCCGTATATATACAGATATAAATTATCTATAATGTGTATTGATAAGGCAGGTTATCTATACTACAAAATATAGTATTATTAGCCTATATATTGTATATTACAATGTCCCATTGTAGTATATTCCTATTTACTACATTATATAACTTAATGCTTCTTTTCTTATAATAGCATCATTATTATGTTAATAAAATAAGTGGCTGCTCGGAGACAAGGGACACTGACTTTACACCGGGCTGGAGGTCACCCTCTACCATCTGACTATGTGAAGGCAATGGACACCAAATGAGACCCACACTACCACAAGAAACTGCAAAGAACAGACTATCAGCAGCAAAGCAATGTCTTTGCTGCCTGCATCACTTATGAGTATTTGTCTCCCTGTACTCCCACGGCTGTGTTGCCAAGTTCCAACAGAATGCATTCTACAAACCCGTTGATGACACCACCGTAATGGGCTGGATATCTAACAACGACGAGTCAAAATACAGAAGGGAGACAGAGGGCTTGGTGATGTGGTGCAATGAAAACAATCTGCCTCTCAACGTCAGCAAAACTAAAGAACTGATCATCGACTTCAGAAAGAAAGGAGGAGAACATGGCCCCATCTACATCACCGGAACTGAGGTTGAGAGGGTGAAGAGCATCAAGTTCCTCGGAGTGACAATAACCGACAACCCATCCCGGAATTCCCATGTAAACGTGACAGTCAAGCAGGCACAACAACGCCTCTGCTTCCTCAGGCAGCTCAGGAAATTTGCCATTTCCATACGGTCCCTCGGCAACTTTTACAGATGCACCATTGAAAGCATTCTGTCTAGGTGCATTGTGGCCTGATGTGGCAACTGCTCAGCCCAGGACTGTAAGGAACTACAGAAGGTGATGTGCACTGCCCAGACTATCACAAAAACCAACCTTTCATCCATAGACTCCATTTATATGACTCACTGCTGCAGAAAGGTGGCCAACATTATCAAAGACCCATCACACGCTGGTAATGATCTCCTACAACCTCTTCCATCAGGCAGAAGATACAGAAGTCTGAACTCACGCACAAGCAGGTTCAAGACTGTTGAATGGACTCTAGCTTCAAATAATGTAACCTGCGATTTAATCTGTGTGCTTCTAAGTCTTTTTGATCTGCAGATCCTTTGCTTGCTGTGAACTGCCTGTACCACTTGTAAACAAAGCTTTTCACTGTATTTCAGTACACATGACAATAAAATCAATCAATAAATAATGCTGGAGTGTGTTTCCAAATTCATTCTGGCCAGCTGCATCCTTCATGGCCTCAGAATAATGAGTGGGCACTACTGCCTCTTAAAATCTGGGGGCCACCTCGATAGGAATGGGAGAAGATAGGAGAAGAGGAACAACCATGGTTGAAGAGGTAATATCATTTGATCTGATACTTGCAGCCATCAATTCAAATACCGAAACAGTGTGCGTGTTAAAAAATAGCAGAATTGAGGATCCACGCATGGTGATCTATCAAATAGGAATGGGCCTAGAAGCAGGCTAGAACTACTTGATGTCATCCTGCAAGTTCACCTGCAGTCTTGTCCAATGGAATGTGAGGATGTGGAGGAAGAAGTGAAGAAGGAGGAAGCCAAGAAGGCATGAGAGAATGTAACCAGAACACTGTTGCCCTGAATGAGTTGCCCAAGAGCACATGCTCCACTCCACCATTCTCCATCTGACCATCCATATGGTATGCCCATGGGGCGTGACACTTTGGCCACCAACAAAAAAAGTTACCAACAGTAACATTTCCCTAGCATCTTTCTTCAAAAATATGTCCACTATACAAACAAAAATCAACTATTCACCCTCACGCATTCCCTTAAAATCTATCTGGAGAGTGTCTGGCTGTACTTGTACTTTTGCACAGCTAAAGCCAGTGGCTGGAATGTAACCTATGGAAGGATAGTGGAGTTCACAAGGGGAGACTGGAGCTGCCCCAGTGGATCAGCTTGGCCCTGGCACTCAAGGATTCACCATGCGCTGATCCTGATTCTATTATATTGTATAAAGTTAACACAGGGTTCATACCTAAAGCTGGTGGCTGTGACTGTGAGATCAAGTGACAGTGTTTCTTCAGCCAAAATGTGGTGTTACCTTTTCTTTCTCCTGAGGCATCCTGTGACTGGCTAGTGTTGCATAAGGTAATGGGTATGAAAAGGTTAATCTATTAGCTAAACAGAAGCTTCAACCACTCTGATAGACAACACAATCATTGGGCTGAATATCAGGCAACCTTCAACATTCTTGGAGGGTGTTCTGGGCAGCAGGAGTTGGAGTCATGCCATCTACCCCTTGTAACAGTCTAAAGTAACCTGTAAAGAGTTACAGATAATAATCCCTATTTTGATTCATAAGAGAAAGCCTCATCTGCTTAGACTTATTCATGGTTCAACCTTCTCCACAAAGTAGTAGAAAGTGCCTGGACATGCAGTACAAGAAGAATACTGGCAGCATTCTATCCAAGGTACTTAGGCCCTATCATCACTACTGTAACAGCCAGTCATTGTTTTGTGGCTATCTGAAAGCATGTGGTCAGATGGGACAAGTTGAAGTGACAAAAATGAGTGGCACGGAGCACAAGAGGTGCATGGTCAACATGATTAGGTACTTGCACCTCATGTCAAACAGCAGGATGGAGATGAGAGGCGGCATAAGGCAGCACATACAGGGGCAATGACACAATCATGATGTCGTTGCGGTAACTTCTAGCAATTTAAGGGCACGGTGGCTCAGTGGTTAGCACTGCAGCCTCACAGCACCAGGGACCCAGGTTCGATTCCAGCCTTGGGGAGCTGTCTGCATGGAGTTTTCATGTTCTCCCTGTGTCTGTGTGGGTTTCCTCCAGGTGTTCCAGTTTCCTCCCACAGTCCAAAGATGTGCAGGTTAGGTGGATTGGACATGCTAAATTGCCTGTAGTGATCAGGGATGTGTGCATTAGGTGGGTTATAAGGGGTTGGGTCTGGGTGAGATGTTCCAAGAATCGGTGTGGACCTGTTGGGCCAAAGGGCCAGTCTTATAGTAAGGGTTCTATGAATTGACTGCCAGAGGCTGAGTACAAATTTGCACTATTTTTGTTGATGGAAGCCTCTAAATTCCAAACTTGCTTTATGCAAACATAAGAGGCAGATCTCTATTCAATGTCATAGGATAATGTCATTAACATCTTCTTCAGCCAATCAGGAGACAATTAATTTTATCCTAAATTTTTCCTTATTCTACACCAATGTCTGTCTTTCTTGAAATCTCTCCTGACTCCAAGGTGTCTTTGGACAGTTTTTCTTAACGTTAACTTCTATTTGTACAAGAATGCATGAGGTACAATATTCATATGCTCATTTACTGAAGTCCACTTTTTACATTTACTACAAAAATCTCCATTTGGCCTTAAATTCATTCGAACAACACCGTGCACTATTTAAACATTTCTTTCCCATAGCTTCAGCCCTGCTCTCTTCAATGTGTGCCATTGTGTCCTACTGAAGAAGGATGGATTGTTGTGATTCTGTAACTGTGTATTTGAGTGATGTGCTTGAATAGCTGATTTATGGAGCCAGCAGGAGATGGATGTGAGACAACATTGTGCTGCACCTTCAACTATTCCTTGATGTTCTCTTGACTCCCTATAAAAGTACGGTTTGCTCTGTCTATATCCACGACTCAGGCTTCCAGAGCCAAATTCATGATTGGGATGAGTTCTTTGTTGCTCTGTTTTCAACTGCAAACACTTGCTGAACCAACAGGAGCAGCTTCCTCTCAGTTAAAGATTCTCCTTTTGAAGAGGAGTAGACTGTCTTTAAGAGCTGAAGGCTAGCTGGAACATTAGAATCATAGAAGCCCTACAAGTGTGGAAACAGGCCCTTTGGCCCAGCAAGTCCACACCGAACCTCAGAGCGTCCGACCCAGACCCATCCCCCTATAACCCACCTAATCTCCACCTCCCTAAACACTACGGGCAATTTAGCATGGCCAATCCACTTGACCTACACATCTTTGGACTGTGGGAGGAAACCAGGCAGACATAGGGAGAACGTGCAAAGTCCATACAGACAGTCACCCGAGTCTGGAATCGAACCCGGGTCCCTGTGGCTGTGAGGCAGCAGTGCTGACCACTGAGCCACCGTGCCGCCCAAGGCCCCTTGCTGAAAGTACAGCCAGCAATTCTGATCATTCTCAACCACACACTACAAGCTGGTAAATGAGAGGACAGCACTAAGTCTCTGTGCCTGCTGTCTGCCTCAATCACACAAGATGTGGATGGATTGCAAGTCATAGCCCAGCTCTAGCAAATGAATAGGAATGAATATTTCACCCAGGAGTGTATATCAGATGTCAGAGTTAATATTTCGGATCCAGTGATCCTTCCTATGAGTCACTGGGCTCCAAAACATAACTGTAATTTCTCTTCACAGACGCTGCCAGACTGCTGAGCTTTTCCAGCAACTTCTGTTTTTATTTCCGATTTACAGCATCCACAGGTCGATCAGTTTTAGTTGGTGTACATCAGACATTTGGCTGAGGTCTTGCAACATTTTCAGCCCAGCAAAGACAATTAATGGCAGTTTTGGTGATGCATGCATTTGAATTCCAGCACACAAAAAAAATCTGCCAGGAACACACATGGTGAAACGTTAGCCACTGAGATAATGTGAATTGCGCTTGACAAAACATTAGCAACTGTACTCATTCGGATTAATTTGCTGTACTGATTGTAATGAACTCACCCAGGTGGACCCTGTAGACCATGAGTTCATAGATCCAATCAGGGAGCCCTGGATGACAGAGGTAAACAGGAGTGTCAGAGGTCCTGTTCACTCTGAGGAAGCAGGATCAGGGTCAAGCACTCTCCACAAGTAAAAAATCATTACTTGGACGCAGGATACCTTCCTCTAGCAGTTATTTCAATATCATTGAGGTAGAGAAAGATGTAATTTACTTTAGCTCCAAAAATCTGACAACGCATGCAAAACAATAACTTCCTGAGTGCATTCACAAATGGGCCACTCCTGACTGTGAGTATTCCATAACGTCACCATCTCAATATTCTTTCTGTGAATGGAACTAGCAAATGAGAAGTTTTAGCCTTGCTGAAATAAAATGCCACAGCTTACAAAAATATAAGAGGAGACTGAAATGGATGAAATGTTATGTTTTTTGTACTTTAATGAGCAATAAAAATTCAAAGGAAATCAAATTGCAAACTATAAAGTAATATTGCTGATGCCATATAAATTAAAATGAGATGAAAGAAAGCAATCGAAATATAATGAGCTCAGTGCAGAATCCCTGTAGGGCTTTTCAAAACAACTATCAGTTAAACAGGGATCTCAACATAATAAGTTGCCTCCAGGTGTTCAAAATCTTAGGTTGGAAAGAGGAAAAAAAGATGCTAATGGGATACAGAGAAAACATTTATGGGAAGTCAGAAAAATTGCAGTTGGTTTTGAAAAATTTGTTATGATGGGAGAGAGATAATAAAACATATGGAATTTCATAATAGAGAGCTTAGATGGCTGAAGACTACATCATCTTTGGTGAACAAGGACAGCGAGAGAAAGGGAGCGACCAAGGCAGAGTAAGGAATAATTTTTGAATTTCTGTTACATTAAAGAAAATGAAGTATTCACAAATGATAAGGATTTTGAGGTGGTTGCTCTGGAAGATCGGGGCTTTGTATAGGACAGTGAGTAAAGCCATGATGGTGAACAGTAATTAGTGCAAGATAGAGTGTGAGTGTTTAAGCAGTAAATGAGTTGGATGGTGGAAATTAGGAGGCCTGTGAGCCAGACAGGATGGAGGAAAATTGAGACCCAAAAAGATAAAGATAAGCAGCTCATTGGTGATGAGATAAAACATGTATTTTCTTGGCTAATGGTACGGAGGTGATTGTTTACAAGGTGGATTTTGGAATTTAATTCACAGCCAAAAAAAGGGCTTCAAGTTTGTGAGCCCTTGAATGAGAAATTAAGAAGACCGTAATAATTATCACCACCACCTTTGGCCAATTGATGAAAATAATATTGGAACACCAAGATCTCAAAATCTGAGATGAAGCAAATGATCCCGTGCCTCATTATACTGGGAACTTGGACAACTTGCAGGAATCACCTCATGACCCTGCAGAAGTACCACCGGCAATGCCTTCACAAGATCTTTTCAATCCTGTGACAGCCCAAAAGCAGCCTCAGCTAAACTGCCCAGCATAAACATGCTAATCATGCAAAATCAGTTCCACTGTGGGGGGGCACTTCTGCCTGAAACCAGGCTCCTGAAGCCATTGATCTACTTGGAACTCAATTGCAGCAGGAGACACCCAGGCGGATAAAGAGGAATACTTTAGCAGCATTGAGGGGTCCACCTCACCCAAATGGACTGCAGTAATTCAAGATTGTAGCTCACCATCACCTTCTCAAGGGCAAAGAGACATGGACAATTAATGCTGGTCTGGCCAGCAATGTCCATGTCTCATGAATTAATTAAATAAAATAAGGACTTTGAGCATTGTAGTTTGCTTCTTCTTCAAAAATAAATCATAAATTAAAATTTTGATGGCTCAAGAAGGTAGGAAGTGTTCCCTCATTCAGACAACACAAGTCCCTATTGTTCCGTGCACTGTCCTCAAAGTATCCCTGAAGGGGCCAAACATTCCTGTCAAATTATGGGCCTTATGGCCAACCAGAGAATGTTCATTTTGGAAAGCACTGAAAAAAAAAATCAAGAGACTTCATTGGAAACAAGCAGAGACAAAGTTGATGTACAGGAGAGAATGTAGAAATCTCCAAACAGCTAATCTGGTTTACACCGTAAGCACCATTTGTCCCACATCTGGCAGAGTTCAAGTATTGAATTTATACGCCATCACAGAACCCACAGAGCAAGCAAGTCTTCCTTGGTCTTGTGAGTTATAAAGTGCAGAACAGCTATAAAGGAGGTAGAGCCAAATTTCATCTCTGGAGTGTTTGCTTGAACACTTGAAGGAGTACAGTCTTAATTCTAAATGCGAACTAAGGCTAGGAATGTTTACTCAGTTCCTACTAATATGTTGGGCTGATCTTGAAACAAAAACAGCTTATTAATTCAGCACAAATTGGCACAACGCGTTTAATCTCATTGAGACAGTTCAAAGCCATCTAATTTTGAAACTGGAAAGCTTAATTTTGTTTCCGTTGATAGTCCCTTAAGATCAGGGTGTAGCTAACTAATGAGCTTTCCAAAAATCATATTTGACTCAGGGATGAATCACGCAAATGATAGACACCAATGTATTAAAATAACAAATGTCTTCAAAGAACTGTTTTAGATTCAGATCTATTGCTTTTTCCCTACTCATGTTGAAACCCATGACCACTATTACCTGGAAGGACAAGGTCAGCAGATATATAGAAGCAGCACCAGCTGTAAGTTCCCCTCAAACCACTCTCTGCCCTGACTTTGGAAATATATCAAAAAAGCACCTCCCCATCAAGTGTTCAAGGACAACTAGGGATGGACAATAACTGCAGATCCAGCCAGCAGTACCTACATCCTATGAATTAAATATAAAGTAATCGAGCTTTCTGTGAGCATTGTGGTTTGTGCTTCTAAAATAAATAACACAATGCTTCTGATATTTTGATCTGTCTCAAGCAGCTTCAAAGTGTTCCTCAAGCAGACAACACAATGTTTTACCTTACTGCCAGTGTTCACCATGTGCAGTGTTTCACACCTGTGACTCACTGCCCCCCAACCACCCCGCCCCCACCCCCCCCCCCCCCCCCCACCCCACCAAATCCTCCTACCCTCACGGCTGGATCAACACTTTATCAAGACTTCCAGTCCCACCTGCTCCAGAGGTGTGTAATGAGCAGGCTGTTTAAAACATCTCAAACTCTTCACAATCTGTTGACTGGATGGTGGCGAATGCCATGCTTCATTCATTGCTGTGGATTTGTGGAAAGTTAATGATTTTCTTTGCAATGACTATCATTCAAATGCTGCTATGCCAAATATCTCCACAAATAAAGTGAATCAATAAAGACGTTCATGTGTGTTGAAATCCAGCTGACTGCACAATCAGGTCAATGCAAATAGCATGGGATACGATCCATTTTGCAACTGGGGTGTGGATTTGCCCTATCTGTGGAGGTGTGGCACTTTGGATCAGACGGTCCTTCAGGCAGAGAGCTGAAGAGGAATCTGTTGGAATCCTCCTGAGTAGTGAATCCTCCATCCCCCCCGCAATGGTCTAAACCCAAAATTTAGAAATTGTGATTTTGATTCCAATATAAATTATGGATATCAAAGTTCCCAGCCTGAGCTCAAAATATTCTTTCTCTCAAGTATAGCTTTCTGTTTTTTGAGGGCTATGCTTCAGTTTTAGTCTTTCTAACTCTTTCATTGGGCAACATATTCACTTCAAAACAAAACTGTCATATACATGTAGAGGTTTGAGAGTTTTGGACTCAACAGAAAAACAATGAAATGAATTATCTACATCTGTGATAAACATCTCTGATCCATTTAACTTCAAGCTACAACACTAGGAAGGCTTTAATTTCCTAGACAGCACAACATTTAAATAGGAACAAGACAGCAGGCATAAACCTGCAAGAAATATGTATTTTTAAACATAAACTTCGACACAAAAATGCCATCACCCTAAACACACCTTCTGCTCAGATACAAGGGGACTGACCCTGATTCAATGGAGTGTGCAAGAGGGCATGCCAGGAGCAGCACCAGGCATACCTGATAATGAGGTGTCAACCTGGTGAAGCCACCAAACAGGGCTACTTGCACGCCAAACAGCAAAAGCAGCAAGTGATAGACAGAGCTAAGCAATCCCACAAACAATGGATCAGATCTGAGCTCTGCAGTCCTGCCACATCCAGTCGTGAGTGGTGATGGACAATTAAACAACTTATTGGAGGAGGAGGCTCCAAAACTATCCCCACTGATTCCCATTGATACTTCTTTTGCCAGGCCTCCTTGATGCCTTACTTGACCAAAACAATGTCTTGATGTAACGATCCAGCTGTTCTCACCTCACTTCTGGAGTTCAGCTGTTTTTAATTCATTTTTGGAGTTACATGGAGGCCAGCAATTTTCCTTCCCTAAAAGGGGCATTGCGAACAAGATGTGCTCTTACAAAAAACAACAATTGCTTTATGGTTGTCATTAGACCCGAATTAAATTCCAGATTTATTAACTGAACTTAAATTTTACTGTTTGCTGTGGTAGAATTTGAACCCACGCCCACAGAACAGTTTCTGGATTCCTAGCCTTGTGACATTACAACCGCACCGTTCCCTTCCTCAGGAAAACAGTGATAATTCCTTTTAACCTGCAAACCGCCCTTTTATCACACTGCGTGTTGTGGCACTTGTCTTTAAATACTCCTTCTCCATGATGTATTGTTGAAAGAAAGATAAAAGCCCTGACTGGGAAAAAAGAACAGTTGAGGGCCAAGTGATAATGGGAACTGCAGTTGCTGGAGAATCCAAGATAACAAAGTGTGGAGCTGGATGAACACAGCAGGCCAAGCAGCATCTCAGGAGCACAAAAGCTGACGTTTTGGGCCTAGACTCTCTCTGATGAAGGGTCTAGGCCCGAAACATCAGCTTTTGTGCTCCTGAGATGCTGCTTGGCCTGCTGTGTTCATCCAGCTCCACACTTTGTTATCTTAGTTGAGAGCCAACCACTGTTTATTCTGTCCTGCAGGCCTTCAGGTAACAGCAGACAAGCTGATAATCACAGCATTTCACAACGTAACTGAGTACTAGCACACAATGAAAACATTCCGTATTCAGGGAAGGGATCTCAATTCCCCATTTTTAAAGAAAGGATGTTAGTATTGAAGGAGAAGAGGCAGTCAGCAAGCTTTTCCTGCCTAATGTGTTTCAGTAAATTTCTTTTCATTTCCAGCCATTCCTTCAGGTGAGTTGTCTTGTGTTTAGGGTCAGTTTCAACTATTTTAATGTACATTGATTCCTTCACAATTTTAAATAAGAAAACTGAAACTGCTGGAGAATGTTGCCAGAGCTGTTGAGTTTGTCCAGCATGCTCTGTTTTTACTGCAGATCTCCAGCATTCATAGTAGCTTGCTTTCATCTTTAGCAATGCTGTTTGTGCATCCAATTGTAATTCCCTGGCCAGCTTTCAGTCTGATACCTTCTGCAGTTATTTCAAAATTGTTTTCTGGCTCATTTGAACGTGCTTTCTCAAACAAAGGTATTAAATCAGCCAAAGGAATTAAAGATTAACTGCTCACGAATTAGTATTTGCAACACATTGCAATAATCCATTTAAGAACAGGATTATTGCTAGCCAGCAAAATAAATAATCCTAAGGCATTCAATGTCCAGCCACTTAACTGTGCACTGATTTAATAAATGATAGCTCAAATTAGAATTAATCGTAATGAAAGATTTGCAGGTAAAATTAACAGGACCATGGTCTGCATTTAAAGAAGAGGTTGTTTGGCCACAGCACTTGTATGTTCTTATAATGGGGATTGCTGGTACTCCATGAATGATGATAGAGAGAATGATAGCAAGCTCAGAGGCAAAGTGAAAAAGAAATAAAGAGAGGCATAGAATGAGGATAAGTTTAGAATAGCAGCTACCATAAAGCAGAATTCAGAAGTCCTCATTCAGTGTATAAATAATTAAATGGTTGTAACAGAAGGCATAGTGCCTGTTAGGGACCAGAAAGCAAATTTATAAATGGAAGCTAAGTCAATATCTGATGCAGGACACAAGGACTCTCCATCTATATTTTTACAAAGGAAGAAGGTTCTATCAAAGCCAAAGTGAAGGGGAAAGCAATCTCTTTCCACTCATTCATGGGATGAGGGCATCGCTGACTAGATCAGCATTTATTGCCCATCCCTAATTTCCCAAAGGCCAGTTACGAGTCAACCACATTGCTGTGGGTCTGGAGTCACAATTAGGGCCAGACCAGGTAAAGATAACAGTTTCCTTCCCTAAAGGACATTAGTGATCCAGATGAGTTTTGCCTGACAAAGGACAATGCATTCATTAGACTCTTAATTCCAGATATCTATTGAATTCATAGCCTAGTGTCCATACTGAATGGGTGAAAAATAGATAGAAGAGGAGTTATTAAGAGACTGGCTGCACTTAAATCACTGAGATGCAAAGGAATGCATTTAAGGATGCTGTCGGAAATAATGATGGAAACTACATTGTTCTGGCCATAATCTTCCAAACAGGGGTAATGCTCGGGGGCAAGAAAATTTGTAAATATTACAGAGCAATATTATAAACCCAGCGACTGCAAACGGTCAGTTTAACGTCAGCAAAGGGAAACCTTTTGGAAATTATGGTCTGGAACAAAATAACAGTCACTCGGGCAAGTGGCTGGATGAAAGAAAGCTAGCAGGGGTTCATTACGGCAAATTGTGTTCAACCAATCTGATTGAGTTTATTAAAGACATCACAAAGGATTGAAGAGGTAGCATGATTCAAATGTCGTATACGGGCTTCCAGAAGGTGCTTGATGAAATGCCATCTATCAGGCTTGTCAGAAATTTGAGTTGCAGCATGGATATGAAATTGGCTGAGTGTCTGAAACAGAGTAGCGGTAATGAAGCTGTTTTTGGGTCTGAAAGAAGAAATACCCCAAGTTCCTAGCTTTTCTTGATATGTGCTAATGATATAGGCTTGGTCAACATGGTACTGTTTCAAAATTTGCAGATGATACAAAGCTTGGAAGTTTTATGAACTGTGAGGAGGATGGCGATTTACAACGATTTGCATTTACAGTTTTAATTTCCCAATTTCATTACTTAAAAAATTATTTGACAACAATTTAGCATTCAAAGCATTATTTCATATTAAAATATTTACAAGAACAAGAAAAAACTGATTTCTAGCGGGGATGTTTTTATCAAGTCAACTACATTAAATATACATTCTAGCCTGATCAAACAAAACAGGTTTTCTATTGACAGGATGAAGTGCTTTTCTTGGGTATTATGATATTTATGGAGTGTTTATTTTTAGATCATTCATTGTTTATTCTGAAATAACTGCCTGAAGTAACTTTGAAAGTAAAAGTCATACCAGGATTAGAGATGTGGAGAGGAGGAATGGAGCTGCTCAGTACAAAATGCTACTAAACTGAAATTATAGAGTAGTAACTTCAGACAACATATTTCAGTAAGGAAAGAAAAACTTGGATTTATACAGTGTGTTTCCTGATCACTGGACATCACAAAGTGTTCTACAGCCCAGTGTTTTTGAAATGCAATCACGGGTGTAATGAAGGAAATGCAGTAACCAATTAAAAGCATAGTATTTAAATAAAAAGAATCTGCAGTAATTTGATGCGCTGGGTGTCCTCATGATGAGTTGTAAAAGTTTAGCATGCAGTAACAGCAAGTATTTAGTAAAGTTAGCAGAATATTATTGTTTACTGTCAGTGGAATTGAATACAAGAGTCAGGACATTATGCTTCGGTTTTCCAGGGCACTTGTGAGACCATGTCTGGAGCCCTGTGTACAATATTGGTCTCCTTATTTCAGGAAGGATGTAAATGCATTGGAAGCAATTCAAAGAAGGTTTACTAGACTAAGAGATAGCAAGAACTGTAGATACTGGAGTCAGAGATAACACAGTGTGGAGATGGAGGAACACAGCGGGCCAGGCAGCATCAGAGGAGCAGGAAAGTTGACGAAAGGGAGTGCTACACCTGCCCGTACACCTCCCCCCTCAGTTCCATTCAAAGCAAAAAACAAATCTTCCACATTAGAAGGGGTTCACCTGCACATCTGGCAAATTGGTCTACTGCTTCCGGTGCATTCAATGTGGCCTCCTCTAAATCGGTGGGACCAAGTGGAGACTCGGAGACCGCTTTGTAGAGCACCTGTGCTCTGCACGCGACATACAATACCTTCCAGTTGCGAACCACCCCCGGTCCTGCTCCAACATGTCCATCCTGGGCCTCCTCCAGCACCTCATATTCCACCTTGTGAGCCTACAGCCCAATGGCCTAAAAATGGTTTTACCAGTTTTAAAATCTCCCCACTCCCAGCCTCATCCCATGACCAACCTCCCTCTCATCCCTGCAGCCTTGACCTGACACCACCTATCCATCTTCTCTCCCACCTATCTGCTCCTCCCACCTCACTGGCCAGTCCCTACTGCTCCCTATCCGCACTCATCTATCACCATTTCACCCATCTTCCCCTGCCTCTTTATATTTATTTCCCAGCTCCCTTCCCCCTCCCCATTTCTGAAGAAGGGTCCTGACCTAAAACATCAACTTTCCTGCTCCTTTACTAGACTAATACCTGGAATGAATGGTATGTCTTATGAGGAAAGGTTGGTCTGGATAGGCTTACGTTTGCTGGAGTTTAAAAGAAGTAAGAGACAACTTGATTAAAACATAAGATCCTGAGGGGACTTGAGATGGTAAATGTGGAGACAATGCTTGTTTATAACAGGATCTAGAAATAAATGTCAGTGTTCAAAAAAATAGAGATACTTGATAAGCAAGTCGGGGGGGGGGGGGGAGGAGTTGGCAGTTGGTGAAAGGTGATCATATGTAGGCAGGATAAGAGCAAAGGCAATCGTCAAGGAGGAAACAGCTTCAGTAAAACCAAGCACAAGGAGCAACAATAGAGCACCACCTGGAGCTCGAGCTCTCTGGATGATGAAGCAAAAAGGTAATACAAAATGGAAAAACAAAATTTATGACAAATGTTGTATGCAGAATACAGTAGAAAATTAGCTAGAATACAGAGTACAAAGAGGAAATTGAAAAAGGATAAATAGCTAAAATCCACAATGGACACAGGCACCTCTCTACATTAAAGAGAAAGACATTGTTTCTGTGTAGATTGAGGGCAACCATTTCTTAAGCGCGAGACAGAATGAGGAAGCTGGCCACCATGAATTACAGCAGCAGGTATGGACTTTACCCTAAACCACACTGTAGTTATTTAGACAACTGAACTAACCGACCTCTTGAAAAGGATATAGGAATTGCAAAGAGAGAATATCAGGAAATATTAGCAAATAGCATAAGGGGAGTAAAGTTACCTTTCAAGCACATATTAAAAGTCTAAGGAAGGTGAATGCAATGTAGGGAAATTTAATCCTATAAAATCAGTCACTTCTTTTCTTTAATTTATTGGTTTGTGGGCTGTGGGCATCGTTTGCTAAGCCAGTATTTATTGAATGCCCCCATTTTGCTGGAGAAGGTGGTGGTGAGCTGAATTTTTAAACCACTGCTGTCCTTGACATCTGGGCTTGGGGGGTGGGGGGGATGTCACATTGTTGACAGAATGGGAGTTCCTTCATTTTGACCCAGTGACCATAAAGGAATGGTGATACAGTTCCAGGTCAGAACACTGTGTCTTGGAGTGGAACTTGCAGGAGATGATCTGTCATTGGAATGTCAATGCTCTTGTGCTAACACACGAATTTTAACAAATTATTTTTCTTTTGATGGAACAGATTTCAGACACCAACATAAGTGATTTCTGCAGGTTAAGTCATTTTTACGTTTAGCCACTAATCTTGGAAAGTCAATGGAACCCCCTTTTGCTGGGGGGTCAGTAGCAGTTTGTTTCTGAACTAGTCACAGAGTAATACAGCATGGAAATAGGCCCAAACTGGTCCATGCTGATACCGGTCCAGTCGTATGCTTGGTACCTGTTGAAGTCAGTCTGTTGCTTTCAGGATGTTAGGTTAAGGCATGTTTGTTGGCTGGGCAGTGATTGTGAAATGTTGTGCATTTGGTCAGTATTGTAGCCTGTCAGTTAGTCTAACCTTGCTGCCTGCAGAGTGCACACATCCTTAATAAAACTCTCGCTATTGTTTAACATTTTAGCCTCCTGGTCCCTCTTGAAGTGTAACATGAATTGCACACAGATTTCCAACACTCTTACTGCCTTTCTGTTGGTGTCTTGTAAATCTAAAGCCTGAGGTAAACCATATTGTCTTATCTGTGTGCGCTGTAACATCCAATCCTGCAGCCAAGGTAATTGTGTTCACTAGCACTTCCACTATTCTGGAACTGTGCTTATTTTCTGCTTCTAAAAATGTTTTTTGTTAAAATGGATGTACCTTAAGGCAAAAGAGCAATAAAGTTGAATCTTGAAGCTGAACCTTGATTTTTTTTGCTAAATCCAAGTTGCAACAGATTCGGAGGACTGAGATGTGATAATGGGAACTGCAGATGCTGGAGAATCCAAGATAATAAAGTGTGAAGCTGGATGAACACAGCAGGCCAAGCAGCATCTCAGGAGCACAAAAGCTGACGTTTCGGGCCTAGATGAAGGGTCTAGGCCCGAAACGTCAGCTTTTGTGCTCCTGAGATGCTGCTTGGCCTGTTGTGTTCATCCAGCTTCACACTTTATTATCTTATATCGGAGGACTGAGTCTTGCTATGAGGCTGAACATATCATTTATATCATTGTATATTACCAAACTTGCCATTTTAATTGGAGTTTCAGACCTTGCAGGAAGTATCACATCCAGTTTGCACTTCCTCCTACCGCCTGCTTTTCCCAGAATAAGTTGCCACTCACCATACATCCCTGGAATTCACCAGCATCCCTCATGGCTGGGCAAAGTCAAGTCAAATAGGGAAGATAGGGCCCTGGAGGTCCTGCTAGTGCAGAGCTGGCAAATTCTGGGTACCCTATCAAAGGGAAGATAAACTGACATTACAGGGAGCCCAGAGAAGATTTACTGATACCAGGAATGGAGGGACTGTTGTATGAAGAGAGTTTGAGCGGATTGAATATGTGTTCATTGGAAATTAGATGAATGGGAGGTGACCTTATGTAAGATTCTTTGCTGACTTGATGGGAAGGTTGGTGAAGTTGTTTCCCTTTGCGGGACCAGAAGGTATAAACCTCAGAATATAGGGTCACCAATTTCAGACAGAGATGAGGAGGACTTTCTTCCTTTAGCGGGTAATGTATCTGTGGATTTTTTTTATGGCCGTGGGCTATAAAGGTTGCGTCATTGTGTATATTCAAGGATGAGAGAGAAAGATTTTAAAATCAGTTAAAGAATCAAGAGTTATAGAAAAGCTGCAGGAAATTAGAGTGAGGATTATTAGATCAGTCATGATCTCACTGAATGGTACAGAAGGCTCAATGGGCTAACAGCCTCTATAACTCACGGTCTTCCCCCAGGGCCAGCAATGGAGGCCATGTCACCAGATGATGCCAATCTGGCCTGAGGTTCACATGCTGGTTAATTCACTCTCAGCCGTCTGGAGGAAAAACCTATAACATAAGAAAATAGTCAATGACCTTCTCCGCTCTGCTATCCTAAGTACCTCAATTTTTCTGATACCTCACACTCACGCTGCCTCTGTGACTGTATCCACTTCCCACCAAGGCTCATGCTCTACCATTCTCACTACTGTCCTCAACACTTCCTTGTCCCTCCTCACCCTCATCCACCCCAACCACTAGCCCTGCATGCCCTCTGACCTGCCTACAAACTCACTTAAGACACCTTCCCACCTGCAGCAACAGTAATAGCTATGCCAAGATAACAAGGTGTAGAGCTGGATGAACACAGCAGGCCAAGCAGCATCAGAGGAGCATGTTGGCCCGAAACGTCGGCTTTCCTGCTCCTCTGATGCTGCTTGGCCTGCTGTGTTCATCCAGCTCTACACCTTGTTATCTCAGATGCTCCAGCATCAGCAGTTCCTACTATCTTTGTAATAGTTATGCCACCCGTTTTCGTCTTCCATAATCCTACACACCTTCATTACACGAGGAAAACAACCCACAATAGGGCGGAAAGAGAGAAGATGGATTGTGGACAACCCATCATTCAGCTCCTCATCCTTTATGAGGAGAAGATCCTTACTCTAGCTGCCCTAAGCAGACCCAGGAATGGTATCAGAGGGTGTTCTTGACTTATTGCGTTGGGACCCCCTGTGCAAAAGCTTATCCCCATTGACTAGAAGAGGCTTGCTAACAACTAGCACAAGTTCCTTCCATTGTGTTGCACTAAATGGCAAGGAAAGACAGCAGTCATGTGAGCCAGGTATCTCTGGCTGAAGGGGCAAAGTGCAAAAAAAGTAATGCATAGATATCGTAAGTGCCTGTGTAGGCACAGAGTAAGTACAGCAATGCTCATTCAACACTAATTTTACTGGGTAGTGTACCCATTGTAATTTTTCTGTCTCCAGCCTAGATTTTGCACCATTCAGCTACATTTTTTTAACCTTTTCATGAGGGGTTTAACTTACCAGTAGAGTCACCATTTATTGTACCACCATATGCCAACTCCAACCTGGTCCTTTCTGCCCAAATAGTTTGTCTGAAGCCCAAACTGATTTCTCTCCTCTTTTCCCCCTGCTCTAAGTGACTTTTAAACAAAGCTCAGCTATTAAATTTGCTATTGCTTCCAGGAGCCTGTGATAGCTGATACCTACTTAATACTTGCAGCTGACTGAATATCTAGGGCTTCCCTAAAAAAGGCAAATGGTCTTAAGTGGTAACTCATTTATCTGCATTTTTTAAAAATTTAGGATCTTCTGGTTTCTTTTCACTATTGGTCTCCTCTGGATCTTGTAACAGTGTACATCAGGACCAGCATGATAGAATATGATATGATGTTATCAATGTATGATAGCCTGTGGATGGGCTGGTGATACCACCAAAGCATCCTCTTCAGGTGCTCTAAGAGACTGTTCAATAGTCTGTGCTGGAAGATGGACCAAGAAAAAGTCTCAACAGAAGATGCAACATGGTGTCTCAGTGGTTAGTGCTCCTCACAGCGCCAGGTGCCTGGGTTCGATTCCACCCTTAGAAAACTGTCTGTGTGAAGTTTGTACATTCTCCCATTCTGTGTGGGCTTCATCCAGGTGTTCCAGTTTCCTCACATAGTCCAAAGATGTGCAGGTTAGGTGAATAAGGCATTTAAAATTGCCCTTAGTGCTCAGGGATGTGCAGGCAAGGTGGGTTAGCCTTTGGGAAATATGTGGTTAAAACGATGGGAGTAGTTCTGGGAGGGATGTTCTTCGGCAGTTCAGTGCGGACTCATTGAGCTGAATGGCCTGCTTCCAAGCTATAGGGATTCTATGATGCTCTTGTCTTTCATAACAAGATTATAAAAGCTAATTTATTGTCATTCTCACTATTGTCTGAAAAACTACATGACTTGTGATACGCAGGTAACATTAATTCTTACGTATATCAACTATAACTAGGTGAGAGAGAAGACATCTATGTCTCCATCAGGAGACTGTGCCAGAATCCATGTGATGCTCCACTCAGAGGCTGTGGGGTTTCAGACAGGGTGGAGTGCAGCATAGATCAAAATTTGTCAGAGCCATTACCTTACACAACAACATCCAATCTTTTAAAGTGTCATGCAAGATTTTATCCTGCCGCTGTTCCTTCCAAATCTCATCAATGAGGAAAAATGGCATGTCGGGAATACTTTAAATGAATTAATAATATTTATTCAGCAGCAGGTCATGATGCTTTTTTCCAGTCAAATAACACAAGCAAACCAGTTCCTCGAGGAAATGCACAAAACCTTGGCAAAGGTTCCACTCTACTGCAAAAGGATAAAATACATCCTTCAGAATCTTAGGTAAACTGTTTTAAAAATTAGTAAGGCTTAATTTGAAGCAAGAGCCCTTTTTTGTTTATTTTAGAATACTGAAAGCAGAATTGAAGATTAGTATACTGGCACGCAAGATAAAACCTTGGCAACTCAAAAGTCTCTAACAATTCCTTCATTTCTGGATAAAGCCTCATATATTATGGAAATATGAAGCAATGTTTCACCAAATCATTGCAGTGCAGACGTGGTATCTAATGAGATTAGTTTTTATAAATATGTTATATCAGCAAGTCTGAAGGGTTTACATTGAATACAGTAATTGAAATTGGCATTTTTGTTGGACTTGGCAGCTTGTTGAACTTAAAGGAGAACATAATGTAAGGACCTGGCTCGTAGTACATCAGCAAATAGCTCTAAGATATCACTGAGGAATGGTGATGTCTTGCTGCCTCGAAGTGACATACTTATGGGGAGTTAGGGGCACATGTTTATGTCAGCAGTTACCAGTCTGTCAAGCTTCCAAACTGACTTAAATCACAGAAGGATCTGAATAGAGTTAACAGTTTTTGTTTTGGAGTGTGGAAAATCTAGAAAATGTGTCATTTGAATCACAAGACTATCTGTACTGGGCAGCTGCAGTAGAGCAATAGATAGGAACTTGGGTACAGTTCAGCTGGTTGTTTTAAATAAGGCACCAAGCTCAGAATTCAGGACACCATGACCAAGTGTAAAATCAATTATGGTGAATCAGGGACTGGTGAGTAGTTGATACCAAGCTTTCACCTCAAAAGCTTGAATAGTGTGCCCAGAGCAGGAGCATGTAATTTGAATTATATGGAGTTTAAACACAGAAAAAGTCAGAAAAACAAGAGGGCAAAGTTGATGATGAGAGATGAGAGGAGGCTCACTTATTGCACGATAACGATATTGTTGTTCACTTTCTGAGCGTTCTTTTCTGCCAGATGTCTCCACTTTATAATTTCTCACACAAAGGCTTGAATAGCAGTGTACTATATAAAGTTTAATTACTTGAGGAGAAATAAGTATTTGAGACAAAAAAAGTGTTTCTTTGAGACAGTTTTTACAATGCAGACATGGGAGTTCTATTGGTGATCAAGGACAATAATGTTGCGAATAATGTTGATAGAATGCACCCTGGAGCTGTAAATGATAATTGTATTTTGGTAAAACAAACAAGACCAGGATTTATACAAATAACAGTAGGGTCCCTGGGTAGTTTTGTAGAGAAGGGAGGCCTAGACGTTCAGGTACATCCTTCTTTGAAATTTGCATGACAGGTGGACAGGGTGATTAAGAAAGCATTTAGCACACTTGTCTTCATTGCTCAGACCTCTGAGTATTGGAGTTGGGATATTATGTTGAGGTTGTGCAGGACATTAGTGAGGCCTCTTCTATTATGTGTGCAGTTCTGGTCACCCTGCTATAAGAAGGATATTATTAAATTGGAGAAGGTTCAGAAAAGATTTACCAAGATATTGCAGGGAATGGAGGTTTGAGTTATAAAAGTAGGCTGGAACGTTTCTCACTGGAGCAGAGGAGGTTGAGGAGTAACCTTAAAGGAAGTTATAAAATCATGAGGGGCATAGATAAGATAAATAACAAGGGTCCTTTCCCTAGGGTGGGGGAGTTCAAAACTAGAAGGCATAATTTTTGGCTAGAAGAGAAAGTTTTAAAAAGAACATGAGGGGGTAAGTTTTTTACATGGAGAGTGGTTCATGTGTGGAATGAAATGCCAGAGGAAGTGTGGATGTAGGTACAGTTACAACATTTATAAGATAATTGGATAAGTACATGAATAGGAAAGGTTTGGAAGAAAATGGACCACATGCAGGCAAATGGGAGTAGTTTGGTTTGGGAACATGGTCAGCATGAACTGGTTGGGCCGAAGGGTCTCCTTCCATGTAGTATGACCTCTTATGGCTCTGTAAGAGATAGTGGAGGAAAGTCCATTTAAGAGAATTTCCTGGTACAGTGATCTCAACCAGTTGAGCTGAAATCGGTAGATTGTTTAGTTTGTTCTACCTATTCATTTAACTGGTTTCAGCATGTGACCCAGCATGGAATATGTTGCTGACTGTCTGTATGTTCAACAGGAGGCCCAGCAACTTTCATAATTGGTACAATGCAGAGCTTGCTTGCTTCTCCTAAACAACAGCTTCTTTCACTCTTCAAAAACTGTTGCAGACTGTGGGAGAGGCATGGCTGGAAGGAAAGTGGGAGAATAGGAAAATACAGAGGTTCCCAAGTTTTCTGATGTGGCACGGTGGTGTTGGAAAGGGAAGTGACAGTCACCACATTCCATTTTGCCATGAATCCATCAAGATACAGGCGATCTGTGAGGTCAATAGCGATCTGGCCATGGGGATCAAGCTGCAGTGCCAAAGGAGCTCAATGTCCTTACAAGTGGTCAGGGTAAGTGAATACATATTCACATGACATTTCCTCTCCACTACCCTGCTAAAACTGCTTAAAATACTGTACATATATTGGTCACCTATCACTGAGCCATCAACATTCGCTAGAAATCAAGACTCATGACTAACATGCAGATTCTCTATGTGACATGTATACCAATTCTGCCAGCCTCATCTATCTCTTCCATCTACCTCCAGTTATTCAGTCATAGTAGATATATTTCCCAAACAAAGTTCAAAGTTGCAGAATGACTGACATTCTGCTTTCTTTCTTGGTGTACATGCTACTCCATGGCCATGGGGTTAAATCCAGAATAGGCAAGGGATGAGGACTCTGGGATCACCTATGCCCTCTAGTGGAGATAGTCCCTGGCCATACTAGGCCACTGTGAATGGCAAGGTTGCATCTGGCATCACCAAAAGAATTCAGGATGTTCCAGCCTTATTCTCATTCTTAAAGTACGCTCACTCTCAGCCTGAAATTAAAGATACATACAATGTGAGCTTGGCCATCTTAATATACACCATACACCTTTTCCCTCATGTCAGCCATTATAATCTGCATTTACACACACACACACATTCTGAGGAAGGGTCACCAGACCCGAAATGTGAACTCTGACTTTTTTTTCAGAGATGCTGCCAGACCTGCTTAGCTTTTCCAGCTACTTCTGTTTTTGTTCCTGGTTTACAGCATCCGCAGTTCTTGCTGTTTTTATGGTCTGTATTTATACGTTCAAAGAGTCAGTCTGAGTGGTCGGCACAACCTTATGTCGAAAGATGAGAGCTACGCCTGACCTCGATTGAAAAAGCATCGTCATTTCTTCTGATAACTGCAGTGACCAGCTCAGACACTGGTCTGCACAATCTTTCGAGATCATCAAGTCAGAACCAGCATACGGCAAGAGACTGGGCACAGAAGCTGAAGCCAGGACAGAGAGAAAGTGTAGTTTGTGTTCCGGCTCATTGGAGCACAAGATTGCAGATGAGTTCTGTACAAGGGAGTCAGATAATGTCTACAGTGGGGTGACATACAGGAGAAAGCTGATAAGCAAGAACACCATGGCGTTGGGTACATTGACAGATCTGCCAACTAACTTCTTGCCACAGTTAAGTAGCAGCGAAGCATCTAGCTTCAACTTGGCACAAGATATTATGTGGAGTCATTCCTTTTAATTGTGGAAGTGGTGGCAAATTCCATCAAGAAATAAGGGTCTATCATAAATAACAGTTTTAATACACAGCTCTTAAGAATTAGCTGGCAAAACACACATTAAGTGCTGTCTGGAAGAGAGTCAGAAACCAAGAAAAGTGAAAGTCACAAAGAATGTGCTCCCAGATAACAAAGTGTGAGCTGGATGAACACAGCAGGCCAAGCAGCACAAAAGCTGGCATTTCGGGCCTAGACCCCTGTGTGCTCCCAGCTTTGAGATCACTACATTCCCAAACTGATGCCAGCGAGTCTTTTATCATTTTCTGTACCCCCTTCTCTCAGTAAATGTTTAGAAATGGCCAAGAAATAACTCACAGCATGAAGTAAACTAAAAAGTGGTTTCAAGCTAAGGGGTAGACAGGGAAGGGCTGGCTAACCAAACATCTTGGATACCTGTCCTGTAGTTATTGAATGGGAAGGTTAAAACAAGAGATTGACGTAGGGTTAGCTACCAGGCCCTAGAAATAATGTATAAAAAGTCGGATCTCTCATGCAACTGGACACATGTTCAACTGGGAGAGATCAGGGGAGTGCATTAACAAACTTGCATGGTCCAAAGATGCAAATTATTCACTACGTCAACTTTAATGCAACTTGACATCACAGTTTGCTCTACTGCACGTATCCAACACAAGCACAACACACCCATGCTACCAACCTATCATTCAGAAAATTCCACACAAACCACACTATTAGCTTGAAACATTCTGAAACTGCAAGAAAAAAATTCCTTATGAAAACAAAAATGTTCTCTTAAATGTTCAATGACTTATCTAAACAAACTGCTCCCTTGTTTATTGACACATGGCCGTAACCACATCACCAATGATACCTATAACCATGAAATAAAGTTTAAAATTTAATAAGTACCCATGCGCATAGTGTGGTGCATTGATTATTGAAGAACATAAGAACTAGGAGCAGGAGTAGGCCATCCGGCCCCTCAAGCTTGCCCTGCCATTTAGTAAGATTATGGCTGATCTTTTTGAGACTTAGCTCCACTTACCCGCCCACTCACCATAAACCTTAATTCCTTTACTGTTCAAAAATTTATCTAGTCTTGCCTTAAGGACATTCAATGAGGTAGCTTCAACCGCTTCACTGGGCAAGGAATTCCACAGATTCACAACCCTCTGGGTGAAGGAGTTCCTCCTGACCTCAGTCCAACATCTGCCTCCCTTTATTTTGAGGCTAAGCCCCCTAGTCCTAGTTTCACCTGCTAGCAGAAATAACCTCCCTGCCTCCACTTATCTATTCCCTTCATAATCTTATATGTTTCTACAAGATCTCCCCTCATTCGTCTGAATTCCAATGAGCATAATCCCAGTCTATTTAATCTCTACTCATAGTCCAACCGTCTCAACTCTGGAATCAACTGAGTGAATCTCCTCTGCACCCACTCCAGTGCTAGTATATCTCTTCTCAAGTAAGGAGACAAAAGCTGCACACAGTACTCCAGGTGTGGCCTCACCAGGACCCTGTACAACTGCAGCATAGCCTCCCTGTTTTTAAACTCCATCCCTTGAGCAATGGCAGAAAAAATTCCATTTGCCTTTTAATTACCTGCTGCACCTGCAATGCCACCTTCAGCGATTCATGCACAAGGACACCCAAGTCCCTCTGCACAGCGCATGCTGCAATTTTTTACCATTTAAAACATAGTTCATTTTGCTGTTACTCCTACCAAAATGGATGACCTCACACTTATCAACATTGTACTTCATCTGCCAGACCTTTGCCCACTCACTTCGACTATCTACATCCCTCTGCAGACTTTCAGCGTCTTCTGCACACTTTGCTCTACCACTCACATTAGTGTCATCTGCAAATTTTGACACACCACACTTAGTTCCCAACTCCAAATTATCTATGTAAATTGTAAACAATTGCGGTCCCAACACTGATCCCTGAGGCACACCACTAGCCACTGACCGCCAACCAGAAAAATACCCATTGACCCCTACTCTTTGCTTTCTACTGGCCAACCAATCCTCTATCCATGCCAATATATTACTTGTAATACCGTGCAACTTTATCTTATGCAGCAGCCTTTGGTGTGGCACCTCGCCAAATGCCTTCTGGAAATCCAGATACACCACATCCACAGGTTTCCCATTGTCCACCATGCAAGTAATGTCCTCAAAGAACTCCACAAATTAGTTAAACATGACCTACCCTTCATGAACACATGCTGGGTGTTCCCAATGGGATAATTTATATCCAGATGTCTTGCTATTTCTTCCTTAGTGATAGATTCAAGAATTTTCCCCACTACCGAAGTTAAGCTAACTGGCCGATAGTTATCTGCTTTTTTAAACAGTGGTGTCACATTGGCTGCATTCGAATCTGCGGGAACTATCCCAGAATCCAGTGAATTTTGATACATAGTTACTAGTCCATTTGCTATTTCCTCCATCACCTCTTTTAGTACCCTGGGATGCATTTCATCAGGGCCAGGAGACTTGTCTACCTTTAGCCCATTAGCTTGCCCAGCACTGCCTCCTTAATGATAATGATAGTTTCTAGGTCCTAGCCTTCTTGCTATTAGTTTTCAGCATGTTATTTGTGTCTTCCACCATGAAAACCGACACGAAATAACTGTTTAATATCTCGGCTATTTCCTCATTCCCAGTTATTAAGTTGGCCTTCTCATCCTTTAAAGGACCAATGTTTGTCTTTGCCAGTGTTTTACGATGTGCATATTTATAGAAATGTTTGAAGCTTGTTTTTATATTCTGAGCTAGTTTACTCTCATAATCTATCTTACTTTTCTTTTATAACTTTTTTTGTGGATTTCTGCTAGCCTTTAAAGATATTCCAGTCTACTAGTTTCGTACTACTCTTTGCATTTTTGTATGTGTTTTTCTTCAATCTGATACTTTCCTTTATTTCCTTAGACATCTATGGCTGGCTCTCTCTTTTCCTACAGTTGTTCCTTATCACTGGAATATACTTCTGCTGAGCAATGTGAAAAATCATTTTAAAAGTTCTCCACTGTTCCTCAATTGATCCACCAGAAAGTTTTTGCTCCCATTCTACCTTAGCTAACTCCTCCCTCATTCCTTCATAGTCTCCTTTGTTTAAGCACAGGACATATGTACTGGATTTAACCTTCTCATGCTCCACCTGTATTTTAAATTCAACCATACTGTGATGGCTCCTTCCGAGAGGATTGTGAGATCATTAATTGTTCCTGTCTCATTACACAGGACTAGATCTCGGAGAGCTTGCTCCCTCGTAGGTTCCATTACATATTGTTCAAGGAAATTATCACAGATTCACTCCATGAACCCCTCCTCAAGGCTGCCAAGGCCAAACTGGTTTGACCAAGCAATATGTAGATTAAAATCCCCTGTGATAATTGCTGTACCATTTTTACCTGCATTAGCTAATTCCACGTTTATAGCCCAGCCCACCACGATGTCATTATTTTTGCAGGAGGGTGGGTGGGACTTCCAATTCCCTGGCCCCCAACACCTCATATTCACCATGGACGTCCAGTCCCTGTACACCTGCATTCCGCATGGAGATGGCCTCAAGGCCCTCCGCTTCTTCCTGTCCCGCAGGCCCGACCAGTCCCCCTCCACCGACACTCTCATCCGCCTAGCTGAACTCGTCCTCACACTCAACAACTTCTCTTTTGACTCCTCCCACTTCCTACAGACTAAGGGGGTGGCCATGGGCACCCGCATGGGCCCCAGCTATGCCTGCCTCTTTGTAGGTTACGTGGAACAGTCCCTCTTCCGCACCTACACAGGCCCCAAACCCCACCTCTTCCTCCGGTACATTGATGACTGTATCGGCGCCGCCTCTTGCTCCCCAGAGGAGCTCAAACAGTTCATCCACTTCACCAACACCTTCCACCCCAACCTTCAGTTCACCTGGGCCATCTCCAGCACATCCCTCACCTTCCTGGACCTCTCAGTCTCCATCTCAGGCAACCAGCTTGTAACTGATGTCCATTTCAAGCCCACCGACTCCCACAGCTACCTAGAATACACCTCCTCCCACCCACCCTCCTGCAAAAATTCCATCCCCTATTCCCAATTCCTCCGCCTCCGCCGCATCTGCTCCCACGATAAGACATTCCACTCCCGCACATCCCAGATGTCCAAGTTCTTTAAGGACCGCAACTTTCCCCCCACAGTGATCGAGAACGCCCTTGACCGCGTCTCCCGCATTTCCCGCGACACATCCCTCACACCCCGCCCCCGCCACAACCGCCCCAAGAGGATCCCCCTCGTTCTCACACACCACCCTACCAACCTCCGGATACAACGCATTATTCTCCGACACTTCCGCCATTTACAATCCGACCCCACCACCCAAGACATTTTTCCATCCCCTCCCCTGTCTGCTTTCCGGAGAGACCACTCTCTCCGTGACTCCCTTGTTCGCTCCACACTGCCCTCCAACCCCACCACACCCGGCACCTTCTCCTGCAACCGCAGGAAATGCTACACTTGTCCCCACACCTCCTCCCTCACCCCCATCCCAGGCCCCAAGATGACATTCCACATTAAGCAGAGGTTCACCTGCACATCTGCCAATGTGGTATACTGCATCCACTGTACCCGGTGCGGCTTCCTCTACATTGGGGAAACCAAGCGGAGGCTTGGGGACCGCTTTGCAGAACACCTCCGCTCAGTTCGCAACAAACAACTGCACCTCCCAGTCGCAAACCATTTCCACTCCCCCTCCCATTCTCCAGATGACATGTCCATCATGGGCCTCCTGCACTGCCACAATGATGCCACCCGAAGGTTGCAGGAACAGCAACTCATATTCCGCCTGGGAACCCTGCAGCCATATGGTATCAATGTGGACTTCACCAGCTTCAAAATCTCCCCTTCCCCTACTGCATCCCTAAACCAGCCCAGTTCGTCCCCTCCCCCCACTGCACCACACAACCAGCCCAGCTCTTCCCCTCCACCCACTGCATCCCAAAACCAGTCCAACCTGTCTCTGCCTCCCTAACCGGTTCTTCCTCTCACCCATCCCTTCCTCCCACCCCAAGCCGCACCTCCATCTCCTAACTACTAACCTCATCCCACCTCCTTGACCTGTCCGTCTTCCCTGGACTGACCTATCCCCTCCCTACCTCCCCACCTGTAGCCTCCTCTCCACCTATCTTCTTTACTCTCCATCTTCGGTCCACCTCCCCCTCTCTCCCTATTTATTCCAGCTCCCTCTCCCCATCCCCCTCTCTGATGAAGGGTCTAGGCCCGAAACGTCAGCTTTTGTGCTCCTGAGATGCTGCTTGGCCTGCTGTGTTCATCCAGCCTCACATTTTATTATCAAGAGTTTTGTTCTTTCTTTATAACTAGGCAATAATTTTAATTGTTTTACCCTCTACTTTACTTCAACAGACTTGTCCATGGAAACCCTTCTTTACTCCTCAGTCACCACAGAATGGTCTGCGCTTGCTCCTTCACCTTTACAATCGATTGATTCATAGATTTACTTCGGGCTAGGGTGGGTTGCACCTCCCTTGAGATAAAATGCTCTGTTCTAGTATGGTGCTCCATCTAGTGAAATGAATAGGAATTGCTGAAACCCATTCCCAAAGACCTATAAATCACAACCATCTTGCTTGTTTACAGCCTGTGAAACCAGGTAACCTTAAAGTATCAAATATACATGTATAATCATTTACCTGTAAATTTATGTAAGCCTCAAGATTTCCAACATTTCAGTGAATTGCCCAGATACCTCAAGCAGCAGATAGCTTGGGACATACCAAATTTAGTCACGAATGCAGAATAGGCTGTTTTAATGGTTTAGCTGACAAAACAAAAGATACCAGATTTTAAACTGTGCTGGAATTGTCACTAGTATGTTGAAGAGTTATTTTCCCAGAGTATTTGCCTAGACAACAAGCATTAAATCAGCGCAAGAAGATATTAATGACTGGAAGAGTACAGAATGTTATAAATGATCAGGGCACTATTTTTACATTTTTAACAGTCTGTTTTAAAGTATTTGGCACGCAATTGACCTTAATTTACCACACAATAATTATCCAACACAGGAACCTCCTCAACTTGTCTACTCGGGTTAGTTTGAGTTGCAAATAAATTAACAGATTGTGTACAACTGTGGTGTGATTATCTGAGATAACAAAATGTAGAGCTGGATGAACACAGCAGGCCAAGCAGCATCAGAGGAGCAGGAAAAATGACATTTCTGGTCTAGACCTATCTTCAGGAATGGGGGAAGGAAAGGGGATTCTGAAATAAATAGGGAGAGGGGGGAGATGGATAGAAGATAGATAAAGGAGAAGATAGGTGGAGAGGAGACAGATAGGCCAACGAGGCAGGAGTGGAGCCTGTAAAGGTGAGTGTCGGTGGGGAGTTAGGGAGGGGATAGATCAGTCCAGGGAGGACGGACAGGTCAAGGAGGCGGGATGAGGCTGGTAGGTAGGAGATGGGGGTGTGGCTTGAGGTGGGATGAGTGGATAGGTGGGAGGAAGGACAGTTTAGGGAGGCGGGGATGAGCTGGGCTGGTTTTGGGATGCAGTCGGGGGAGGGGAGATTTTGAAGCTTGTGAAGTCCACCTTGATACCATTGGGCTGCAGGGTTCCCAAGGGCAATATCTGTGGCATGATTATCTGCTTACTTTTTCAATTTTGTAGTTAGAAGAAGTTGTTGCGTAAATTCAGCAATGGTTTCGAACAATCATTTGAACAATTGAGCAGCTAAGCTATCATTGTTTTGTGCTGCAGCTGAAGACTAATGGAAAATCACAATCTAATCAAGCAGAGTCAGCATGGTTTCATGAAAGGGGTGTCATGTCTGACTACTGTATTATAATTTTGAGGAAGGCTCAACCAGAGTGGATAGAGGGGAAAAAGTAGATGTGTTGTAGTTGGACTTCCACAAGCAATTGACAATGTGCCTCACAAAAGGTTAAGTCATAAGAACCCAACGTGTTGGAGGTAGTATATTGGATTGGATGGGCTAATGAGCAGGAAACAGCAAGTGGGGATAAGGCATTCTTCAGGATGGCAACCAGTGACCAGTGGTGTTCCACAGAGATTAGTGCAACACTATATATTAAAATGACTTGGAGGAAGGAGAGCTGTGGGCAAATTTGCAGAAGACACGAAAATAGCTGAAAATATAATTTGAGAGAAGGATACTAACAGAGAGATATTGTAAAAACAACGGTAAAGTCACCAGAGTCTTACCAGGTCTGCTCTCTCTTTAGAGAGAGAGATGACTGCTGGTGGTTTAACCTGACTGTCACCATGCCTCAGGTGTGGAGAAAGGCTGAGAAGACAGGACCTTCATGGTAACCTCAGCCCATTGCAGGAATTGAACCCATGCTGTTGGCATCAGCCTGTATCACAAACTAGCCATCTAGCTGACTATATTGACAGGTTTGAGCTAGGTTGCAAGACGGATGCACACAAGTGTACAGAGAGAGATGTTGATAGATTAAGTATGTGGGCAAAAAGTTGGCAAGTGGAGTTTAATGTGGGAGAATGCAAAGTTGTTCACTTTGGAAGGGAGAAAAAGAGAACACGACATTATTTATATGGAGATAATCTACAGAAAGATACAAAGGGACTTAGGAGTACTTGTATGTGAAACACAGCAAGCTAGTGCACAGGTGCAGCAAAGAAACAAGAAGGCTAATGGAATGATGGGACAAAGATCCCTGTTTTCAAGAGGGTTGGGGTAGGCAGGTCTTACTACAGCTGCACACTGTGCTGGTTAGACCACTTCTGGAATTCTATGATGTGAAGGTGCTGGTGTTGCAGTGGGGTGGACAAGGTCAAAAATCACACGACACCAGGTTTTAGTCCAACAGGTTTATTTGAAATCACAAGCTTTTGGAGCGTAGCCCCTTCGACAGGTGAAGTCACTTTGTGAAGGAACATTGAGAGCAGTTTTAGTTCCCTTATTTAAGGAAAGATATCATTTCATTGGGGGCAGTTCATGGAAGATTCATGAAGGTGATCCTTGGTATGGAGGGATTGTCTTATAAGCAAAGGCTAAACAGATTGGGTCTCTATTCAGTGGAATTTAGAAGAATGAGAGGTGATCTCATTGAAACATATTGGATTGTTAAGGGGTAAATGCTGAAAAGATGCTTCCCTCATGGAAGAATGTGGGACCAAAGGATATAGTTTCAGAATACAGGGATGCCAATTTATGACTGCGATGAAACAACAGTTCTTCTCCCAGAGGCTTGAGAGCCTTTGGAACACTTTGCCACAGAGGCCTGTGGGGTCAAAGTCCTTATGTATATTTAAGGCTGAGATAGATAGATTCTCGATCAGTAGGGACATCCAGGGTTATGGCGAAAGGGCAGGAAAGTGAATGTGAGGAATGTCAGATCAGCCATGATTATGTTGCTTGGTAGAGCAGGCTAGGGAGAGGCTGAACAGCCTACTCCTGTTCCTATTTCTTATGGTCTTACAGTCTATTTCAGCCAAAAGAGTTTGCTGCTGACAGACTCTTTTCATCTCAGTGGGTTAGAGAACAAACTATTAAAATTCAGAACACAGAAACCAAAAACACACGTAGCAACAGCAGCAGGCTATTGGAAAGGAGTATCTTCCCTGCTGGCACCTGTAGGAGAAATATGTCCATTGCGAATCGAAAATAATTAATTTCAAACCAAGCCACAATATACAACAAAGTGTATGTTTGTGTCTTGAACAGTTAGGATTAATTAGATTTTCTATTAATATTCTGTTACAATGGCAGTAACACTTTGAACTGTTTTCATTTCAGAGGAAATATTTTATTTAATTATCAATGTTATTTATTGTTTTTAATTCCTACTTGCTTCTACTTGGTTATGCATTAGGGAGGAAAAGCAGAAGCAATATGATCCAAACGGTGTTATTTTGACATAGATGTAAGAGCAAATGCACCTGGGGATGCATATTCACAAATTTTTTTCTGAAGTTGTTTTGTTTCCTTTTGATTCCTGCTCTCCCCACGCACTTTTCCCAGATTAATTAGTTCCACATCCTGCTTCCGACATAGGCTTTCTAACTTTCTCCTGCTCTTTGACTAATCTCCTTCCTGGCCTGAATCTTTTACATTCTTTTGGCTAAGTGAGAGTTGTCTTGAGTTTCTTGGAAAGATCCTTGCCAGGAGACTGAAAAAAAATCTTGCTGTCTTACCAAACAAGCCTGATTAATGACCTACCCACACCCTACAGAATCCCTCATGACCAATTCTACCGTCATCTTCATACAGGCTGTTCCCGGAATAACTCACCACTTTGTGGATATCTGCCCAAAATCCCATAGTCCTGGTGCCTGCACCTTATTTAAAAGGCGGCTTGCACCCAGATAAGCACAGGCATTTACAAGCTGCCTCAAGGGGATGCTGAGAAATTGACGTCCCACCAACTGAGTGTGTTAGCATTCTTCATTCTACTGCAGTTTGCACATTAATCCCATGGTTAGTCTCATTCATTGCACATCACCAGTTGTGACACCTTTTCTCCTTTTTGTCCCACATGTGCCAACATGCCCAGCTCCTCTGGAGAAATGGCCCACTCCCCAGTGCCACCTCCTCCACTTCTGAGGATGAGAGTACTGATGCTTTTGAATGGACCTCTTAAATGCTACTGCTAGCCTCTCTCTGCACCTTCTCTGCAGGCGTTACACTGTATCCTGCACTCTGTCTTGCTATCCTGATGCACTTTGTACAGTACGATCAGCCAGTAAAGCGTGCAAGGCAACACTTTTCACTGCACCTTGGTCAATATGACAGTAATAAATCAAATTAAATCAGACCAAATCAAATCCTGCCCCTCCCCACCAGCTTAGATGCAGATGCCTTGTCGAGGATGTTTGTGTCTGTGTCCACGAGCTGTTGAACACGTCAACGTGACCGCTCCACAGGCAGGGGGAGAAACACCCCAAAGCCCTTGGCACAAGGGCTGCCAGAGACCAGGTACCTGTTCTGCCACCGAGGAGAGGTTCCCCTGTGGTGTCAGCCATCAAGGGACTGTGTCAGAATTTACAAGGAGGAACAAGAGCAGCTATGTGGGAGGCGATGGCCCTCATTACCCAGAACGCAGCAATTTATATGACAGGGATTCCTCCAGGGACAGTTTAGCAAGCACTAGAGTGCTCCTCACAAAGCAGTGCTAGAGGCACCTCAGATGTCACCTTTCAGGATACTCCAGATGTAGCTAAGCCTTTCAGCTCCACTCTGCCTGCTCCCCTCAGACCCTGGGAAGGTCGCATCTAGAAGGCTGCACTTGTCTCTGACAAGGAAGCTGCCTTGATTGTCCAAACGCCTATACCCTCACCTTCAGGCTCCTGGGCATTCATTGTCAAGCAGTCTCCTTCCAGCCCCAGCTTCAGAACCTAAGTCGTTGTGACAGAGAAAGGTTAAAATCAACTACTGAGTGCATTTTGGAGGCACAGGTCATGATGGCTGTATAAATTTCACAATTTTGCTTCGACATCAGTTTGGTTCAATCTCTTTGTAGCCCAGAATAAAATCGTGCTAGCACGGTGGCAAGCTTCATATTCACGAAGGAATTAGAGTCATGGTGTCATATGTTATGGAAACAGAGCCCTTGGTCCAACCAGTTCACACCGGCCATGTTCCCAAACTAAACTAGCCCCACCTCCATGTGCTTGGCCCATATCCTTATGTAACTTTCCTTTTCATGTACCTATCCAAAACTGTACGTGCATCCACTTCTTTCTCTGGGAAGACGGGAACTCTTTTTACTGGAGCTTAGGAGGTTGAGGGGTGACCCTACTGATGTCTATAAAATCATGAGGGGCAAGGGTAAGATGGATGGAAATGTCTTTTCCTTCGGGTGGGCGAGTTCAAAACTAATTGGCATATTTTTAACACGAGAGGAGAAAAATTTGAAAAGGACACAAGGGACACACAGGGAACGGTTCATGTGTGGAATGAACTCCCAGACGATTTGCTGAATGCAGGTAAATTTGCAAATGTTTAAAAGACATTTGGATAAGTTCATGAACAGGAAATGTTTGTAGGAATATAGATCAAATGCAGGCAAGTGAGACTAGTTTAGTTTGCAAACATGGTTGGCATGGACTGGATGGGCCAAAAGGTCTTTTTCCATGTTGTATCATTCTATGACTTTCCAGTTTATTTCAAATCTCAAGCCCTCCACTCCAAGCAACATCCTGGTAAATGTTTCTGAGCCCTCTCCAGTTTAACAATATCCTTCCTATAACTGACTTACCATGAATTGTGTCTAGAGAGTCTGCTGCAGCATGTGGAATCAAGAAGAACAAGATGGATTAAGGGTAATAGTTCCAGTGCCATCGTTGGTCACCTTGCAACATTTCCATCCTCTTACCTGACCCATACATTCAGAAGTGTTGGCAGAAATGATGTGGTCAACATTGTATTGGGTAGGAGGTTTACCAGCACATGGGGAGCTAATGCATTAGGATGACCAGAGACTAGGGAGGCCACAGGTGTGCGTCCTGAACAATACAGGGATCTGTGTATAATTTTGTGTGGATCTTACAGGCCACTCTGTCACTGGTTCAGATGCTGACGTTACCCAATCCAGGCATCATAGCAGCCATTTTCGTTTCTATTGCCTGCTTTAAATTTTCATTGGAATTCAAGCCTCACTATTCCCAAAGCTGTCGTGAAAGTTAAAAGCTTTTTAAAATGAATACACAAAATCCCCAAACTATCTTATTTGCAGACTCAGGTTGATAGCATGCATAAGCAGGTTTCTGCACTTAGTAAGATATCACCTTATTACAAGCTACTGGATTCAAGCTACAGCTAAAGAATTAAACTTTATTAAGTAAACTCTACAGATTAAAACTCAGGGGAAAAAGAAGAAAGAGATGGGCAGAGGGAAAATAGTTATGTACCCTTTGTTCATTAGATTTGTTGGGATTGTTCTTGCTGATCCAAAGGTTTCTTCTTGACCTTCCTTTATTTGAAATGCTTCCATTGGCTTACCAGAAGCACAGGGCAGAAAAGTCTGTGATTCATCCAGTTCAAAGTTATAGCTTGCAGCACCTGCTGCAGGAAAGATAAGCTAGATTTCTTCTGGCTTAAAGTGGCTTACTGCAGAGAATTAAGAGAGACTTTTAGCTGCTGCATTCCTGATGGTTTCTTTACAGTTCTATCTGGCTTTGTCTTGCCCAAGCTGTTCAACTAACTGACAACTAATTGCCTTGTTGTGTGCAGCTAGAGGATCTTTGTCATTGATAAGTGGTCCACAGTCTAAAGCAAATCAGCTTCACTCGGAAAGGAGATATTGGTTCCAGTTTATCTGCACACTTCTGGAACCCACAGCTACACAAACAGGGTTGTTCACAAAAGATATCAAATTCTTTACTTTTAAAACATGCGGCCATCCTTTTAAAATGCATGTTTTTCAAAAAGTTAACCTTTTAAACATCTCATTTCAGTCCACATTTTAAAAGAAGAAGGTAATAAAAAGATGGATTATTTATATCATCATGATAGAGAGTGACAGTGAGCACTCTTCAGTGTTTGGTTCTCCAGTCTCTGTCACCATATGTCAGAAAGGCCCTGAACATTCAGATCTGGTGGCCCTCCCTGTGAGGACCATAGGCTTTGCACTTCCCCAGATTGCCACACTATGTCTCTTTTCATCCAGACCCCGACACAGGTGGTGATAGTGCTAAATGTGGTCCTACACTGTCCTCCTGTGGAAGCCAGTCTATTCCTGACCATGGATAAATATCTCTGCACCCCACCTGCCAGAATACCCCCTGACCTCCCATAAGTCTGCACCCCACTCTCCACCTCCCCAAACCCCACCACCACATTCCCAACCAGGCTTCACCATTTCCCTCCTTACAAACGCTGTTGCCCTCCTTCACAATTGTTGTCCAGGCTCGCAGATCCAATCCTGAAGAATATATTCCCAATTATTGTCTTCACAGCAGCAGACCTCCATGTCCTCATCCCTATTCCCATTTCCTTCCTTTCCATAGATGAGCTCCCCATGGCCTATCATTTTACCCTGACAGCCAAGGAGGGAGAGGTACTCAGACCCCTGACTGATCACTGTACATAATGCTGGCCGTATTAGCCTGACCTGCTGGACTGGTTGCTATGGACCCAAACAACTGACCTTGACTCATTCCCTGTACAGCAGAGGAACAGATTCCCTGACCAAGAATACACCAACTGGATGCCTGACTATTGCCAATACCCTGGGTGGGCATGGGTGGCTGTCTTTGACTTTTGCTGTCACGTACCCCAACCCCCAACTGATGGGTACCTCTATAGACTTTCGAGAGGACTACTCCCTAAGACTTTGAAACATGCTGCACATGCAGCTTTTTTTACTGCATAACTTTGTGGCAATATCGTGCAGGTTTGAGATTTACAGAGCGCCTGGGCACACAGAAAAATGTATGTCCCTTTGACCGAGGACCCCAGACCAGGAAGGCAGCTGCCTAGTTGTGTGCCTTTTGTATACAGGCAGCTTTCAACAAAATAGCAGCCTGATTTAATTAGAATAACTTTCAACCATATTGTTTACATTTTTAAAATCTTACAAGTATAAATGTATTATAAAGAAGGCCCAGGAGCACTTTTGTGAAAAGAGTTTTATAAATTAACTGTTTTTATTTAGTAATTAGATTTTTAAAGGTTATATCTGAAAGCTCATGTTCCCCACAGGAAAATTCATCTTATGGCCATTCTGATACTCCTTTACAAATGTCACTTCATACATTTCCTCTTTTGTAGGCCATTATTGGCTAATAATTAAAAGTAATTGCAAAGGAATCAACATTATTACATCTATGATGGAATGTAAGGGCTGTGGAAAACAGGTCCCACCTTTGCAACAATTATTTATATTAGATTATCTTCAAGTATTCAAGTGGTGTACATTTTAGGCTCCACTCAGAGATGAATATGGTTTATAGAGGAGATATTACTTCTATTGAATGACTAAGCTTTTGTAATATTTAACTCATGAAGCACACTGGTTGGTGTTTTTGAATGCAACTTCACACCATTTTCCTTCACGAAACTCATAATATTTCTGGTGGCAAAACAGGGTTAGATACAAACACAAAACAGGAACTGAAGTAAGCCATTCAGCACCTGGGCTTTCTCTGCCATTCAATAAGATTGTGGTTGATTTGTTTATGTTACAAATCCTATATTCCCATCTATTTCTTATTACTTTCGATTCCCTTGTCTAGCAGGAATCACTTTATTTTGAAAATATTTAATGACCCCGTTAAGAAAACGTGATGGGAAAAACGCTTTTCCAGAAAACACTATTCTGGCAGAGGCATGATGGAAGCTGGAAATCCCGGAGCAGGACTCTGGAGCATGGCGTGGTCTGGAAAGCCTGGAGTGAGATTGTGGCAGTGAGAAGGAAAGCTGGACTCTCCTAAGTTCTCTCTTTTTTCAGCTCATTCCAAGTTAATGTTAATGGTGCCATGTATGTACATGAAGACACACGCTTTTCACTGTATTTTTACATGGAATGCACGTGACAAAATAAATAATTCAATTCAATTCAATTCAAGTGAATACTAGAATACATTACATCAGAGTGAGGTGAAGCTAGATTCACTCAATGGAATTAGATAGCTATTTGAAAGGAAACAATGTGCATGGTTACAGAGAATAGGCAAGAGAATAGCACTGGGTGGTGCTCATTTGGAGAGCCTGACACAGATGTAATGGTCTGAATGGCTTCATTCTGCACTGTGACAATTCTGAACTTCTGAGAGATGAAGATCAAGAGCCAGTAAAGAAATCTATTCTGTGAGAGCTCTATTGTTAAAAGCTGACAGTTAAACAATGTTCATACAATGTAGGAATGTCATGCTTTCTAGATCAGGTTACACGTTGTTTAGATTTGAAACCAATTTCTCCGTAAATAGCACATTCTATATCTTGCTAACTCTAAATAAGCAACTTAATAACCTTGGGTTCATAGTTGGCAGAAATAAAATCTTGGGTAATACCTATTTAGAGGGCTCAGGATGTTTTGATAAATTTGGCGATGACTGATATAAACAGCTGCAAGTTCATGTAAAACAATATGGTTAGAACAATATTGAAAAGAATGAAGTTGTAATTCGAAATTCCAAGAGAAAAAGTGGAGGGAGGATTGAACTTAACTGATTCCATTGTCTTTTTTCCCTTATTAAGCAAAACATAAGCATTTTTATAGCTTTGTAAACAGAGTTGACATTTTTGTGCTTACCACTTCAACACACCACATGTTCCCTGGTCTATTGCTGCGCTCTAGCAAGGCTTAGCACAAGTTGGAGAAACAACACTTCATCTTCTGATTGGAGACGTTACAGTCTTCAGGATTCAATATGAGTATAACAATTTTCGAGCATAAACACCTACTTCCATGGCTCTTTACCCTTTCCTCACTTCCCATTCCCCAGGTACAGTCACGATATGGGTTGCTTTCGGCACAGTCAACCTACTTTCACCTACCCATTGCACCTACTATCACCTACCTAGCTTCTCTTCCCTAGCTTACTGTCAACAATCATTTTGTATGCCTTCTTTTTTTTCCTCTCTTCGTCTCTGGGCTCAGTCTCCACCTACCCACTCACTACCTTCCTGCTCTTTCACCCTGATTATCATCATAAATATATCTTTTCCTAGCAAAAATAGTTCTGAAGAAGCTCATTAGACTCGAAATGCTACCAGATCTACTGTGCTTCTCCAGCAATTTCTGTTTTGGTTTGTTTCAGATCTCCAGCATCCACAGTTATTTTATTTATAACTTGGTGTTGACTGTGAGCATGAGGCTTCAATGGACTCTTAATAAAGTTGAAAGTGTTTTGATTCTGAATCCAGAACCGTTATTTCTGATTCATGGACAAGAACTAGCAGTTCAGCCTGCATTACTACAAAAGAACTCTTTAACATGCTTTTGCACGGTAAGCAAAAATGTTGACAATATATGAAAGAAACTGGCAGATGAATATCCTTTCACAGAACAAAGTCAGCAAGATTGAAGAAAAACATCTTTTGTGTCTGCTGCAGAGGTCTTAACAGTTCAAAGGGAATAGGGAAGAATGGGAAACATCAGCAAAGTCAAATGAAAGTGTCAGCCCAGCAATTACTTTTATAAAGAAGCAGCTGATTGTTTCAACAGCCTATTAATAAACTTCGAAATATTTAAAGTATACATAAAGTGCTACATAAACTTTGAATGTTTACCTATCTTACTTAGTGGAGATTTTAATTTACTTTACATTATGATTCACTAAAGTTGACCCAAAACCAAAAGCTCAGACTGAAGCTCTGCAATTCTGCCAAATCCTGTCATGATAGGGGGTGAACATTGGAACAACGAACAGGAGGAAGTTCCACAAAGCCTAAAACATTCAATGCAAAAAACAGCGCAAAATAATTTGCAACAATCTTCAACGAGAGTTGTCAAGTGGATATTCCAACTCAAACTCTTCCTTTATTCCCTCAGCATCACAACCAATTGAACTCACTCCATGTGATATCAAAAATAAAAGCAGAAGGCGCTAGACGCTGTAATGAGCTATGAGTCCTGACAACATTTCAGCAATAGTATTAAAAATGCCTTCCAACTCATGCATTCACCTGGCAATGTGGGAAAACACTTAGCTGTATCCTTTCTGCAAAAGACAGAAAAATTGCTAATTGGTCAGTTCATTCCCTATCAGAGTACTGTCAATCATCAGAAAACTAATGGAAGGCAGCGTCAACAGTACTATCAAATAGCACTTGCAAGGGAATAATATGCTTATTGATGCTCAATTCGGATGCTGCCAAGGCCACCCAGTTCTTAACCCCATTAGAATCTTGTTCTAAACATTTGGAAAATGAACTGAACCCTAAATGGTGAGATGAGAGTGACTGTCCATTACATAAAAACAGCATTTGATCAAGGATGACAGCAAATCTGCCAATAGGAATCAGAGGGAAGAAGATCCACTGATTAGAGTCATACCAGGAAGATGATTGTGGAGATTAACTGTCTCGGTTCCAGGGCAACACTTCAGGAACTTATCAGGATAGATATTTTCCAATCAATGTGTTCAGTCCAACCATTTTCAGCAGCTCCATCAATTATCTACCACCATATAAGGTAAGGATGTTCATCAATGATTGTCCAATGTTCAGCACAATTCATTACACCTCAGATACTGAAGCAGCCATTGTCTATATGCTGGACAACATTCAGGCTTGGACTGATAAGTGGTAAGTAACCTTCATGCCACTCAATGGCTATATGCAGTGAGAATGTAAACATTGATCCTTGACATTCAAGGGCATGGCCATTCTCAACATGTTGGGCATTAGCCTTGACCAGATACTGAACTAGCCCAGTCTTATAAATTCTGTGGCTAGAAGAGCAGGTCAGATGGCAGGAATTCTGAATGGAGTAACTCACCTCCTGTCTCCATTTCTTGTACATAATCAAGAAGGCATGAATTAGGATTGTGATAGAATATTCTCCACCTGCCTGGATGAGTACAGCTCCAACAACTCTTCAGAATCTCAACACTTTTCCAGGCTACAGTAACCCACTTGATAGGGTGCCAATCTATTAGCTTTAGTGTTCTCTCCCTGTACAACTGATGCGCAATGATGGTTAAGGATACGAGATATCCTGCAGCAACTCACCAGAGAATTTTGTGTGCAAATTAGTGAATACAGTGTGGAGCTGAAGGAACTCAGCAGGTCAGGCAACATCAGAGGAGCAGAAGATTTGACATTTTGGGCCTAGGCCCTTCATCAGCTCTGGGGAGGGGGAAGGGAGTTGGGAAAGAAATAGAGGGAAGAGGAGTGGGGCTGGGAAAAAGTAGGTGCGATGGCAAGCAGATGCAAGTTGTGGATACAAGTAGAGGTGGTGGGGATTGGTCTATGGGATGGGTCGGGTGGATATTTGGGGAAGGAGATGGACAGCTACTGTCAGGTCAAGGGGCTGGGGATGAGAGGAAGTGTTGGACATGGGATGAGGCTGGGGCTGGGGATATTTTGAAACTGGTAAAATCCACATTTTTGCCATTAGGCTGTAAGCTCCTGAGGCAGAATATGAGTTGTTGCTCTTCCATTTTGCTTGTGGCATCATTGTGACACTGGAGGATGCCCAGGATGGACATGTCACCCAGGAAGTGGGAGGGAGAGTTGAAATAGTTGGTGACCAGAAGGCATTGTCGATTGTCACTTATGGAGTGCAGACGCTCCACAAAATGGTCCCTGAGTCCACAATTGGTATCACTGATGTAGAGGAGACCACATCGAGCATGTGCAGGTGAACTGCTATGGGATATAGAAAGTTTGTTTGGTTCCTTGGATGGAGGTGGGGGGGGTGAACTGTGGGGACAGGTGTAGCTCTGGGAAAAGTGCTGGGTGTGGTGGGTCTGGTGGGAAGTGTGGAGTGGACAAGGGAGTCGCAGAGTGAGTGGTCCCCATGAAAAACAGGTAGGGGGTGGGAAGGGAAATACTTCTCTGGTTGTGGGGTGGCATTTAAAGTGGCAGATGTGGCAGAGAATGATGTGCTAGATGTGGAGGTTGGCGAGGTGCTATGAGAGGGCCGTTGATCGAAAATACCCTCAACCGCATCTCGTGCATTTCCAGCACATCTGCCCGCAAATCCCCTCCCCGCAACAAGAATAAATACGAAATCCGTCACTTACCACCCACCAACCTCCTTATCTGCCCATCATCCTCTGCCACCTACAGTTCGACCACACGACCTCAGTTGCTCTCTGGAAGCGGTTTGTTCCTACTGCGCACAGTGGGAGGGTTTGCTGGATTAGTTTTCTTTTTGATTAAGAAGGTACATTAATGGACCCAATGTTGACGCATGGGAGATTTATCAGGGTATGGTTTGTGTCAGTATTCATTGAAGAAAAGGTAGATAGCGCGTCAGAAGTCGCAACGAAATTAAGAGGGTCTGAGACAGGGTCTAAATCAAATTACCTTAAGTAAGTCATCGTTAGTGGGGAAATTAATGGAACTGAAGAGTATCAAATGCACAGAGCATGATGGGTTCCATTCACAGGTGTTAAAAGCATTAGGAGAGAAAATTGCTGATTCCCTGGCCATAATGTCTCCTGGATTCAAGGGTTGTACCTCTGCTCAAGAGGTGTGATAGAGAGAAATTTGGGAATAACAAGGCCAGTTATCCAAACATCGGATTGGGGAAGTTGTTGGAGTTTGTAGTGAAGGGTAGGGTAACTTCTCACCTTGAAAATTTCCAGCTAGTTGGGGATGGGTCAGCATGGATTTATGAAGAATAGGCCATAGTTCAGGCTTCTTTGAAGAGGTGACAAAAGCGGTGGGTCGAGCAATGGTATCAAGGGGTATGAACTCAAGGCAAACGTATGGAGTTAGGCCACAGATCAGCTATGATCTTATTGAATGGCAGACCAGGCTTAGGGGGTTAATGGCCTACTCCTATTCCTATGTCTGTTGATGGACTGTTAACAGAAAATGAGTCAACCTGAAAGCAAAGGGAAATATCATGCCTTAGAAATTTGCTGGATCCTCCAAAGTAATCTAGGGTGCACCTCACATATTCTAAACAATAATAAACAGCTGAAGTGAGTGTTCAATATTTAATCTAGGAGGATTTTTCTGTGAAATTGGCTGCTTCAGTGCTTAAGTCACCATTTTATAAATTTGCTCAACAAAAATATTGCAGTAGCACCATTCAAAGAATTACATTCTCTAATATGCAGTTGAGTTAATTATTTTTAAGCTAGTGGTTTCTGATTTCTGTGAAGAGAGTTTTGCTGGCACTGCACTGGTTTTGTCTCTTTCAAAGCAGTTTTACTGCAGTCCTGAGCAACTTATCAGGATTGTTAGGAATTTATAGCTGAAGGACAGGAGAGGTGCTTAAGAGGGCAGAAGAAAACAGAACCTATCAAGCAGCAATAACCTGTTCAGTGATGGCCAGCTTTGGGTTCAGCCATGACCACTCAGTTCCTACCCTCATTACAGCCTTGGTTCAAGCAGACAAAGGTCTGTGATCTGAGAGTGACAGCCCTCCTCATCAAGGCTGCAATCAACTGCGTGTGGCATCATGAAGTCCTGGTAAAACTGGAAACGGTGAATATTGGAAGCAAACTCTGCAGTGGCTAGAATCATACCTGACACATAGGAAGATGGTCGTGGTTATTGAAGATCAGTCAGCTCAGGCGCAGGATATCCGTGCAGAAGTTCCTCAGGGTAGTGCCCTAGGTCCAACCATCTCCTGCCGCTTCATCTGTGACCTTCCCTCCATCATTAAGTCAGAAGGAGGTATGTTTGCTGATGATTGCACAATGTTTTGCACCATTCAGAGTCCATGTCCAAATGCAACAAAATCTGGACAATATCCAGGCTTGGGCTGACAAGTGTCAAGTAGCATTCTTGCCACACAAATGCCAGGCTATGACCATCACTAAAAACAAATAATCCAGTCACCACCCCTTGACATTCAATCACTGAAACCCCAAAATCAACATCCTAAGGGATAGCATTGATAAGAAACACAACTGAACTCACCTCATAAATGCAGTGGCTACAAGAGCCGGCCAGAAGCTGTGCAAACTGTGGTGAGTAACTCACCTCCTGACTCCCCAAAGCCAGTCCACCATCTACAAAGCACAAGTCAGGAGTGTGATGGAGTACTCCTCATTTGCCTGAACAAATGCAGCTCCAACAACACTCAAGAAGCTTGACATCATCCAGAACAAAGTGACCTGCTTGATTGGCACTACATCCACTCCCTCCGCCACCAACGCTCAGTACTAGCAATGTGTACTTCCTACAACATGCAGTGCAGAAATTCACCAAAGATCCTCAGACAGCACCTTCCAAACCCACAACCACTTCCATCTAGAAGGACAAGAGCAGCAGATATATGGGAACACCACCATCTTCAAGTTCCCCTCCAAGCCACGCACCATACTAACTTGGAAATATATTGCCATTCCTTCGCTGTTGCCAGGTCATTATCCTGGAATTCCATCCCTAATGACATTGTGGGTCAACCCACAGCAGATGGATTGCAACGGCTCAAGACATTGGCTAACCACCACTTTCTCAAGGGCACGCGACGGGAATTAGCGCTGGCCAGCCAGCGACACCCACATCCCACAAAATAAGTAAATAAATAAACAGCATCTGGGACAAAAGAGAGGGAGAGGGGAAGCATGCAGGAAGACGCATCTAACACAGGTCTTGAGCAAACACTTCTCCTGTCTGAATTTCACTCCGGACCTTGGGCAAGGACTTCCTGATAAACTGTGCGGCTATGGCTCAAGCCTCTGACCAAGGCTATATAGTTGGCAAGGTCAAAGTGTCTCTCAACGTTTATGCAATGGGTTCCTTCTGATTGCAGTAGATGGCATCGATGGGACCTCATAGCTTTCAGCCTACCTTTGTATCTGAGTCTTTGCAATTCTCTCTCTGTCAGGAGGAACAAATTCCAACATAGATGTAGGATGAGGAATTAGAAAGCTTGAATTTTTTAGGCACATTTCAGATATTCCCCTTGATATAAAAAGTGACACAGAGTGTGACCATTTTGAATTATATGCTTTCCATCGGCAATTTGGTAGCCTTCAACTTAGAAATGGATTCAACCCTTGCAACATCCATTTTCTTAACATCCATAGGCCGTTCCTAGTGCAGATTTCTGCCCAATTTCCTGGCAGTGGTCTGTCATGATCATAGTATAAAAATCGACTATCAATATATAACTTCTGTCATCTGATTCTAATACCCAAGACCTTCATGGGCTAAAAGTGGCTTTCAATCAGGACATTACTGATCTAAAGTGGCTGCTGTGATTACCAGACCAGATTGAGCTAAGCTCATGAAATCACCATTGAATAAGGATCAAAGTGAACTACATTATAAACTCAGGCCAATATCTCCTGGTTGATTTACACCTATCGGGAAGTTACACATTGAGATCAACTGCTGTTTGTGGAGTATTCAGCTTGGGGAAAGAAAACAAATGGGCATATTCAAGAATATGTAAATGCATCTTTATGAACAACTTCATCTAAGTAACAGGGTCAATGAAAAATGGATTTGTAAACAAGAACTGGAAGACAATCCCTTTGCCAACCTCAAAAAACAATGCTCAGTGAAAAAGTAACTTGGAATGCCAACTATTCACAGAGAACGCAAGATGTACAAACTGCTGGAGAAACAAGACCACTGGATGTGAGTTTGCTTGATGAGCTGGAAGGTTCATTTTCAGACATTTTGTCACTTTTTTTTAATTTGAAAAAATATACTTTATTCATAAGATGTACAAAAAATAAAACATTGATACACCTACCCAGTCAGGCAATCCACTCCGGGTTACCCAGGGGGTACATACACCAACTAAAGGAAAAAAAAACAAACAAAGAACAAAAAAAAAGCAAAGAAAATACCCCAGCAGTCGTCACCCCGGCAGTCGTCACCCCGCACAGTCCCAGTTGACCCCCTGACCAGTTGGGGAAGGCGTCAACTGGGCCCAGTTACCAGATAGGGCCCTTTTTTCTATTCTGGACGAGGGGTTTCATGCCGTGGTCTTTCCCCACCGTGCCTTGGCGGCGGCTGCCCCAAGCTTCAGCGCGTCCCTCAGCACGTAGTCCTGGACCTTGGAGTGCGCCAGTCTGCAACATTCGGTCGGGGTCAGTTCTTTCAGCTGGCAGACCAGCAAGTTGTGGGCAGACCAAAGAGCGTCTTTCACCGCATTGATGGTCGTCCAGGCGCAGTTGATGTTGGTCTTGGTGTGTGTCCCAGAGAACAGCCCATAGAGCACGGAGTCCCGCGTCATGGACCTGCTCGGGACGAACCTCGACAAATACCACTGCATCCCCCTCCAGACCTCCTGCGCATAGGCACACTGCAGAAGGTGGTGATCGACAGTCTTGTCCCCCCCCGCAGCCGCCTCGAGGGCAGCGTGCGGTGGCGCAGAGATTCCAGGCATGCACAAAGGATCTCACTGGCAGAGCCCCTCTCACCGCCAGCCAAGCAATGTCCTTGTGCTTGTTTGAAAGTTCTGGCGATGAGGCATTCTGCCAAACGACTTTGGCAGTCTGCGTGGGGAACCACACGACGGGATCCACCCTCTCCTTTTCCCGAAGGGTCTCAAGGATACTACGTGCTGACCACTGCCTGACGGCCTTGTGGTCAAAGGTGTTGCCCTTCAAAAATTTCTCCACGAAGGACAGGTGGTACGGGACGGTCCAACTGCTCGGAGCGTTCCATGGCAACAAGGCCAGGCCCATCCTTCGCAACACCGGGGATAGGTAGAACCTCAGTAAGTAGTGACACTTGATGTTTGCGTACTGAGGATCTACGCACAGCTTGATGCAGCCACACACAAAGGTAGCCGTCAGGGCGAGGGTGGTGTTCGGTACGCCCTTTCCCCCATTTCCCAGGTCTTTGTACATGGTGTCCCTGCGGACCTGGTCCATCCTCGACCCCCAAATGAAGTGGAAGATGGCCCGGGTGACCGCAGCGGCGCAGGTCCAGGGAATAGGCCAGGCCTGTGCCACATACAACAGTACCGAAAGCCCCTCGCACCTGACAACCAGGTTCTTACCGGCAATGGAGAGGAACCGGAGCGTCCACCTGCCCAGCTTCTGCTTCAATTTGGTGATACGCTCCTCCCAAGTCTTAGTGCACGCCCCAGCACCACCAAACCAAACACCCAGCACCTTCAGGTAGTCTGTCCTGACGGTGAAGGGGATGAAGGAGCGGTCGTTCCCGAAGAACATGGCCTCGTTCTTACCCCCATTGACTTTGGCACCCGAGGCCAGTTCAAACTGGCCGCAGATGTCCAACAGCCAACTCACCGACCGACGATCAGTGCAGAAGACGGCGACATCGTCCATGTACAGGGAGGTCTTGACCTGAAGGCCTCCGTTGCCTGGGATAGCCATGCCCTTCAGACTCACGTCCTTCCTAATGGATGCGGCGAAGGGCTCCACACAGCACACAAGCAAGTCAGGAGAGAGCAGGCAGCCCTGCCTGACTCCAGATCTGATGGGAAAACTGTCCAATTCCCACCCGTTGATCGAGACTGCGCTAACGATGTTGGTGTAGAGCAGCCGGATCCAATTGCGGATGCCCTCCCCGAACCCCAATTTGGACAGGACGTCCCTCATGTAAGCATGACAGACCCTGTCGAAGGTCTTCTCCTGGTCCAGGCTGACGAGGCAGGTGTCCACCCGTACGTAGGCGATCATATCCCTGATGAGCGCGAGGCTCTCACCGATCTTCCTGCCCGGCACAGAACAGGTCTGGTCAGGGTGAATCACCGACTCCAGGACAGACCTGACCCGTTTGGCTATGACCTTGGCCAGGATTTTGTAGTCCACGTTCAATAGTGAAATGGGACGCCAATTCTTAATTTCTTCCCTCTCCCCCTTCCTCTTGTAAATGAGGGTGATGATGCCCTTCCTCATGGACTTGCACATTTCCCCTGCCCAAAGCGCACAATCGTACACCTCCAGCAGGTCCTGGCCGACCAGGTCCCACAGAGCGGAATACAGCTCGACCGGTAAGCCGTCGCTCCCGGGAGTCCTATTCCTCTCCAAGGACCTGAGGCTTCTGGTCAGCTCATCCAGGGATATCGTCCGGTCCAGCCACTCCCTCGTGCCGTCATCTAAGACCTCTGTGATAGACGACAGGAATGACTCGGAGGCCGTGCTGTCCGTGGGCTTCGTGTCATATAGTCTGGCATAGAAGGATCTGCTGATCCTCAAAATGTCGGGCCGAGACGACGTCACCGAGCCGTCGTCCTCCTTCAGCCGGCTAAGCACAGAGCTCTCTTTGTGCACCTTCTGAAAGAAGAAACGCGAGCACGTCTCGTCCTACTCCACGGAGCGGACCCTAGACCAGAAGATTATCCTGGAGGCCTCTGCGGCGAAGAGCGAGGCTTGCTGGCCCCTCACATCGCGGAGGTCCTCCGTGACATCGACCCCCATCAACTGCAGAAGGAGCAGGTTCTGCACCCTTTTCTGGAGTCGCGACAGCTTTCCCCGCCTCTCTCTCGCCTTCCGAACACCCTCGAGGACAAAGAACCTCTTGATGTTCTCCTTCACCATCTCCCACCAGTCGCCCGGAGACTCAAAGAGGGGTTTCATAGTTCTCCAACCGCGTACCCCCTCTTAAGCTCCTCGACGTTCTCTGGGGTCCACAGAGTCGCGTTGAGCTTCCATGTCCCCTTGCCAGCCGGCTGGTCGTCCTGTAAGTGACAGTCAGCCAGCAGGAGGCAGTGGTCAGAGAAGAACACCGGCTCGACGCCGGTGGACCTGACCGAGAACGCCCGTGACACAAACAGTAAGTCTATCCTTGAGCGAATAGACCCGTCTGGCCGCGACCAGGTGTACCTCCGCTGTGCTCCGTCTGCAGGGGTGCTGAAGACGTCAAGCAGCTTGGCGTCCTTCACCATGCCCATCAGGAATCTGGACGTGACATCCAGATGACTCCACCCACCCGCTGTCCCCACGCCGGATCTTCCATCTGCATCAATGATGCAGTTGAAGTCTCCGCCTAGGATGACCGGCCTGGACGTAGCCAGCAGGGGTGGAAGCCGCTGCAGGACGGCCAACCGCTCACTCCGTACCGCTGGGGCGTACACGTTGATCAGCCTCAGGGGAGCGTTCCTGTAGGTGACGTCAGCCACTAGGAGGCACCCCCCCCACCACCTCCTGAACTTGAGAGATGGTGAAGTTGCGCCCCCGCAGCAGAATAGCCATGCCCAAGGAGGGACAGTCATTACCCTCCGACCAGATTGAAGGCCCACAGGTCCAGGCGCCGGACCATTTCCCGTACCTGCTGAGGTGTGGTATCCCGCACTCTTGCGGAAACAGGAGGACCGCCTTGATGGTGGTCAGGTAGGCCACCGTGGACACACATCTTGCGGTGGACTTGACGCTGCGCACATTAATGCTCGCAACTCGTACCCCCATTGTGGGCAGTGACCGCAGTACCCTCCCCAAGTCCAAGGTCCAGCCCCTCCATCTGTCCCTTCATGCCCATTGCCCAGGCTAACTGCTGGACGCTGTCCGGGCTCAGGAAACCGTCCGTGCTGCCTTCCGGGTGGCATCCCCCCGTCGGGGGTACGGAGGCAGGAGAGTCCGGCTCTGGGTCAGGCTGGGGACGCGCTGTTTCCCCCTTCCCGCCTGGAAGTTCCAGGGGGCCCTCCAGGGCCCCAGTGGCGCGTGGCTGGGTATCGGAGGGAGCCTCAGGATGCCTCCCGTCACCTGGAAGCGGGGTGCTGCTTTCCTTCTCCCTTGAGATCTTTAACTTCTGCTTTGGGCGGGCCCCCTCCGAATCTGCCTCGTCAGAGGAGCTCTTATAGCCCCCTGTAGCTGCCTCTTCCAGCCTGATGGTTGCGATTCCTGGGCCCACCGACGCGCCTTCCTCCTCGCTTTCCAGACCGTCATCCACTCCCCTGGGTCACCTGTCACCGCCTCCATTGACTCCGGGTTGTCGGGGGGGAGCGGAGCCTGGAGGGGCGCTTTGCTGGCCTCGGGCCCATCCTGCGGGGCTGGGCCCTCCTGCACGACCTGGCCCTCCTGCACATTAGTGGGGTCCCTGCAGGGCCCTGGTGCCTTCCTCTCCTCCAGGGGGGGGGCTGGCCCCGCATTGCCCCTGCCGGCGACCTGGGCGTAGGTGATCCCCCGCTGCGGGCATGCCCTATAGAGGTGGCCCGCTTCCCCGCAAAGGTTGCAGCTTTTTTCTTGTGGGCAATCCTTTGCAAGGTGTCCCTCCTCCCTGCAGCTCCTGCAGATGGTGGCTTTGCAGTCGGCCGCCACGTGACCTCACCTACCACAGGCATGGCAGACTTTAGGTTGCCCTGCATAGGTCAGGTAGCCCTTGCTCCCGCCAATCGTGAAGCTGGACGGTGTGTGTACAATGTTCCCGTCCGCGCCCATCCTCTGCGTCACCTTGACCTGCCTCTTACTGGTCCAGATGCCAAAGGGGTCCATGATGTCGGTTAGGTCCCCTTCCACCTTCACATACCTTCCAAGGAAGGTCAGGACATCAACTGCTGGCACATGCGGATTGTACATGTGTACAGCCACCATACGGCTCCTCTGCGCTGGCATCACGAACAGCGGGACAGCGGTCAATACAGAGAGGGGGCCCTCACCTCCTTTCTCCTTGAAAACCTCCAGGAAGCGCTCGCAAAGCTTGGCACTCCGGAAGGTCACATCGTAAAAACCTCCTCCGGGGAAATCCTGCAGGCAGTAAATGCCCACAGCAGCGAACCCACAACAGTCCAACAGAACCCTCTTCACGAAGAAGGTGCGCTCCACAGGTGCACCTTCATCCACCTTCTTCACGGAAACATGGATGGTGTTCCAGACCCCCTGACCTGGGGCACGAGCACTTGCCGCAGCCATCGTTGCAGGTTGGCTGCTCCCCTGAACCAGCGTTAGGCCGAAGCCAGCATTAAGATCCACCGGTTGCAAGGGGGCACAGCCAACCCGACGTCCTCCTTTCACCTCCAACACAGCGCTCTCCTCCTCTCGGTCCACAAAAGAGTGGGTCTTTATTTTGTTCCAGATGTAAGCTGGTTCACTGAGCTGGAAGGTTTGTTCCCAGATGTTTCATCACCATTCTAGGTAACATCAACAGTGAGCCTCCGACAAAGCGCTGGTGTTATGTCCCGCTTTCTATTTATCTGGTTAGGGTTCCTTGGGTTGGTGATGTCATTTCCTGCGTTGGTGATGTCATTTCCTGTTCTTTTTCTCAGGGGATGGTAGATTGGCTCCAAATCAATGTGTTTGTTGATGGACTTCCGGTTGGAATGCCATGCTTCTAGGAATTCTCGTGCGTGTCTCTGTTTGGCTTGTCCTAGGATAGATGTGTTGTCCCAATCAAAGTGGTGTCCTTCCTCATCTGTATGTAAGGATACGAGCGATAGTGGGTCATGTCGTTTTGTGGCTAGTTGATGTTCATGTATTCTGCTGGCTAGCTTCCTGCCAGTTTGTCCAATGTAGCGTTTGTCACAGTTCTTGCAAGATATTTTGTAGATGACGTTCATTTTATTTGTTGTCTGTGTAGGGTCTTTTAAGTTCATTAGCTGCTGTTTTAGTGTGTTGGTGGGTTTGTGGGCTACCCTGATGCCAAGAAGTCTGAGTAGTCTGGCAGTCATTTCGGAAATGTCTTTGAAGTAGGGGAGAGTGGTTAACAAGACCACGGTTAAACTGCCAGAAGTCAGGTCATTCTCACATCCTGAGGACCCTAAAATCTTTAAACTGTAGCTGTCTTTCTACTTGCCAGTTGAGGCCCCCAGCCCTCAATTCTTTTTGAGCTTATAATCTGTGTTTGTGTGTTTGATGTCACATCATTAAGTTTCAGTGTGAAAGGGAATAAAATTTCTCTTTCACTCTGGGTGAGTGGGTGTGTTGAGTGGTGAGTTAGAATGGGGGATTCAGTCAACCAAGAGTTAGAGAGATAGAGTTATAGAAATATGCAGCATGGAAACAGACCATTTGGCCCAACTCATCAATGCCAACTCGTTATCCTCTATAAATCTGGTCCCATTTGCCAGCATTTGGCCCATATCCCTGTAAACTCTTCCTATTCAAGTACCCATTCAGAAGCCTTTTAAATGTTGTAATTGTACCAGCCACGACCACTGCATCTGGCAGCTCATTCCATGCATGTACCATGCATGACTTAGACTAACTCCAATGTTCAGAGGTATTTGAAATCAAACAGCTGAGGCAGCAGCTGAGAGGATTCACTGCTGGGTCAGACAGCAGTATAAGTTTCTTTCTCCATTGATTCACTTCCCACCATGTGGTCACTTTGTCTCCCTTCTCATTTTGTAAAATGCCGTTGTTTTAATCTTTTCTTTTCCCCAAAGTCCCAAAGCAATGCAGCAGCTGACAAAACAGTAATTGCTGCTCTTAGAATTCAAGGAAATCAGCTCCAACAGTGAAAATACCTCCAAAGAGGAGCAGCTCTTATGGTCACAAATTTTTCCCACCCACCATCTTGGATCACCCAGATTCCACTTGGTGAAGATTTTAATCCCTCTAAAGTTTCCTGGCTAACTGTTCAGGTTAGTGACTCCAAACTCTCCAAAATCTCTAATTCGGAGTTGTGGACTTTTTATAGAAAGTTACTGATATCTGATAGTTGTTTATCAGAAATTTCAATTTCGTGGGAAACACTGACAAAGTCAGCTATGTTGGAAACTTGCAGTTCATAACGCCTACCGTTCAGCAATGCCTTATCTTACTACGTGGAGATCTGAGTCATTGTTCTCTACAGACACCCAGAAGGAAAGGTTTCCGAGCACGTTTATCTATAGATGAATAGTTTAACAGCAGATTATAAGCGAGTATCTACAATGATCTCCACTCAATTGACCATTCACAAATCAAAGGAAATAAACAAGGTTGAAATTAGCAGATGAAAAATCGGGGAGCATTCTATTTCAAAGTAACCATTCTCTGAACTTTATGGGAAGATTATGCAGTCAGTTGGACCATTAGTCGATGCCTCCTCCCACCTATGCATAGATGTGAGAAAACATTAATATATAATTTAATAACATTTCCTATACACCACATGTTATCCAAATTGACTCCATCCTTATCTCATTAAGCTGATTATACCATCACTGTTTACATCTGTGCATAGAATGACAAAATGTACAGCACAAAACAAACCATTCAGCCTAACTGGTCCATTAGCACCACGCAAGCCTCCTGCTATCAGATTTCAACATAACTCTCTAACCCTTTGTCATTCAGATGCTTCTCTAACTTTTCCTTCACTGTAATTATTCCATTCAACTCAACTGTTGTGTTTTTCCAGATCCAAACTATTCTCCAGGTATAGCACAGAATCATAGAATCGCAGCAGTGTAGGAAGAGACCATTTGGCACTTCGAATCTGTACCAGCCCATCAAAGCATCACACCCAGACCCACCATCAGCCTCTCCACCCGCATCCCCATAACTCCACATTTACCCCGATTAATCCACCCAGCCTACACATCCCTGATAACCGCGTACAGTTTCAGCACGTCTTTAGACTGTGGGAGGAAACCACAGCACCCAGCAGAAACCCACTCAGACACAGAGAGAGTGTACAAACTCCACACAAGCAGTCACCCGAGGCTGGAATTGAACCCAGAGCCTTGGCGCTGTCAGGCTGCAGTGCTAATTACTGAGCCAGCGTGCTGACATAAACTACTTCTTGTCCCTTCTTTGCTGAAGACTTATCAGTGGTTATTTCTTCACTATTTAATACTAGTTAGCCCATTGACTAGTATTAGAAGGAACTTTGACAGCAGCATGTCTACTCAAAGATCCTATCACAACCAGGTGCCAGTTGCAATATAGTACCCTTAGTGCAGTCGACTGTCTAAAGTGAAGTAAATGCCAAAGAAATCTGAAAAGAAGAAAACATTTCGCATGCAAAAAAAAATCAGACTGGAAATACTCTAGAATGCAGCAGCCTTTTTCTAAAGCTGTGAGTCAGCCAGAATCGGGGAACTAAAATTACTAAAAGGCTTTGCAAGAGCTAAAGAGAGTCTCCTGTAAGCAGTAGACCTGAGTCAAAATCTGACAAAAATGCAGCCGACATCATGACCCAGAGATAATTTAAGAAAGGCTAAAAAAATCTTACTTGTACAGTGCTGATATGGTCTGGGAAGGTAAAGGAAGGCAGAATTCTTTTTTAAACTAAAATCATAAAGTTGATCACATTCCACTTTATTATCTATTGCAGAAAAATCTTGTGGCCTGGCACATTATTTTAAATTTCTTCAAAATGACACATCATTAGTGAGATTAGACCTATAAATCAAAAACAGGCATTGATTTAAGTTAAGTAAATGAACTTAAACTAAAGGAAAATCTTTATTCAATAATTGAAATTAATTAGAGCGCAAAATTGCCACTTCAAAAAGGTGCATAGCAGTTGGGAAGAGTGTGCATTCTTCAACTTGCTGTAAAAGTAACGAGAAACAACAAGAAGAAATGTATTAATAGCAAGAAAGCATCATTTAAATTTTGCGATTGTTTCATTTGGTAAGAGTTTTAAGAAGATTTACAACATCTGAAATGCTTCCAAATTGATCTACAGATTTATTACAGAGATGTCTTTACAATACAGAGGAGAAATAGAAAACAATGTTAGAACATTATATTGAGGTTGTATAAGAAATTAGTGAGGCCTCTTCTGGAATATTGTACCCAGCTCTGGTCACTCAGCTATAGGAAGGATATTATCAGCCTGAAAGGGTTCAGGAGAAATTTAATAGCATGTTGCAGGTATGGAAGGTTTGCGTTATAAGGAAAGACTGGATAGACTGGGACTTTTTTTTTCACTGGAGCAAGGGAGGTTGAAAGGTGACCTGATAGAAGTTTATAAAATGATGAAAGGTATAGATACAGTTGATGGTACTTGTCTTTTCCCTAAAATGGGGAATTTCAAGATAAGAGGGCACATTTTTAAGGTGAGAGGATAAGGTGAGAGGCTTTTAAAACAGTACAAAACAATATTCAAATGCAATGCAAAGCTTTATTAGAAGATTGCCTTGTCAGTCTTTAGAATTTGATTACAAGTCCTTCAAGGTTTAAAGCAAATGAATTGAAGCAATTCAAACTTAAAGAAAAATGGAAAATGCAGTCGAATTTACATAATTTTCAACATCTTTCATCATTTAAAGTGAGTAATTTAATTTAAACAAAGAAATGGAATAATATATTATACATTCAGGCAGATTCAAGGTTACAAATACTTCAGACAGAGAATTAAATTTGCCAGTGTGGGAGAAGAATCAGTCTCAGATATACAATTGCTTCAGATCTACACAACAAATCACAAGCAGAACAAATTTGTTCCATAAAAGGGCTGTGTGATTCCATAGAATCCCATTAGCAGACCATATTACGAGCAGAAAAACAAAAGTAAGATTCTGATACTTTTGATGTCTTAAAGGCATTTGGCAACTATTTGACAATTGTTTCATTCGCTGAAAGATTTAACAAGATTTACAACATCTGAAATGCTCCTAAATTAATCTAAAGATTTATTGCAGAGAAGTCTTTGCAATACAGAAAAAGATCAACACCGATTTGAAGAAAAATACATGTTCTAATGAAAGCCTATCCTGTGAGTAATACAATTTTTTGTGTGGTGTTTGGGGAAAGTATTGACTTTTTTGTGGATATAAACAATGTTGTTTCTCTTGTAAAAGGATCACAAGTTACTGATTTTATTTTAGATTATATTCCCTACGGTGTGGAAACAGGCCCTTTAGCCCAACAAGTCCACACTGCCCCTTTGAAGCATCCCACCCAGATCCATCCCCCTATAACCCACACACCCCTGAACACTGCAGGCAATTTAGCATGGCCAATCCAACTAGCCTGCGCATCTTTGGACTGTGGGAGGAAACTGGAGCAAAACCATGCAGACACAGGGACATTATGCAAACTCTACACAGTCACCTGAGGTTGGAATTGAACCTGGGTCCCTGGTGCTATGAGGCGGCAGTGCTAACCACTGAGCCACCGTGCCGCCCCAAATTCTGTACAATATTTTTTAACCATGTTCCTCTTTTTTGCAATATTTCGATTCTTGCAGCAGAGCTGGGCATTGTTTTTGTTTGTGTGTTGTTTTGCTTTACATTAAACAGTGACTCCCAATATCAAAAGATCTGTACAATCTTTGCATTGCTTTATGTTGTGATTGTTTGAAGTCTTTTGCCCTATGATGGGTAGGTTCTGAAGGTTTTCTTAGTAAATGTGCATTTCTGTTCCCCAATGTGTGACCTTTCACTTGTAAAAGATCTGAAAGAGATAAAGAAACTCTGATGACAATTCTGCCTCACATTAGAAGCACTTGTAATGCTGCAATTTTACAAGATTCAGACACAGCATAAAGATATTGTTCTCCTGGAAACTGTTTTTCGGAGATACCTAAGTCTTTCCATAATATATTTAAATCTCAAAGTAAAACAGTTGTCAAATGCCTTTGATGATAGCATCATGTTTCCAGCACAGAAAAAGACTCAACTTTACTGAGGGTGGCATGGTGGCACACAGCGCCAAGGACCTGGGTTCAATTCCAGTCTGAGGTGACTGTCTGTGTGGAGTTTGCACGTTCTCCCTGTGTCTGTCTGGGTTTCCTCCAGGTGCTCCTGTTTCCTCCCACTGTCCAAAGATGTGCAGATTAGGTGAATTGGCCATGCTAAATTGCCCATAAGGGTGTGTATTATGGGGGTATGAGTTTGGGTGGAAGTCTTTGTGGACTTGTTGCCCCAAAGGGCCTGTTTTCACAATGTAAGGGTTCTATGATTTACCGGGCTAAAAGAAATAATCTATTTGTTCCTCATCAATCTTCAAGGCTTGACTTCCAGAAAATGTTGTTAGGACCACCATCAAGCTGTAGCAAACTCCTAACAGGACTGGTCCAGAAAACACAGTTATTCAAAAAGAATTTTCCAAAATTGCATGGCCAGTGCCACTGATAATGATAAAACCAAATGAAATTATAACTCCATACAAAAGAACAAGCATCTCACTGGAAGATCTTCACCTGGATCTGCCTTGTGACAGTGACAAAAAAATGATTACTTCTTTTGCCAACTCAATTGCCTTCAATTACACACTTCGAAGAAATGAAAGATTCTCCACAGACAGCCGAATAGTCCACCAGCAAGTCCCACTGCCCCACAGGTGTCCACCAACATGCACGAAGAGATTGATTGAAAATAATTATCTTTCCAAAAGGTGATCCCATTGCAATCAGTTGCGAGCAGTGGACATCTCTTAAAACAATCATCACAGCACAAAAATAACTTGAATCAAGAATAAAACAAGTTTCCTGATGTCACTTAAACTAGCAGATAAAATATATCATTTGTTTCAGTACTCTCTGATCTGTTTTGCCCTCATGATAGGTCATAGATGCGGTGCTGGACTTTTTAACTTCAGCAGGGTATGCATACCCGATGGGGTTATACTAATGTTAGCTCCTGCAACGTAAGAACTAGAAGCGAATAATTGGTCTTGAAAGATCCTATAAAATGTTATTAAAGCTCCTGGTACATATTAACGTTTCAGTCACTGGAATTCCACATCAGGCTAATACTGAGAAATTTGTTTACAAATTATTACACACTTCCATAAGCATGTCAAATTGTAAGTAGCCCCAGCTCAAACGGAAACTGAGACTTTTATCAGATCAGGTCATACACCATGCTGTGATGATAACTTCATGAGCATGAATGGATAGGGTGAATAGCCAAGGTCTGTTTCCCCAGGGCTGGGTAGTCCAAAACTAGAGGGCATAGGTTTAAGGTGAAAAGGGAAAGATTGAAAAGGAACTTGAGGGACAACATTTTTACAGAGAGGTTTGTGCAGAGTGTATGTGCATGTATGGAACGAGCTGCCAGAGGAAGTGGTGGAGGCTGGTACAATAACAACATTTACTAGGACAAACTAGGACATATCAACAGAACTCCGCTGATGTATTGAAGTGTGCAGGCCTTTAGGTTTTGTTGCAGTAATGCAGATCATAAAAGAGTTGACTCGTGCCTATTCTGTGCAGTACCAGCCAACATCGATTCCAATGAGATTTTTTTAAAGTAGTAACTTGCAATAAATTACCGACGAACTGAATCGTCTGCCAGCTATTCTGAATCATATAATTCTGAATTGCCAAGAACTCCAGTCTGTTAGCACAACATTTTGTCACCACCAGATGGATATCATTACTTCTTATGCACAATCTGAGAATGATGATATCATCCTGTAGCTAAACTTTTGGCTGCTAATTAGAACAGATATTTATTATTCTGGAACATGAAACACTTCTTTAATTATCGCTCTATTTATTATCTTCCCATGCTGTTTGTTGCATGCACAGTGAGGAAGGCCACAGCTCAGTAGACAAAGATTTATTTATATTGAAACAGTGTCATAGAGTTGTACAGCACGGAAACAGACCCTTCAGTCCAACTCGCCCATGCCAACCGGATTTCCTAAATTAATCTAGTCCCATTTGTCAGCATTTGGCCCGTATCCCTCTAAGCCCTTCCTATTCATATACCCATCCAGATGCCTTTTAAATGTTGTTATTGTACCAGCCTCCACCACTTCCTCTGGCAGCTCGTTCCATACATGCGCATACACTCTGCACAAACCTCTCTGTAAAAATGTTGTCCCTCAGGTCCCTTTTCAATCCTTCCCTTTTCACCTTAAACCTATGCCCTCTAGTTTTGGACTACACAACCATGGGGAAACAGACCTTGGCTATTCACCCTATCCATGCCCCTTATGATTTTATAAACCTCTATAAGGTCACCGCTCCAGGGAAAATAGCCCCAGCCTATTCAACCTCTCTTTATAACCTAAGCTCTCCAACTCCCAAGAACATCCTTGTACTTCTTTCCTATAGCAGGGGGACTGGAATTGAACATGTCAGATGGTATTCTGGTTAAGGTGCTAACTCAGCAGGAGCACCCACAGGGTATCTAGTGAGTTGGTCCATTCTGGGTGTAGATCCTAGCTTTTTGATGAGACGTATTCCGGAAATCAGAGCTAGGGAAACATACTGCATGTTAGTTTGATGGCCAGCTGGCCTGCTTTATTTATTTAAAAATTGCATTGCCTGTGATTTCCTGAGCTTCCCAGTTTATTTTTACACACTTCCATGTGATTGTCAATGGTCAAATGAGTTAGTTTTTTTCAATGATGAATATTTTGACAGGAAATACTTATGAGTAAAATGTTAACCATGTATCAAAGCTAGTATAATATAAAGACTATTTCTTAATCCAATATCTGATTTAAACAGAGTCACTGTGTCTGCTCCAGTGTGACTCTGTAAATATGTCCTGCTGACTGGTAATTATTATGCAGATGTAAAGAATAATTTGGTTCATTTAACAATTAAATAAGCATTTTTAGGCCAATTGAACTCCTGGCAAGAGCTGCAGCAAATAGCAAAAGTTCCAACCTGCTGTGTCATTGGGTTCAAGGTATTTTAACTTCCAGGCTTCATCTGAATGAGTACTGGTAGTCTTCAGTTCAACACGGTGAAAAAGGTGAAGAGAAAGTGCAATAAGAGCAAGATTTTGGAGAGAATGAATTGGCACAGTGGTAGTGTCCTACTGCTGGACTAATAGCTCTCTGGTTCAAGCCCCCACTGCTCCAGGGGTGTGCAATAATATCTTTGAGCAGGTTGCTTAGGACAAATAGGTTAAATTGAAAAAAGAACATCAAACTACTTTGGAGCTGTCTTGTGACACAGTGGCAGTGTCCCTACCGCTGAAGCAGGAGGCCTGTGTTCAAGTCCTAGATAATAAAATGTGAGGCTGGATGAACACAGCAGGCCAAGCAGCATCTCAGGAGCTCCTGAGATGCTGCTTGGCCTGCTGTGTTCATCCAGCCCCACATTTTATTATCTTGGAATTCTCCAGCATCTGCAGTTCCCATTATCTCTGTGTTCAAGTCCTGCCTGCTCCAGATGAGTGTAATAACATTTCTGAACAGGTTGGTTAGGGCAATAGGTTAAATAAAAATTTAGGAGCAAGGGTTCCAGCAGCAGGACCATTCTTATTGCTTTTGGTCATCAAGGAGACTAAACTAAATGAAGATGTCTCTCACTGCCCTAACTCTGTGTGGACTGGCACTGGCTGACCTCCAATTGAATTACACTTGGATCTTAATGTTGTCACCTGATCCTAAATCAATATCTACGAAGACTTACTCTTCTAACCATTGTTAAATGCCTTCTTCATTTGCTCAAGAGAGCTAGTTAAAGTTGCAATCATGGGGAGAAAGCAGGGTTGATTTAATCAAGCTGCTGTCTTGATATTAACTCTCTTGACTTCCAAGAAGAAGGCAGTATTAACATCTTTGATTTGATTTGAATTAGAACCATTTTCAGGCAGGATTTCACCTGAAGCAGGATCTTGCTGAAACTTTAAAGTTTATTATAACTTTTAGTTTGGTTGGAAAACCCAACGTACATTTCTGGTAAAATTTCAACATGTGGAAATCCACCTGTATTGTTATAGGAAAGGTCTACAGGCTAAATCTTGTAATTTTTCTTGATTTGTTTTATTACCCCCAGTTACACATGTCCAAAATTATCTATGTAATGCAGTTTTTAGGAAGGAATTTTCTGATGGAATGGTCATATTTCCAAGTGTAGGGAGTGCATGTTTAACAATTACTTTGCAATTTAGTGGTTTGGAATGATCGAGTACCAAAAACATATTAATTATTTACTGCCTAATTTTGAGCAGAATTGTAATCAATATGGGACACTAGTATGTCCTTTACAGCTGCATTATAACTTGATAAGTAAGATAGTGTATGCCACATGCAAGCATAGCAACTACTGCTGCAAAGTCTAAAAAGGTTGAATGGACTGGTTTTGGGATCCAGATTTATTAGCATTTAGCGCTTAATCTGTACTCGATACCTAAGACTCAAGGGGACATCATATAAGGACAATAGTTCGGAGGGACCAATCTTTCAGTTCTGTCTGAAGTTATCCTAACTGTTTAAGCATTGTGCCCTTAAAAAAAGAGAGAGTCATTTTTCTTTCAAATTATATTGCAAGTCCATGCATTGTCCTACCAAAAGGCCGTGTGGTTCTCCACATTATACTCCTTGCCTACTCAGTAAATCTGCTTGCATCCCTTTGCACACTCTTTGACCTGAATTGTCATTTGCATCTGGAACATGACAAAGGAAAAATTCCAGGCCCGCAAACCTAACTCAGAATAAAATGCCCCATTTCCATTCCTGAAGGGACAAATATTAACAGGTATTCAGGCTTTCTGTGTTTGGAAACAGTGCAGAGGGAACCAGAGGTTGCTGGATATAGAGGAAGACCATGGGAGGTCATTTCCATAATCAGGAGTTAATTCCAGCTGTAAAGAAAATAAAAGAGCCCTCCAGCTTTCACGCCCTAAGCTTTCAGCCTATCCATGTCCCATACATTCCAACTGAGCAACTTCAGCACCCCACCTTATCTAGTATTCATGCATTGTTCTACGTCTTTCTAAAGCTTGGGTTAACATATTCCCTTTTAGCCACCACAAATGTCTTTTGAAAACCTGCATGCCAACATATTTCCCTCTAAATAGGCCCAATGAATTGGAACTGTCGGTCAAACACCTAAGTGACGGGCAGCCCACTGTAATGACGGTATGTTATGGAATCCGACATGCAACAATAATCTAAAATTATGACCCTCTTTCTTTTGTTAAAAGCTAAGTAACAAATCTTTCTTTTATAACCTACAAACTTTCTTTTGCCATTTATAGATCTGTATATTTAAATGCATTAATGGTATGACAGTTCAAATGAACTTATCAACTTTTTATGGGTATTGATGCATGTATTTTAGTGCTACAGAATTACAATGGCAGCACAGTGGCTTAGCGGCTCGTGCTGCTGCCTCACAGTGCCAGGAATACAGATTCGGTTCTACCCTCGGGTGACTGTCTGTGCGGAGTTTGCACATTCTCACCGTGTCTGCGTGGGTTTCCTTTGGGTGCTCTGATTTCCTCCCACAATTCAAAGATGTGCAGGCTGGGTGGATTGACCATGCTAAATTGCCCATAGTGTACAGAGATGTATAGATTTAGGTGGGTGGGTCTGGATAGGATGCTCTGAGGGTCAGTATGGACTTGTTGAACCGAAAGGCCTTTTCTCACACTGTAGGGATTCTCTTCCATTCTTCCGAAAGGATCCATGAACATACCTAAAAGCATCCATTACCTCTCCAAAAAGGGTGCCCTATTTGTTCAAAGAGCTCTGGTAAGTTAAGACCTTTTCCTGAAAAGTGTAAAGAGCTGTATTTCAGAAACCTGGGTGAAATGATTTGATCTGTTAAAGGAAGTTGGGTTTTCACATGTACAACTGCCTCCCTGATTCACCATCTGTGTAAACCATAACCTGCCCCCATTCCCTACCTTGGCAAAAATGGTGGGTGTTGGATTCTGGGGGGTGAACCTGCAATCAGGGCACTGGTACTTTTTCATGAAGCCAGCCACCTTCTGTCATTGTGAAAATGGAACCTCTTTATCCTTTCACCACTTACTTTCCTATCCAGCTTTGTACTGCTAATGCATATATTACACTCTGTTCCTTCATCTAAGTTAAAACATGGATTTCTAAATAGTTGAAACGTCTGCACTGATCCTGGTGACACCTCATTAGTAATTGCCTTGACAATCACTCATTCGCTCCTAATTTTTTCTTGTTCTTTAACAAACCCATTATCCATTCTAATATATCACCTCCAATCAGTGAAGTCTTGTGAAATAACCTTTCATGTAGCACCTCATCAAATGTATTTTGAAAATCCTTAGAAATCTCGACTAGATTTGTCAAACATAATTTCCCTTTCACGTTGTGATTTTCTAATTACCCTGTCACTACGTAAAAAAGAATTTTGGCACTTTCCCAAAATTTTTTCAGACGTAACTTTGACAGACAAAGGGAAACCACAGGATATCAAGGCTGTAGTTCTCTTGCTTTCTCTCCCCAACTTTTCATGAACAGTGAATGCACAGACCCATCCCAGAATGCAGGAAGTTTGGAAGAACATAGCTAATGGATCTTGACTGGTCTTCATTTGCTTTATGGTGCTTATTGTGGTGAATTCCTAGACTGCTAAGGCACCCATATCTCTGTCTTATCATCCATATTGCTTGTTTAACAATGATCCCATGGTCTTCCCTGGTTTTGATTATACTTGTGCTGCTTAAAAGCAGTGAGGTTGTCATGAATCCCATGTTATCCTGAAACAACCATTCTGCCATGCTCCTGGAATGATCAAACAAGAACAGGAGGAAGCCATTCTGGAGGATAGTGGACTGGCATGAGATAAACAAGGCATGATAACAGCCTGGGTGTTTTCCAGAAACTTCAATGCTGTGTTAGTGATTAGGCGTTACTGAGGTCGTAGCCTTCTCTGTATAAGAATGCTACCAGCCCTTTCCCTCCTGCGCTGATCACTTGTTTGCAATCGATAAATCCCTGCACACAAGGGAAGCCAGCTCTTTCCAGCAGATTGTTGAAGTCAATGGGCAGAGTGATGCATTGCTCATTTTTGGCAAACATGGTATTGTTGACTTGCTTAATTCAGCAGGGCAATGCAGATTGAACAATGTAGCTGTCATCACTTGCAGAAGCTGGCTGAAAGGATCCACTAGAGAGAGTTTTAGCATGACTCCTGCAGATGACTAAAAACAGATCGCGTTGCAGGAGGCAGAAACATCTTCAGCAGCCTGCTTGGTGAGGTCTGAGGCATTCCTTGCTAAAAAAGGCCCAAGGATGTTTCTCATGGCTTTCACATCCTGTGTGCTAAATAGAGGCTTCTACGAATGACCGTCTTCATATAATACCTTCCTCCCGGTTGGTGGGTGCTGGTGACTGATGACAACAGATCCTTGTTTGTTGTCAAATAAAAAAAACCTAACAACCATAAAGAACACAAGAAAGGATGGAGAGAGAAAGCATGGGACTAGAGGTCATTGAATTGATCTCTAGTGGGTTCCAGTCATCTGCCCATTTTATATCTCAAAAATGGTGGGAAAATGCCAAAAGTCATTAGGGGCTGACAGGATACTGAGAAAACTATTTTGAGGAAGTTAAGAGCAGAAAATGCAGGATAAAAAGTGACTTCTAAGTTAGAATCTGGAAACTAAATAGTAAAATGTTTCTTTGATTAATTTTACCTGTAGATGAGTGTCTATTTATATATGACTGCAGTGGGTCCAGGAAGTCCAGCTTGGGAGATTTTTCAGGAGATACAGTACTAAGTGGGTCTTCTATGACTGAATTAAAATATATTGGGATTGTAATTGTGTCACAGGATCCTGACTTAAATATAGTCATGAGGTCAAAGCCTTTTTGCAGTAATCTCCCTTCATGAAATCAAATACTAAACAGTTATAAAAGCAGCAGGCAGATAGAACCGAAGGGAAAGAGCAGGAATTTACAGTTCCATTTTAACTATCCACCTGGCCTTTTCTGACGATCAGGCAAGATTAAAATTGGACTTGGTGGAATAGAATGCCAGTCGGTCAAAATGGTTAGAATTGTTTTGTACATATCCTTAAGATGTTGAGTCTGACCTTTATGTGGTTAGTCACCGTTAATATTGCTTCACTTTAACTTATATAAATCTAAATCATAATGTCTTGCCATTTTCTTCACTGAAATTCTCTGAAACCAAATATGACTGTTATTATACAGATTGCTGGAGAAACTCAGCAGGTCTTCCAGCATCTGAAAATGTAGGTGGCCTGATAAGTTTGCGGACAAAACAAAAACATTTGCGGATTTGTGGAGAGTGAAGAAGGTTGCCAAAGGTTACCATGGAATAGGGATCTGATGGAAAGTTGGGCGGAGTAAAGACAGGTGGAGTTTATGCCGAACAAGTGTGAGGTGATGTATTTTAAGAGGTCAAATGTAAGGGGAAAGTATGTATTAAATGGCAGAACCCTTGGGAACATTGAAATACAGAGATGTTCTGGGGTGCGAGTCCATTACTCTCTGAAAGTGGCGACTCAAGTGGATAAGGTGGTAATGAGGGCATATGGCATGCTTGCCTTCATTGGTTGGGACATTGAGTATAAAAGCTGGCAAGTCACGTTGCAGTTAAATAAAGCTTTAGCTTGGCCACATTTGGAATATTGTGTGCAGTTCTGGTTGCTATACTATGGTAAAGATGTGGAAGCTTTGGAGAGGGTACAAAAGAGGTTGACCAGGTTGCTGCCTGGATTGGGGTGTATTAACTATAAGAAGATGTTGAACAAACTTGGATTGTTTTCACTGAAGCGTCAGAGGTTTGTGGACAACCTGATAGGAGTATATAAAATTATGAGAAACATGGATAGTTGATTTTGTTTTCCCCCTGGAAATGTCATACACTAAAAGGCACAGGTGTAAGGGGAAAGTTGAAAGGAGACGTGTGAGGCAAGTTTTTGTTATACTGAGGATGGTAGGTGCCTGGAACATACTGCCAGGGGAGGTGGTAGGAGCGGATATGATACCAATATAAAGAGGCGTTTAGGCAGAGGCATGAGAAAGCGGAGAATTGAGGAATATGGATTATGTGCAGACTGATGGGATTATTTTGGAACGGAATCATGGTCGGTTCATGGCAGGCTAATAGGTCGGTTCTTGTGTTGTGCTCTAACTCTGTTCTATACTCTTTAAGAAAGAAATGGAGATAAATGTGACAGAGAAACAATGACTGCTGTTATGACCAAGTCTGGAGAAGTGAATAAATGTTCCTTTCCACTCCTGAGATCGGTATAAAGGAGTTTTGAATCATTCTTAAACGTGGGTATTCTTCATTGCAATATAGACTTGACCATATGCAAATAATGAAGGAACCAGCAAGATGAGTCTGAGAGCTAATCAACATGTAAAGCATTAGTTTTATCATAAACGCAGTAAAAACATTATTGAAAAGTAATGAAATAACTCTCCAGAGGCAGGATTCCATCACCAGGTCACCCTTTATTTATACTTAGAGAATCCTTGATACTGATCCAGCTCCCTCATAGCCAGCTGTCATGTCTAACACTCCTGTTCTTATCCATCAGCCAGGCTTCCCTGATTGGACCGGATTAACAACACAACCAGGGGACTCATATTCCTGATGATCACTGCATTCCTCCCCCTCTGAGTTAGGGGACATTGGCTGCTTCTTTTATTTACAGCCCTCCCTTGACCTTTTAGCACCAGATCAGGTTCCTCTGACTCTGCTTCTGATACAGATGGCCTGTAATGCGCAGTAGCTTGCCTCTTGTGCCCAAAGTGTCTCAGAAGAAATTTGCTCTCTTCTGTAGACAGCAAAGGTGTCAAGGTGATGACATCTGCCATACCTATCTCAGATTCTGAGGTTCTTCAGCACTTGATGGACAGGGGGAGCCCATGAGATCTGGAACAGTCAGAAAGGCTGTTGAGAGCCAGGCATGTTTTGCTTTCACTCCTTTTGCAAGTTTGCAGCTTTCATATGGTCCACATTCTCATTCAGGACCTTAACACCTACCTGAGCTTTATATGTCACTGGACCTGACCACACGTTGACCATACCTGTTACTCATGCAGGGCCATGGCTCCTATACCAAATTTTCTCCTCTGAAGGAAACTGTCTCTAACATTTAGCAGTGTCTTGTGCCCAACATTGGCGTTCTTGATGCAGTTTATCCCTCTCCCCAGGTTGAGGAAGATCAGATTTAATCTGGTGAGGAGTCTTCTCCCCATGAGCAACTCTGCTGGAGCTATCCCTGTATTGCATGAAGGGTGATCCTATAATCAAACAGGGTACAGGACAATTTGCTATCTAGTGAAGCTGTAGGCTGTTTCCTTTAAGCTTGCCTTCAAAGTTTGAGCTGCTCTTTCTGCCAGACCATTAGATGAGGGATAGTATGGAGCTGTCCCTTTATGTCAAAAGCCATTCGATTTTAGAAAATACTCAGATTTCCTGCTGGTAAACAATGGCCCATTTCCTGTTGCCAAAACATTCGGGAGTCGGTGCACTGTAAATGATGTGTGCAATTTTTCATCGCCCTCCCCGTGTTTGATGAATGAGCTCAATGTACATCCAGCCACTTTGAGTAGGGGCCCACAATGACTAAGGACATTCAGCCCATGAAAGAACCTGTATAGTCGATGTTTCCAGGGTTTACCCATCCATTCCCAGGAATGTAAGGGTGTGGCTGGCAGTAATTTTTGTCCTTGTTCGCACTCTGGGCACTGCCCCACCTAGAAACTACAGAAAGTTGTGAACACAGCCCACACCATCACAGAAGTCAAACTCCTACCCATGAACCCCATCTGAACTTCTTGTTGCCATGGAAAGACATCCAACATCATCAAAGACCCCTCCCACCCCAATTCCGTCAGACAGAAGATACTGGAGCTTAAACATTAGTATCAACAGGTTCAAAATAGCTTCTTCCCAGCCGCTATTAGGCTGCTAAATGTTGGCTATGCCTGCATCCCAGCCACCAGACATAACTTCTTGTCGACATCTTGACTTTTGAAACCCCTGGATGACTCTACTGGAGTTGTCACATGTACCTTAGTGCAGTGAAAAGTTTTGTTTTGTGTACAGTACAGGCAGATCAAAACAAACAGAGATACAAAGATCATAGGCGGTTTAGACAGAATGAGACATACAAGGTTACAGCTGCACAGGAGGTGCACAAAATCAAGATCAACATCAGATTTGAAATTACACAGGTCCGTTCAGCAGTCTGATAACAGCAGGGAACAAGCTGTTCTTGAATCTGTTGGTACATGTGTTTAAGCTTCTGTATCTTCTGTCTGACGGAAAAGTTTTCTATAGTACGGCTATAAAAGTTGGTGAGAGTCCTTATGGATATCCTGAATTTCCTTAGCCTTTCAAGGAAAAAGAGGCTTCTTGACTGTAACATCTATGTAGGAGGACCAGTACAGATTTTTGGCTATCATCACTTCCAGGAATGTGACATTCTTGACCCACTCCACCTCAGCTCCAGTGGTGTGCAGGGACAATCACTCTTTCTCCCCATAATAATATGCCACCCTTTACTTTGACGTGACCTCTCTGGGTCCAAAAAGGTTTCAATGCTGATTGTGACGACTCTTTGATATCACCCATCACCACCAGCCTTTTTAATTTAGCCAGGACCAGATCTTCCTGTGTCCAAAGTCTAATATTGTCAGCTGTGACTGGAAATGTGTCCAGAAAATTTAAAACCATTATGGAATCTTCCAGTGGTAGTACTGTGGGTAGTGTACCTACCAGTGGGAGGTAGCTCGATGTATCCACATTTGCCACTTGACCTCCCAGATGGTGTTCCAGCTTGTAAATTCTTTGAAGAGGTAACAAGTATGTTCGACCAAGGAAACCCAGTAGATGTTACCTATCTAGACTTCCAAAAGGCCTTTGATACGGTGCCTCATGGGAGGCTGCTGAGCAAGGTGAGGGTCCATGGTGTTCGAGGTGAGCTACTGGCTTGGATTGAAGATTGGCTGTCTGACAGAAGGCAGAGAGTTGGGATAAAAGGCTCTTTTTCAGAATGGCAACTGGTGACGAGTGGTGTCCCGCAGGGTTCAGTGTTGGGGCCGCAGCTGTTCACCTTATACATTAATGACTTGGATGAAGGGACTAGGGGCATTCTGGCAAAGTTTGCCGATGATACAAAGATAGGTGGACAGGCAGGTAGTACTGAGGAGGTGAGGAAGCTGCAGAAAGATTTAGACAGTTTAGGAGAGTGGCCCAGGAAATTGCTGATAAAATTCAATGTGAGTAAATGTGAGGTTTTGCACTTTGGAAAAAAGAATACAGGCATGGACTATTTTCTAAATGGGGAGAAAATTCGTAAAGAAGAAGTACAAAGGGATCTGGGAATGTTGGTCCAGGATTCTCTAAAGGTTAACTTTGCAGGTAGAGTCCGTAATTAAGAAAGCGTATGTAATGTTGTCGTTTATCTCAAGAGGATTGGAATAATAAAGCAGCGATGTGCTTCTGAGGTGTTATAAAGCTCTAGTTAAGCCCCATTTAGAATACTGTGTCCAATTTTGGGCCTCACGCCTCAGGAAGGACATACTAGCCCTGGAGCGTGTCCAGCGGAGATTCACACGGATGATCCCTGCAATGGTAGGTTTAATATATGATGAACGGCTAAGGATCCTGGGATTGTACTCATTAGAGTTTAGAATGTTGAGGGGAGATCTAATAGAAACTTACAAGATAATGTATGGTTGAGAAGGGGTGGACGCTAGGAAGTTGTTTCCATTAGGCGGGGAGACTAGGACCCGTGGGCACAGCCTTAAAATTAGAGGGGGTAAATTTAAAACGGAAATGAGATGACATTTCTTCAGCCAGAGAGTGGCGGGCTTGTGGAATTCATTGCCACGGAGTGCAGTGAAGGCCGGGATGTTGGATGGCTTCAAGGCAGAGATCGACAAAATCTTGATCTCAGAAGGAATCAAGGGCTACGGGAGAGTGCAGGGAAGTGGAGTTGAAATGCCCATCAGCCATGATTTAAATGGCAGAGTGGACTTGATGGGCCGAACGGCCTTACTTCCACTCCTATGTCTTATGGTCTTATGGTCATATGGTAATTATATTCACCTGGTATTAGAGCCCACCACTGAATTTGGCCTGAGGCTATGGGCAACACTGCCTTATCCTCCTCACGTAGACCTTGCAGGGGTTTGTGATCCATTATTATTACAAATTTACGTCTGTAAAGATGTGGTGGAACTTCCTGACTCCAAATATGATATGACCATCAAAACTTCCTTCTCTATCTGTGTATATTTACAATCTGCATTAGCCAAAGTCCTGAATGCATATGCTATTGGATATTTCCCTCCATTAGGTCATCTATGAGCTAATACTACCCTCATGCCATATGGAGAGGCACTGCATGTTAATATCAGGTCTCACTTGGGACCATAATATGCCAATACCTTCGACGATGGTAACTATTTCTTAATTTCCCGGAAAGTTATGTCTTGGATATGCAAGCATTTCCAAGATTAACCCTTTTGTTAAGAGTTGATGCAAAGGTGCCAGGATGGAGGCTAGGTTATGTACGAGCTTTCCATAATAATTTACCAGTCCAAGGAAAGACATAAGCTCCAATACAGATATGGGAGCCGGGGCACCTTTGATCGCCCTCACTTTATCTTCCAATGGGTGTAACCTGGTGTTGTCAGCTCTGTAGCTCAAGTAGGTCACTTGGAGTGCCCAGAACACACATTCTTCCCTTCTAAGCCTGCCTGGGAGAAACATTTAAGGACTGTGTCCAAGTTCTCTAAGCGCTCATTAAAAGTCTTCCCGGTTATTAGCATTTCATCTAGATAAATGGTGACCTGGGATAGATCTTGTCAAAAGTTTTCTATTGTTCACTGAAAAATTGCACAGACTGATGATGCCCCAAGTGGCTGTCTCCTATATTGGTACAAAGTCTTATTGGTATTGATTGTAGCTTATTTCTGGGAATCGTCATTTACTCGCAACTGCAAGTACACATGGCTCATGTCCAGCTTTGCAGAGGACAGCACTCCTGCCAGCTTTACATCTAAATCCCCTGTGTGATGGGTTGGGTATTTATCCAGCTGCAAAATGCAGTTTGCTGTTTGTTTAAAATCCACACAAAGGCGAATCAACCCGTTCAGCTTCCCAATAGGTGTGACTGGTACTGCTCATTCTGCAAATTGGACTGGTTTAATGATTCCTTCACATTTCAGCCTTCTGATTTCTGTCTTTACTTTTCCCCATAAAGCAAATGGCATTGGGTAGGCCTTGCAGAATCGTGCAATTCTTCCTGGTCAACATGTAAGGTAGCCTTGCCTTCTTTAATAGTCCCTTGACCTTCCTGAAAAACCTCTGGGGATTTAATCAGGGCTTCACTCAGGCAGCCATTTATGACTCGAAAAATGTTCAGCCAATCTTGGTGAATCTTTCTCAACTCGTGTCACCGAAACAAGCTTGGGCCCGAGCCTTTTGCAATAACCAGTGGTTACTGAACTAGTTGCTTCTCATAAGAGAACAGAACCAAAGTTGTACCCTTAATCTATGAAGGATTGCCAGTATAGATTCTCAGTCCAATCAAGGTCTTGTACAAACTTACAGGTTGGAGTCCAAAACGAATTTAGTTAAAGACTGGTTCTGCTATCACTGGAACAGCTGTGTTGGTATTGACATCCATTAGAACTGGGTGACTATTTAACCAGACGTTTATTTTGATTGAGAGATAGCAAAAACTGCCAATGCTCGAGTCAGAGATAACACAATGTGGAGCTGGAGGAATACAGCAGGCCAGGCAGTATCAGAGGAGCAGGAAAGTTGATGTTTCAGGTTGAAACCCTTGATTGATTCTGATTTGGATGTTGATAAGCAATGTAACTGTTCCAAACCAGAGAAAGGTGGACTTTCCGGGATGTGCACTCTCCTGAATAATGACCTATGAGTTCTCTCACACAGTTTAGGTCTATTGGGACTCCTACACTGTCTTAAGTCCACATACTGGAGCAACTACAATGGATTGCTGGCTCAAATCCTGAAGAAAATTTTAACCTTTTGGCTGCAGCTTTGCTTTGTTTCAGGGTTTTGCTGTGGGCTGACCTAGAGTCCCTCTGTTCAGGATATACACTGAGTGAGGCCACAAAATTGCTTTCACTCAATGGAGTTCCCCCAAGCTCAGTGGACAGGCCACAGTGTCCACTTCCATCAAAATACCCTGTAACTCATATCCTCCACTTGCTTCATTTTCCAATGATAAAGCTGGTTGCAGTCTCTGTCTGGGGTTCAATTGAGCTTCAGCTACTAGGCACTTCAGCATGGTTACATAATTAATCCCACTCTCGTCACCACTGAAATTACTCCGCAGAGGCTGTTAACCCATCACCATCTCATCCTTTATTTATGAGTGGAGAGTTCTTGATAGTGACCCAGCCTTCTCAGAGGCAGCTGTCAAACTGAACACGATGTCTGACATTCCTGTTCTCATCTGTCAGTCAAGTTTCCCTTAATGGACCAGATGAACAACCCCAATCAAGGAACTCATATTCTATGAGATCCACCTGACTGACCTCATTACACTCACTACAGATGAATTCTGTCTTGAATCCAATGACATTTGCATACATATGAGCATGCCAAGCAAACAGAGCAAGGTACAGGATAAAGGAAAATGGAATCGAAATGAATAGATTTTAAAATGAAAGAGCTATATATTGTGATGTTAATCTTTTGGTTCTGTTAAAAAATTGCAATTTAAAAGAGACTGTTCTCAGGAAACACAATCAGTCTTCTCCCACCCCCAACTCTAAGGATATGCTCCAATTCGTAAAGTTCCTTTTATTTTGAAATTCTCTGTCTCTGCGATTTTTGTTTTCCAACTTTAATGAGAGATAGGATCTCAGTTGGAGAGATGCTGTTCATTCTTCAAGAATGTACCTTCCTTGAGGTGGTTGGGTGTTTGTAGCAAAACCACAAGCTTATAATCATGATAATAAAATGTGAGGCTGGATGAACACAGCAGGCCAAGCAGCATCTCAGGAGCACAAAAGCTGGCGTTTCGGGCCTAGACCCTTCATCAGAGAGGGGGATGGGGGGAGGGAACTGGAATAAATAGGGAGAGAGGGGGAGGCGGACCGAAGATGGAGAGTAAAGAAGATAGGTGGAGAGAGTGTAGGTGGGGAGGTAGGGAGGGGATAGGTCAGTCCAGGGAAGACGGACAGGTCAAGGAGGTGGGATGAGGTTAGTAGGTAGCTGGGGGTGTGGCTTGGGGTGGGAGGAAGGGATGGGTGAGAGGAAGAACCGGTTAGGGAGGCAGAGACAGGTTGGACTGGTTTTGGGATGCAGTGGGTGGGGGGGAAGAGCTGGGCTGGTTATGTGGTGCAGTGGGGGGAGGGGATGAACTGGGCTGGTTTAGGGATGCAGTAGGGGAAGGGGAGATTTTGAAACTGGTGAAGTCCACATTGATACCATATGGCTGCAGGGTTCCCAGGCGGAATATGAGTTGCTGTTCCTGCAACCTTCGGGTGGCATCATTGTGGCAGTGCAGGAGGCCCATGATGGACATGTCATCAAGAGAATGGGAGGGGGAGTGGAAATGGTTTGCGACTGGGAGGTGCAGTTGTTTGTTGCGAACTGAGCGGAGGTGTTCTGCAAAGCGGTCCCCAAGCCTCCGCTTGGTTTCCCCAATGTAGAGGAAGCCGCACCGGGTACAGTGGATGCAGTATACCACATTGGCAGATGTGCAGGTGAACCTCTGCTTAATGTGGAATGTCATCTTGGGGCCTGGGATGGGGGTGAGGGAGGAGGTGTGGGGACAAGTGTAGCATTTCCTGTGGTTGCAGGGGAAGGTGCCGGGTGTGGTGGGGTTGGAGGGCAGTGTGGAGCGAACAAGGGAGTCACGGAGAGAGTGGTCTCTCCGGAAAGCAGACAGGGGAGGGGATGGAAAAATGTCTTGGGTGGTGGGGTCGGATTGTAAATGGCGGAAGTGTCGGAGGATAATGCGTTGTATCCAGAGGTTGGTAGGGTGGTGTGTGAGAACGAGGGGGATCCTCTTGGGGCGGTTGTGGCGGGGGCGGGGTGTGAGGGATGTGTCACGGGAAATGCGGGAGACGCGGTCAAGGGCGTTCTCGATCACTGTGGGGGGAAAATTGCGGTTCTTAAAGAACTTGGACATCTGGGATGTGCGGGAGTGGAATGTCTTATCGTGGGAGCAGATGCGGCGGAGGCGGAGGAATTGGGAATAGGGGATGGAATTTTTGCAGGAGGGTGGGTGGGAGGAGGTGTATTCTAGGTAGCTGTGGGAGTCGGTGGGCTTGAAATGGACATCAGTTACAAGCTGGTTGCCTGAGATGGAGACTGAGAGGTCCAGGAAGGTGAGGGATGTGCTGGAGATGGCCCAGGTGAACTGAAGGTTGGGGTGGAAGGTGTTGGTGAAGTGGATGAACTGTTTGAGCTCCTCTGGGGAGCAAGAGGCGGCGCCGATACAGTCATCAATGTACCGGAGGAAGAGGTGGGGTTTGGGGCCTGTGTAGGTGCGGAAGAGGGACTGTTCCACGTAACCTACAAAGAGACAGGCATAGCTGGGGCCCATGCGGGTGCCCATGGCCACCCCCTTAGTCTGTAGGAAGTGGGAGGAGTCAAAAGAGAAGTTGTTGAGGGTGAGGACGAGTTCGGCGAGGCAGATGAGGGTGTCAGGGGAGGGGGATTGATCGGGCCTGTGGGACAGGAAGAAGCAGAGGGCCTTTAGGCCATCTGCATGGTGAATGCAGATGAATAGGGACCGGACGTCCATGGTGAAAATGAGGTGTTGGGGTGCGGGGGATTGGAAGTTTTGGAGGAAGTGGAGGGCGTGGGTGGTGTCACAGACATAGGTAGGCCACCCACACCCTCCACCTCCTCCAAAACACCAACCCCTTCCACTCCAACCTTAAGTTTTCCTGGGCCGTCTCTGATACCTCTCTCTCCTTCCTTGACCTCTCTGTTTCTTTCTCTGGCAACCACCTGGAAACCAATATCCATTTCAAGCCTCAGAGATAATGGGAACTGCAGATGCTGGAGAATCCAAGACAACAAACTGTGAGGCTGGATGAACACAGCAAGCAGCATCTCAGGAGCACAAAAGCTGACGTTTCGGGCCTAGACCCTTCATCAGAGACTCTCTGATGAAGGGTCTAGGCCCGAAATGTCAGCTTTTGTGGTCCTGAGATGCTGCTTGGCCTGCTGTGTTCATCCAGCCTCACATTTTGTTGTCTCAATTTCAAGCCTACTGACTTCCACAGCTACCTAGAATACACCTCCTCTCACCCACCTTCCTGCAAAAATGTCACGCCCTGTTCCCTCGACTGCATCTTCTCCCAGGATGAGGCATTCCACTCCCATACATCTCAGATGCCCCTGTTTCTCAAGGACCACAACTTCCCCTGTTCAGTGGTCAAGAACGCCCTCGACCATGTCTCCCACATTTCCCACAACTCATCCCCTACACCCCCTCCCCGCAATAACAACCAAAACAGAATCCCTCTCAACCTCACGTACCACGCCACCAACCTCCTGATCCAATGCAACATCCCCCACCACCAAAGACATTTTTCCCTCCTCACCCCTATCTGCTTTCCGGAGGGACCACTCTCTCTGGGAGTCCCTTGTCCGCTCCACACTCCCCTCCAGCCCCACCACACCCGGCACTTTTCCCTGCAACCGCAGGAAGTGCTACACTTGCCCCTAAACCTCCCCACCTCACCCCCATCCCAGGCCCCAAGAAGACTTTCCACATCAAGCAGATGTTCACTGCACATCTGCTAGTGTGGTATACTGCATCCGCTGTTCCCGTTGTGGCCTCCTCTATATCAGGGAAGCCAAGCAGAGGCTTGGGGACCGCTTTGCAGAACACGTCCGCTCGGGTTGCAATAAACAACTGCACTTCCCAGTCACGAACCATTTCAACTCCCCCTCCCAATTCTCAGACGACATGTCCATCCTGGGCCTCCTGCAGTGCCACAACGATGCCACCCGAAGGTTGCAGGAACAGCACCTCATATTCTGCTTGGGAACCCTGCAGCCCAGTGGTATCCATGTGGACTTCACCAGCTTCAAAATCTCCCCTCCCCCGACTGCATCCCAAAACCAGGCCAGCTTGTCCCCGCCTCCCTAACTTGTCCCTCCTCCCACCTCAAGTCCCACCCCCATCTCCTACCCACTAACCTCATCCCGTCCCTTGACCTGTCCGTCCTCCCTGGACTGACCATCTCTTCCCTAACTCCCCACCTAGACTCACCTTTACTGGCTTCATCCCTGCCTCTTTGACCTGTCTGTCTCCTCTCCACCCATCTTCCTCTCCATCCACCTTCTATCCGCCTATCCCTCTCTCTCTATTTATTTCAGAACACCCCCCCCACCCCCGCCGCTCTCCTGCTCCTCTGATGCTGCTCGGCCTGCTGCGTTCATCCAGCTCTACACCTTGTCGTTTCAGATTCTCCAGAATTGGCAGTTCCTACTATCTCTGCAACCAGTTTATTCTTAATTGTTTTCTCTCAAATAAACCCTTTGTGTTTGTCAGTGATTTAAAAGATTAATAATTTAGATTTTACATAATCAGGATACTTACTTGCTCTTCACGATCATACTGGAAGTGCATGTTAAAACACTCTTAGAAGTATTCATTGACTATAAATTTACTTAAAACTCAGTGTAAATGCCACTTTTGAAGCAGCTGGCAAGTTTGTGAATTTATAAGTCATAGATACGAAGCTACAATAACTTACAGACTGACACTTACATGGTGAAATGTTAGCTTCAATTCATCAGGCTTCTCAACACTTTAACCTTTAAGCCACATCAGTGAGATCAGGTACATTTGTAAAAATTGATCGCAGTGGGCAAAAAGGAGACAGTTTTTACTAGTTGCCTCTATTAATTCTAATAAATTCTGATACATTCCATGAAATCAAATGTATATACTGCACCTTCTGAAGGAAGGACTGTGATTGCACTTTTGCAACTACACTGCAAGCACAAGTTAAAGATGTTATTTAATGCCAATGCAACTTAGGCACTGATTTCACCACTAAATAATTCAGTGATAAGTGCCTGGCTACTTTTTTAAGCAGATAGCAAATTCAAAGGAGAACTATATAATTCATTCATTAAAGCTGCTGCTTTGTGTTACTGTGGAAAAATGGTGCCATTCCAAAATAAACAAACCTCAAACATTTCTTCATTTTTATTATGATAAAGGGTAATAGTTTAAAAAGTAACTCATGCCTAACATCATTAGAGAGCACCAACATCTCATGTATAACAGCAATTCATGTCCACAGCCCATCCCCACCTTCTGGAGGGTAATTGGAATGGGCAATAAATATTGATCTTTTCAGTAATACTGACATTGTACAAGTGAATAAGGAAATAATTTGTTTATCTGTGTTCTCCATTGGACAGTCTATGTTAAAAACTGAAAGAACTGTGGATGCGGTAAATCAGGGACAAGGACAGTTTTTGTTCCCTCTTAACATCATCTTGAAAATTGCCAATTAATTAAATTCAGCTCGAAATCTGCAAAGTTGGTACCTGTCATTTTTGGTTCAGCCTACATTGCTTGGTACCCAAAATCACATTCATGTTGCGTGTAAGATAATAAAATGTGAGGCTGGATGAACACAGCAGGCCAAGCAGCATCTCAGGAGCACAAAAGCTGACGTTTCGGGCCTAGACCCTTCATCAGAGAGGGGGATGGGGTGAGGGTTCTGGAATGTTGCGTGTGTAGACTTTTGGGGAGAGTTGTCTTGTGGCCATCTTAGTGTGCATGTTAGCTGTAAACACAGCAGTAAAAAAGCAGTTCATAATGTCCACATTTGATATTTCCCTCACCAGTCAGTTAAAACGGATCATCATCTGCTCACAGGTTACTTGTTGGTTTATTTCTTCAGGTATATGCCTAGATTCTAATATTGGTGGTTACTAGATTTATTTAAAGTTTAAAAGAAGAGTATTGTAAGTGCTAAAGGAGTTCTTTATGTCTTCAAAGCTTCTAAAGAAAAGATGGCATTATTTCAGTGCTGAGCGATGTCTCTAAATTGAAAGATTAAAATATAGGATCAGTTCAAGTAGAGATCAGAAATAACAAAAATAAGAGGTGACTTGCAGAAGTAGTTTATAGTTCTCTGATAGTAGGTACCCTGTAGAATAGAGCATAGAGAAGGAAAGAAATAGAGCATGTCAGAAATGTATCACAACTCGGAACAAGAATGAGACAGCATAGATTTAAAATGATTTTCAAAACATGATGTGAGGAAAAAACAACTTTTCATAGCAAGAAGATATAAAAGTAGGTACAAAAATTTGGTGAGGCCACAGCTAGGTATGGTTATGGAATCCACATTATAGGAGGGAAGTGATAGCGCTGGAGAGGGTGCACAGGAGATTTACCAAAATACGGCCTGGCAGACTGAGGTCGTTTTCCTTGCAGCAAAGGACGCGAGGTGGGAGATGGCTGAAAGTATGAAATTGAAGGATATAGACAGCATCAAAAGAGGGAACTTGTCACCTTGACACAGGGATCAATGAGTAAGGGGCATAGATTTAAATTGAGGGGAAGAAATTTTAGAGGGGAGGTGAGGAGTAATCTTTTTCACCCAAAGGGTGTTGAGAATCTGGAACTCACCGCCTGTCAATTGGTAGAGACAGAAGCCCATAATATTCGAGAAGTATTTTGATATTTTATGCATTTGCAATGTCAAAGCATAGAAAGCTATGGGCCAAGTGCTGGTAAATGGCTTTAGAATGGCTAGGATAACAAAGTGTGAAGCTGGATGAACACAGCAGGCGAGGCAGGGTTTTGACTGATGTAGTCTTGATGTAGTCTGTGCTGTAGACTTCTATAGCTAAATGGTTTCAGTGTAGAGGGGGCCTAGATTTATGAAGGCCTGTGATATGAACATTAATACTGATACTAATACTCATACAGGAGTGTACTTTTAAAGACCACACATACAATCATTTCCTGTGCTTACAAACAGCTCCTTTATACTATCCTGCATTGTGTTCCAGCCTTTGGGCAGACTCCTGAATAAAAATGTTTACAATCTGGAGACTGCTTGCAGGTGCAATAGAGTAGGGAAGAAAAGTCACTCATTGGAATGGTCTAAAAGCCTCATAACAGTAACCACTTTTTGGGATAAAGTAGGCAAGAACACACACGCTGGGTGCTTGTGACGAAGGGATGACAATAATCATGGGTGACTTCAAACTAATATAAAATGAAACCAGCAGATTGACAGCAATAGTCTGGATATCGAGCTCAGAAAGTGTTATTGGGGCAGTGCATTTTGAAATTGACATTGGACTTGATATTGTATCATGTGATAGGATTCATTAATAACTTCTGTGTGAAAGCACCCTTTGATAGAAGCAATCAGAATGATTGAATTTTATACCCAACTGGAACGGGAGAGAAAGATTGGCACCAAGATTAAACCTCATTAAAGAACAACTACGTGAACGTGAGAGCCGAGCTAGCTGAAATGGTCAGGTACAGCAAGATAGATCGATCGAGATTCAAGAGGATACTTCAGAATACTTTGAATAAACATATTCCTACTACAAAGAAGTTCTAAAGGGATCATTTAGAATTAACTAAAGAATTGAGAGAAAGCAGCAGACTTCAGGGAAAAGCATATAACTGTGCAAAGATGAATGGCAGATCAGATGATTGGCCAAAATATAAACAACAGAACAGAATGGCAAAACAGTTAATCAGGAGGAAGAACTTAGAGTATGGGAGGAAGCTGTCCAGGAATGTGAAGAAGATCTACAGGTATTTAAAAAGAAAAAGATGAAGTAAAATGAGCGCTGGTCCTCAAGAGCGAGAATGTGAAATTAGCAACAGGTAATAAAAGGAAATGCCAAATTAAATCAACAAGTATCTTCGTACTATATTCATTGAAGATACAAGAAAATTCCAGTAATAAGTCTAAATCCTAAAGGTGGGAGGGAGATAGGAACTTCAGACCACTTTGCCTGTGATTGTAATTTCACACAGCAAACTGATGGAGCAAAGGCTCTCAAGTTTCTGGATCCAGATGGATTTCATTCTAAAATCTTGAGGATGTTGTTTATAAGGTCATAGATGCATTTTTGCCAATTTTCATGATATTCAGGAATCTTCCATCGGACTGGAAAATAGCAACTAACCAATGCATTTAAGAAAGAGAGGTGAAAAGTAAGACCATATTGGCCATTTAGTTTAAAATCTGTCATGGAGAAGGTGTTGGAAGCAATTAAAAAACTTGAGGTAATCAGTAACAAGTAGCATGGTTATGTCAAAAAGAAGTCATTCTAATCCAATTTATTGCAATGCTTTGAAAGTGTATCATGCACACTGGATATGGGGGAGGGTGTGTGTTTTGCATGTACCATACTTAGATTTATATTTAAAGAAGGTAATTTATATGTTGTCACATCAAAGATTATTGCAGAGAAGGAAAGTTCATGTTATTGGGAGCAACGTATTAACATGGAAAGAAGATTGATAGGCTGACAGTAAAGTATGCATGAATGAATCTTTCTTTGATTGACAACTGGAATCCTGCAACTTTCCGTCATTTACATCAATGACATAGATGAAAGGAGTAAAGGCATGGTAGCTAAGTAAAACAGCAGAATCTTAATTAAACAGCAGCAGAGTTTATTTAAACAGAGAATGACTTCGGAATTCCAAGATACAGAGGGATTCTGGTGTATGACTTACAAAAAGTTGGTATGCAGGTACAGCACATAATCAAGGCAACTAATGCGATAATGTCTTTTATTATGAGAGGAACAGCACATAAAGATAAAGATGTTACGCTTCAGTTACATGGTGTTGTTAAGATCACATCTTGAATGCCGTGTGGAGTTTTGGCTTCCTCATTTAAGGAAGTATATAAATGCGCTGGAGATAGTTCAGAGGAGGTTTACTGGATCAGTACATTGAATGAGAAAGTTGTCTTATGTAAATACATCGGTCAGGCTGGGCTTGTTTTCTTTGAAGTTTAGAAGAGTGAAGGTTTATTTGATTATCTTTAATTCGTTTGTGGGATATGGGCATCACTGGCTGACCATTTGAAGCCATTGGAGTGCAGAAGGTCCTGAAAAGTCTTGACAAGGTTGCCATTCAAACGATATTTCATTTTGTGGATCATTTTTGTAAGAAGCACATTTTTTGTTCAAATGTATTTGCCTTTCAGGAAGGAGACAACGAGAAGTTTTCTACTCTCATAGTGTTGTGCAACTTTGGAATCCTCAAAGCGAGAACATGGTGGACTCGGAGGAGAGGTGTCATTGAATATTTTTCAGACAGAGGTGAATAGATTCTTGTTGGGCAGGTGAATCAAGAGTTATGAAGTGAGGCAGAGATGTGGAATTCCAAAGAAAAACTACTCAGTCTTGATTTTATTGAATGGCAGAGCATAATTGAGAGGCTAAATAGTCTACTTCTGTTCCTGTTTCCTACGTTTACATCTATCGCAGGGAAAAAGGTGAACAAGACCCCAGGTTTGTATTCTAGAGTCTTACAGAAAAATGGTGAATTGGCTATAAACTTACAAAATTCCTTAGACTGGAAAATGGTAATGTAACATCAGCATTCAAGAAAGCATTGAGCCAGAAAGCAAGAAATATTAGGCCATGTGTCATAGGGAAGGCACTAGAATCCATTATTGTAAAGGTTACAGCAATGTTTTTGGGAAATCATGCGAGCAGTTTGGTGGAGGTTCTCCCAGATATTTTTCAAGACTTTAAAGGCTTTGATCCATCAGAGGAATCCCAAGAATGAAAGAACATTGTGTTGATCTTGCAAAGCAAGCTGGATTTGAAGAAGTATAGAGTGAGGATGTTGAAGAACTGCTTGAGTCCCACAGTGACGATCCCAATACAACTGATCTACAGCAATTTATCACTGAGGGGGGCATGGAAGCTGGAAATGAAGAAGATGAAGTTCAGGTTGCAACACCATGAGAGCTTTCCACTTCTGTTTCATCTTCTATCTTGAGGGAAAGTGAAAAGAACTTGCAACTCTTGGATGAAAACAATTATATGTAGAATGCAGGAGTTCATGAAATAAGATCTTATTTGACACCTTACGAACAGTTTCTTCAGGAAAGAAGAAAAAGGGCAAAGCAGCAAAAACTGGATGTCTTTATTAAGCTAACCCTCAAGAAACAGTAAGAAGACAATGAACCACAGCCATTCATTCCTGGTTTAACTATTTTTTGTCCCAAACCTGCAAACACAATTGCGCCTGAAGATGATGATGCTGATGATGATTATGATGATAATGACAAACCCCTGCATTAACAACACAGCAACCTCAAAACCTCCTCCACATCAAGTCAATGTGACAATTTTTCAAGGTAAGGTGTTAAGTTTACATTTATTTCATTATTAGATATGAATCAAACATTTATTTGAACTGTGCTATTTGTGTTAGGCTTTAGAGTGATTTTTGAATGATTTTGAGTGATATTTTTGGTGGTCTGCCCCTAACCCTGATTTTCCCACAGACCCCGTAATGGCTATAGCTCAATTTTCTATAACCCGATGTTATGCAGGAACACAACTATCGCATTAAAGCAAAACTGACTGTATGTATAATAATCCCCTCCAAATGGTTTCTGGGACTACTCAATTAAGTGCCCGTCATTTTATTAGAACTTCAGTTCATATTTAAAACATCCAAAATCTTGTTCTTGCCTCTGTCGTTCAATCCCATGCTCAAATGTTCAGTAAATTGTTGAAGTTTTGAAAAGATGAATTATTGGGTTGGATAGTGAGATCCAAAACTTATCTCGACCACCATTTCTTCACTGGATTTGAAACTTCCTGCTAGAAGCACTGATGCTACTTTATGTAGATCCCTTTGCAGTACACAGAGCTAATCATAATATATTTGCATATTAAATGTGATTCGTTTCAAAGTAGAAGCATATGGATTCAATCAGGCAAACTAACATCAAAAAGTTTTCTTTAATCCAGATGCAAAATGTATTAACACATGAACACATGGTGTACAACGGAAAGGTTAGGCTTTCATTCACACTCATTTCCATCAGAAAGTGTATGTGGAAAATGAAACCAAGAATAAATCATGCAAAATCTCAATATAGCCACTTTTTCATGGAAATCAAAAAAAGTCTTTTACAGACATTTCTGCACTTAGTCTAGCATGTTGTGAAATAATACATGATAGATTCTGCATAAATTACAACTCCCTGGGAACAGTTGTCATGTACATAAATAGATGAAGGCTCTTTTCAACATCACCTCCAATTACTAAAATATATTTATTCAGCAAGCTTTGCTGCGTTTGGAGACTTTCACATATGATTTCTGATGGCAATTAAAGTATTCCAGAAGAATGTCTGTAGGCATTCATTAATACTGTACCTGTTGCAAGGGTTTATCACACTTACAGTGCAAATATTTTTCTCATTTTGTAACCTCTGCACTGCCTGTGTATAATAGTTATGAGACAGACAAAGTTGGCTCAGAACAGACCGCAATTTATGAAATCAAATAAACGACAGCTCAAGATACAATATGAAGGAAGATTAAGTAATCAAGGCAAATCAGCATCAAAGACAATATAATTTAGGATCAACGGTAATCAGGCTTAGACTTTCCTTTCTAATGCAAAATTATTTCAGCTTCAAAGAGGCATTTCAACTTGAAAGAAAAAGACTATTACTAATTATTTTTCTAGGTGTTTCATCCTTCAGAAATATGCCACAGGTTGACTGGTAATGGTCTGTTTCATAACAACATTGGTGTGTACAATTGCTCATCAATTTTCCAATATTTAAGATTTTATTAAAGTTATATTTATCTTTATTGCAATGATTAGCTGCTCAAATAAATAATGCATATCAGTTTTAGACTGTGAGAATTTGACCAGTAGATGTTTTTCTGTTACTGATGCTGCAAGTGGTGGATGGAGTCTTTCTTTGCTAACTGCACTTCATGATATGAATATCCACTAAAGTGGGAGCCCTGAATCTGCCATTAGATTCTCAGCTGAAAGGAGCAATGTAAAAATAGGAAGCTGGGGCATGGCATTACTTCTTCATGGTCTGAACTGTTGAAGTGCCAAAAAAGAAGCATTATATTGAACAAACAGAGGCACTTCTACTCTCAAACATCTTAAATACCTGCTGAGTACAATTAATTTCTTATTCCAATAGTGTTGTAGCTAAATCTCATTTGTTGCCTTTCTGAATTTCAAGAAAAACAGAGACTTGAAACATTTTAGAAACAATGAGAGTTTGGGATTGAGGGAAGAATCAAGGTTGCTAAAAGTTCCACCACTTTCAAGGGCAAAGGGAAGCTGAAACCAACTAAAAGTAAAATGCTGCAGATGCTGGAGATCTGAAATAGAGTGCTCGAGAAACTCGGCGGGTCTGGCAGCATCTATGAAGGGTAAAAGAGAGTTAATGGTACAAGTCCAATGGCTTTTCTTCAGTTAGATTCTTTCAGGGAAGATAGGGAGGTCAAAATATTTTGTTTGAACTGGTCTCTTCTGTGTTACCTCAGCAACTAACTGACTTAAATTTGTAATTTTTAATTTGTTCAGAAAATTGCATTGCTGAACATTGAGTTGCATTCAACATAGCTTGTTCAATTGTCTCAAATGTATGCCGTTCACAGGTTCGCACATTGCATTTTTCCTTGCAAACCTTCCTTGTTCTTGCAATCTGTTCATTTTCAATGGCAGTGGAGAATCTACCAGTCTAGTCTAGTCACAGGTCCCGATGTTGACAACAGTGCAGGATAAATTTCTAATGCCAGCTTTGTTGATCTGGATTCATTCATTTGTTTAGGTTCCACCATGAGTTTAGTGAGCAGTATGAAATCTTTTTTACTGACTGTCCTTTGACTACTGGTTGTTCCTTGACTTTATATAGCTTGTCTCCTTCTGCCATTTGAAGCTGATCAAGATCAAGACATGCCTTCCCGCTCAATTGGGGGTTTGCATAGATTCCTACAGTATGCAAACAGGCTATTCAGCCCAACAAGCCCACATCAATTCTCCAGAGAGTATCCCACCCCCCTACTGTACCCCTGTAATCCTACATTTCCTTTGGTTAATCTACCTAACCTACACATCCCTGGGCACTATGGGTAATTTAGTATGATCAATCCACCTAACCTACACATCTTTGGACTGTGGGAGGAAACTGGAGCACCTGGAGGAAACCCACACAGACACGTGGACAACATGCAAGCTCCACACAGACAGTCACCTGAGGCTGGAATTGAACCTGGGCCCCTGGCACTGTGAAACTGTAGTGCTAACTACTGAGCCACTGTGCCGCCCAATCTTGATCTCCTAGTTCATGTAGGTTTTCTATTTTCTATGCCCTTTACTGAAGTGCTACTAGTCATGTACCTTTAATTTTAAGTGCCAAGCTTCCCAAATAGCAGGGGTTAAAATTGGTTATACAAGCTCTTGTTATATTTTCCTTATCAGTTGTGTTTCTAGTTCACAAACCATAAACTCCTTCAACATTGATGATGACTTGATCCACATAAATACACCCAGTTCTCACTCAAATATCCTTATTAACTTATAACAGTAGCCTGTATTGTGACTCAATCAGGCCTTGGGCATTCTTGTCAGACCTGACTCAATGATAATGGCTTGGATAAGAGTCACAATATTGTCGGCTGTAGACAATGTTTACTTAACTATAGCTCACTATCTGGCAATATAGTTGCCACTTTAATGATAATGGTCTTAAAATCAAATGCTCAGTGATTAATTCCATCAGTTATTTATTTGAATCATAACACTCATATTATGTTGTAGAAATTACAGGAAACAATTGACTTCTGTTGGCAGCTTGCAAACAAAAAGCAGGCCATTTGCCAGGAAGAGTTACAACATTGCATACTCAGTACCGAGTGCTAAAGGTGAATTCTCTTAAAGGGCAACATTGCCCTACTGAAAGTGTTTAACTATTCACAAAAAAAAAATTAAACCTACGAATCTTTAATATGTCGGTAACATGCTGATAAATGTGATGGTAACTTTATCTGCAGGACCCATCAGTTTTTCTCTCATGGACTGTAGTTGCTGTTTCAGAATTTTCTTTTCCTGATACATGACAACCAAGTTTGGTTCCAGATTAGGCACTGACTGATCTCATTCCTCAGGCAGCTTCAAATGGTTTCAACCTTCTTGATATGTATTGTTTTGTTCCTTTGGTCTTCTAGCTCACTTTGAACCTTCTGCTTTTACACCCTGGGTTCTTCTACTTCTATCAGTGATTCAGTGCAGCATATTTTCTCTTTCAATACCTACTGTTATAACTGTCTAACTTCTTCAACATTCCCTTTCTCCTCTGAAGTTTGAATCCTTTGCACTTATTAATTTGTTTTACTTCCTCTGCCTTGTTCAAGTTCTTTAAGGACTTCATTGCTGACATTTATTTCTATGAAAGGACACTGCTTGCAGCACCTTATTGTGTGCATGATGTATTCCCACCTGCTTTTGTAGGTCTGTAATTTTCTCCAGTACTGCTGTGGGCTCAAGCCAACTTTTCTATATTTGCTCCTGCTGATTTAAATCTGTTCACATGTGGAGTTGCTCCAGATTTTCCCCTAAACATCTTTATTGATGATTGAGCTTGTAGCTGTCTCTTTCACTCTTTATTACCCCTTTGTGAGTTGAGTGGGACTATCCTCTAAAGACATTCAAGAGGTAGAATTGTCAAGCCTGAATTTATCCTGAATTAATTGTTCAGTGTTCTTGTTTCCAAAGCAGAGAGCCAATGGATTTTAGCTCCACTAATTCAGAAGAAAGAGATCTTCTGTTCTTTCACATTCTGTTCTGTATGTGATTCTTGAATAATCAGCTGCAATTTCTGTTGTATATCTTCCTGTTGGACTGATTCCAAGAATTGTGACTAGTGTTAGGTCATGGTCTGCTGGTGGACCTGCAGGTTCAGTGTCTACAATGTAGAACAGCTGCAGTGTCCAGGCATTTTGACCAGACTTCCTCTCCAGCTCAAGTTTATTAGTGTTTCGAATTAGTGGAATATCAAAACACTTGGAAATGATGAGCATTGTTATGCTGTAAGTTGAAAATTTTTAGGCATTGTCATGGCTTCCCCTGTCTGTTTGCCTATGGCTACACATGTTTTTCAGAATTCTCAGGAGTAGTACATTCTTGCCACACCCCAAGCAAAGATGTTACAGTACAGTTACAACACTAGCATTTTCCCAAAAATGTGGAAAATTGCCCACGTATGTCCTGTACATAAATAGTAGGATAAATCCAATCCGGCCAATTACTGCACCATTAGTCCACTTTCGATCATCAGCAAAGTGATGGAAGTTGTCATCAACAGCACTACCAAGCAGCACCTGCTCCGCAATAACCTGCTCAGTGACGCTCAGTTTGGGTTCCGCCAGGGCCATTCAGCTCCTGGCCTCATTACAGCCTTGTTTCTAACATGGGAAACAAAAGAGCTGAATTCCAGAGGCGAGTTGAGTGTTACAGCCTTTGATATCAAGGTGCATTTAACTGAGCATGCCCTCAAAGACCCCAAGCAAAACTGGAATCAATGGGTATTGGGGAAATCTCTCCACTGGTTGAAGTCATACCTGTCACATAAGAAGATGGTTATGGTTGTTGAAGGTCAATCAGCTCAGCTCCAGGACATCTTTGCAGGAGTTCCTCAGAGTAGTGTCCTAGGCCCAACCATTTTTAGCTGCTTCATTAATGGCATTCTCTCCATCATAAGGTCTGAAGTGAGGATGTTTTCTGATGATTACACAATGTTCAGCACTATTCGTGCCACATCAGATACTGAAGTAGTCCATGTTCAAATGCAGCAAGATCTGGGCAATATCCAGGCTTGGGCTGATGAATGGCAAGTGACATTTGTGCCCCACAAATGCCAGGCTGCAGCCATCACCAAAAAGACACAATCTAACCACCTCCCCTTAACATTCAATGCTGAATCCCCCACTATCAACATCCTGAGGGTCATCATTGACTAGAAATTCAACTGGACTCAGCACACAAACAGTGGTTACAAGAGCAGGTCAGAGGCTAGCAATACTGTGGTAAGTAATTCACATCCTGATTCCCCAAAGCCTGACCACCATCTACAAGGCACAATTCAAGACTGTGATGAAATGCTCCCCACTTACCTGGATGAGTGCAGCTCTATCAACACTCAAGAAGCTTAACACCATCCAAGACAAAACAACGTACTTGATTGGCACTACAAGCATCCACTCCCTCCACCACCGATGCTCAGTAGCAGCTGTGTGGATTATATTCTTACTTAGAGTCCCTACAGTGTAGAAACAGGCCATTCAGCCCAACAAGTCCATACTGATTCCTTGGAAAGCACCCCCTTAACCTATCCCTGTAACCCTGTATTTCCCCCAGCTAACTCATCTAGCCTGCATATGCCTGGATGCTACAGGAAATTTAGCTTTGCCAGTCCACCTAACCTGCACATCTTTGGCCTGTGGGAGGAAACTGGAGCACCCAGAGGAAACCCATGCAAACATGAGGAGAATATGCAACCTCCACATCTACAAGCTGCACTACAGAAATTCACCAACAACCCTAAGATAACACCTTCAAACCTGCGACCACTTCCATTTAGAAGGGCAAGGGCAACAGATACATGGGAACACCACCAATTTCATGTTTCGCTCCAAGCCACTTGCCACCCTGACTTGGAAATATATCACTGTTCCTTCACTGTAGCTGGGTCAAAATCCTGGAATTCCGCCCCTAATGGCATTGTGGGTCAACCCACAGCAGGTGGACTGCAGCGGCTCAAGAAGGCAGCTCACCACCACCTTCTCAAGGGCAACTAGGGATGGGCAAGAAATGCTGGCCCAGCTAGTGATTCCCACATCCCACAAATCAATTCGTAACAATTTTGACATGGCAACTACCAATTTTTACCAATTATTAATAGTCGGTTTTCTGAGATGCCTCAGCTCAAACAGAGCTGTAGTTAATTTTTAAATTTGTCATTTTTCTAGCATGTATTACTGTGCTACTCTAAATATTCCCTGGGTCACCAAGAATATTTTAGCTATACACATGGAATCTTTTTTGCTTCAACTTGGATCTGCTCCCAAAAGCGGATGATGTGATGCAGCCTGTGTCCGTATTCAAGTCACTTTGCCTGGGAGTTGCTAACCCTCCCGTCACAATGCTTTCCCATTCACTGGGATATTCTCTCTTGTTGAGAACTGCCACAGGAGTTTCATCTGCACCATTCTTAAATCTTCAATTGTCCCCCACTGCTGACTGTTCTCAGTGAGCAAACAATTTAAAGCTGGGTCTGAAGACCTCACACCTCTGTTCACCAGCTAGTAAAAAAAGAGTCAAATCAAATCTGTACCATTACTCCTATGTTGTCTGAGCATACCTGCTGCACACTGGCATGCTGCTCATCATGAAGGTCATTGACACCGTTCTCCCGTGAACATAAGAAACCACAGAGCCTGCTTGACCTACTCTGATAGAGGAAAACCAGCTCCTATACTAACTAGAAGAGCTTGTTTTATTGAACAAGATGTGATTATTTGCACATTAGAATCTATTGGTATGTTGCGTTGACATGATAGACATTGTTACAGAGACTTTGAGGAGGACTGTTTTGGCCTTATCCTCTAATCTTAAGCTGTCCTGTCCACAAGTCCATATGACATCGTAGTTGGTAGTGATCATGTCATTCCTCAGTGATAAGCTTCTCAGATCCGTATAGAACAGATTACACTCTGCTGGGAAGAGCTCAAGGTTTAATGGAAGCTCATCAAAGGTGACAGAGGGAAGGTCAAAATAAACTTAAGGGAAAGAACAGGGTAATGGCTTCCAGCTTCTTGTGGCAGTTTGAAAGGGGATATTTGCAGTTCTAGTTTCAAAAATAGTCCTGAAAATCAGCAGTGATAAGTAGGCAAATTAAAGGTAGCTTTGTAATTTACATACACCAGTACCATGGTCGACGCTGAAATTAAAAGTAAGATCTGACTGATGCCTGGCAAAGATTCATTTATCTTCCCTGGAGAGAGCAATTAAATAAGACATTGAAATTTTTTTCACATTTCAGGATCCTTCAAAGGGTAGAATATTGGAAAGAAAAAAGACCAAATTTGTAATGATGAACTGTTGGGCAGTTTACCAGCTTGACAATTTTGGTTGAGAGAAGAAAATTGGCATTGAGGCCCAACACATAGTTTTATATCCTTCATGAATTACAAGAAATTCTAATCCATCAACACTTCCCAGAATTTAGTTTGTAGTCTTGCAGGTTTTCTTTTTCATTCTTACTCACACGTGGGATGGGAGCATCTCTGTCTAGGGCAGCATTTATTGCCGGTCCCTAACTGCCCTTGAGAAGGGCAAACTGCCATCTTGAACTGTTGCAGTCCATGCGATGCAAGTGGACCCACATGGGCATTAGGGAAGGAATACCAGGATATTGACCTAACTGCAGTGAAGGAATGTAGGCAGTATGAAGGCAGTATGTTTCCAAGTTAGGATGGTGTTATGGCATGCAGGGAAACTTGCAGGCAGTGGTGTTCCCATATATCTGCTATCCTTAACTTGAGCTACATGTCCAGACACTTCTTAAATGAGTTGTGGGTTTCTGCCTTCTCCTTTTAAGGCAATGCATTCTAGACCCTTTATACTCTCTGGGCGAAAAGTATATTCCTCGTCTCCATTTTAATGCTACCAATCACTATAAACCTGTGCTCCCCAGTCACTGAGCATACATTATTGCTTTGAGCCCTGACTTGTTCTTTTTGATGTTCTCACATTTCCTCTTCATTCTTAGGTGTCAAAATGCTGGGATCCTTTCCTCAGACCGTGCCACTTTCTGATTTGGCTAAGGACAATGACCTTCTTGGAACTGATGTCAGCGTGGCATTTCTTTCTGGCAGCTTTAACTGGAGGATGTTGGTGAGGTCACTTTTGGAGTACAGTGTACACTTCTGGTGACACCACTATACATGAGTATAGGATGGATATTATTAAATTGGAGATGGTTCAGGAAAGGTTTACAAGGATGCTGCCGGACCGGAGGGTTTGAGTTATAAGGAGAGGCTGGACTGTAGATGACATTAAGGTGGACAAGTCCCCAGGTCCAGATGGGATCTATCCCAGGTTGTTGAGGGAAGCGAGAGAGGAAATAGCCGGGACCCTAACAGATATCTTTGCAGTCTCCTTAGACACGGGTGAGGTCCCAGAGGACTGGAGACTTGCTAATGTTGTCCCCTTGTTTAAAAAGGGCAGCAAGGATAATCCAGGTAATTATCGACCGGTGAACCTGATGTCAGTGGTAGGGAAGCTACTGGTGAAGATACTGAGGGATAGGATCTATTCCCATTTGGAAGAAAATGGGCTTATCAGTGATAGGCAACATGGTTTTGTACAGAAAAGGTCAAGTCTTACCAACTTAATAGAATTCTTTGAGGACGTGACAAAGTTGATTGATGAGGGAAAGGCTGTAGATGTCATATACATGGACTTCAGTAAGGCGTTTGATAAGGTTCCCCATGGCAGGCTGATGGAGAAAGTGAAGTCACATGGGGTCCAGGGTGTGCTAGCTAGATGGATAAAAAACTGGCTGGGCAACAGGAGACAGAGGGTAGTAGTAGAAGGGAGTTTCTCAAATTGGAGACCTGTAATCAGTAGCGTTCCACAGGGATCTGTGCTGGGACCACTGTTGTTTGTGATCTATGTAAATGATCTGGAGGAAGGTGTAGGTGGTCTGATCAGCAAATTTGCTGATGACACTAAGATTGGTGGAGTAGCTGATCGTGAAGGGGACTGTCAGAAATTACAGCAGAATATAGATAGACTGGAAAGTTGGGCAGATAAATGGCAGATGGAGTTCAATCCGGGCAAATGCGAGGTGATGCATTTTGGAAGATCAAATTCAAGGGCGAACTATACAGTAAATGGAAAAGTCTAGGGAAAATTGATGAACAGAGAGATCTGGGTGTTCAGGTCCATTGTTCCCTGAAGGTGATAACACAGGTCAATAGGGTGGTCAAGAAGGCATATAGCATGCTTTCCTTCATTGGGTGGGGTATTGAGTACAAGAGTTGGCAGGTCATGTTGCAGTTGTGTGGGACTTTGGTTCGGCCACTTTTGGAGTACTGTGTACAGTTCTGGTCACCACATTACCAAAAAGATGTGGATGCTTTGGAGAGGGTGCAGAGGAGTTTCACCAGGATGTTGCCTGGTATGGAGGGTGCTAGCTATGAAGAGAGGTTGAGTAGATTAGGATTATTTTCACTAGAAAGACAGAGATTGGGGGGGACCTGATTGAGGTCTACAAAATCATGAGGTGTATAGACAAGGTGGATAGCAAAAAGCTTTTTCCCAGAGTGGGGGACTCAATTACTCGGGGTCATGAGTTCAAAGTGAGAGGAGGAAAGTTTAAAGGAGATATGTGTGGAAAGTTCTTTACACAGAGCGTGGTGGGTGCCTGGAACGCGTTGCCAGCGGAGGTGGTAGACGCAGACTCGTTAGCGTCTTTTAAGATATATTTGGACAGGTACATGGATGGGCAGGGAGCAAATGGACACAGACCGTTAGAAAATAGATGACAGGTTAGACAGAGGATCTTGATCGGCGCAGGCTTGGAGGGCCGAAAGGCCTATTCTTGTGCTGTAGGTTTCTTTGATTCTTTGTTTCTTTGACAAGATCCCCTGCAGAGACTGCGAGAAACACTGAATCGAATAAACAGGATGGAAACTAACACCAAAAGTACATTAACACCAACTGGCTACAAAAAGACACAACCAATACTCACCCATCTCAATCCACATGGACAAGGAGAACCACCACTTCAACTGGGACAACATCAAGATCCTGGGACAGGCTGGGCAGAGACAGGCATGAGAATTCCTAGAAGCATGGCACTCCACAAAGCATGCTATTAATAAACACAATGAACCTCAACCCCATTTACATTCCACTATGGAGGAAGCCTAGAAGTGAAGCAATCCATCTCAACGGACCCCAAAGTTTAAAAGCCAGGGAGGAAAATACACCAATGCTTCATCGGAGGCTGATCTGAGGATGTTACCAAGCATGGTAACGAAACACCTGCGAAACAAGAAACCAGCTTGGCAAGCCAACCAACCTCAACACCCACAGCCCAAGCTATAAATCTACTTCAAAACCTTATAGACGGTATATTTTAGGGTGGGAGAAGAAAGATTTAAAAGCAATCTGAGGGACAACATGTTCAGACAGAGGGTAGTTCATTATATGGAATGAACTGCCAGAGGAAGTGATAGATGCAGGTACAGTTACAACATTTAAACGACATTTGGATGAGTACCTGGGCCAAACGGAGACAAATGGGACTAATTGGGTTGGGGGAACTTGATTGCCATGGACTAGTTGGACCAGGAGAGTCTGTTCCTGTTCTGTATGATTCTATGAATTTATGACTCTATGAAAACTTAGGATCGTGCAGACAAGCAACTGTATCAAAGAAAAATTGGCTGTATAATGGGCTGCCATTTCAAGATCATCCATTCTGTGACTGTCTGAAGTTCACAACTACACCGAGCCTGTTGTATGCTGCACAACATTGTCACCTAGAGAGGTCTAACAGGGGTCTCATCAGACCAATGAATTAACAAACCTCTTCAGGTGAGCACAATGTAATATTCCAATATGTCTTCACCTGCTTTGGTTCTGCATAAATAAATCTGCTGTTGGTCTTGCTCCTATCAGCTGCCAACACTTAATTACAAACACTCTAAGACATAAATAATAGAACATAGAACTTAGAGCTTAGAACTTAGAACATAGAACATAGAACAGTACAGCACAGAACAGGCCCTTCAGCCCATGATGTTGTGCCGACCATTGATCCTCATGTATGCACCCTCAAATTTCTGTGACCATATGCATGTCCAGCAGCTCTTAAATGTCCCCAATGACCATGCTTCCACAACTGCTGCTGGCAACGCATTCCATGCTCTCACAACTCTCTGTGTAAAGAACCCACCTCTGACATCCCCTCTGTACTTTCCTCCAACCAGCTTAAAACTATGACCCCTCGTGTTAGCCATTTCTGCCCTGGGAAATAGTCTCTGGCTATCAACTCTATCTATGCCTCTCATTATCTTGTATACCTCAATTAGGTCCCCTCTCCTCCTCCTTTTCTCCAATGAAAAGAGTCCGAGCACAGTCAACCTCTCTTCATAAGATAAGCCCTCCAGTCCAGGCAGCATCCTGGTAAAACTCCTCTGAACCCTCTCCAAAGCATCCACATGTTTCCTATAATACGGCGACCAGAACTGGACGCAGTATTCCAAGTGCGGTCTAACCAAAGTTTTATAGACCTGCAACAAGATCTCATGACTCTTAAACTCAATCCCCCTGTTAATGAAAGCCAAAACACCATATGCTTTCTTAACAACCCTGTCCACTTGGGTGGCCATTTTAAGGGATCTATGTATCTGCACACCAAGATCCCTCTGTTCCTCCACACTGCCAAGAATCCTATCCATAAACCTGTACTCAGCTTTCAAATTCGACCTTCCAAAATGCATCACCTTATCCAGGTTGAACTCCATCTGCCACCTCTCAGCCCATCTCTGCACCCTGTCAATGTCCCGCTGCAGCCTACAACAGCCCTCTATACTGTCAACGAAACCTCCAACCTTCGTGTCGTCTGCAAACTTGCTGACCCATCCTTCAATCCCGTCATCCAAGTCATTAATAAAAATTACAAACAGTAGAGGCCCAAGGACAGAGCCCTGTGGAACACCACTCACCACTGACTCCCAGGCATAATATTTGAAATTTGCAATTGAAAGAAAATGAGCCTAAATATAATTTGATTTTGTTTTCGTCCAACCTCTTCCCCTTGGAGGCAATATAGGTCAAAAATTTGACTGCATAACCTTGGTTCAAATTGGCGGTAAGGAGACCTACTGCTGCTTCCAGGGAGTGTGGCGCCAGCTTTTGTGGCATTGCCACACTGAAACATTCACCCAAACTGAAATATGTAATTTTTTAAAAAAATCAACTGGGATAAGTAGAACTGGAAGTCAATTAATAATGGACATCAGCATCAAAGTAGGCCTGGAGGGTATAGAGGTTTCATACTCCATCTTACACTGGGATCACTTGAAGCATAAAACCATAAGACCATAAGACATAGGAGTGGAAGTAAGGCCATTCGGCCCATCAAGTCCACTCCGCCATTTAAATCATGGCTGATGGGCATTTCAACTCCACTTCCCTGCACTCTCCCCGTAGCCCTCGATTCCTTTTGAGATCAAGAATTTGTCGATCTCTGCCTTGAAGCCATCCAACGTCCCAGCCTCCACTGCACTCTGCAGCAATGAATTCCACAAGCCCACCACTCTCTGGCTGAAGAAATGTCGTCTCATTTCCGTTTTAAATTTACCCCCTCTAATTTTAAGGCCGTGCCCACGGGTCCTAGTCTCCTGCCTAACGGAAACAACTTCCTAGTGTCCACCCCTTCTAAACCATACATTATCTTGTAAGTTTCTATTAGATCTCCCCTCAACCTTCTAAACTCTAATGAGTACAATCCCAGGATCCTAAGCCATTCATCATACATTAAACCTACCATTCCAGGGATCATCCGTGTGAATCTCCGCTAGACACGCTCCAGGGCTAGTATGTCCTTCCTGAGGTGTGGGGCCCAAAATTGGACACAGTATTCTAAATGGGGCCTAACTAGAGCCTTATAAAGCCTCAGAAGCACATCGCTGCTTTTATATTCCAACCATCTTGAGATAAACGACAACATTACATTCGCTTTCTTAATTACGGACTCTAATATGATATGCTACAAGACGCTGTTCTATGTAATTTATTTACTTAATAGTGGCCCAGGTGAGAAATGCAATGTTTATAAATATACTTGTATATATATATAAGTTAGCTGTAATGAATGCTTGTTGGATCCTTCAGTACAACACCCATCTACAGTTTCTTATGTTACAAGGGATAACGTAAGCTTTGCCACATCTTGTAAAATACCCCGATAGCATCTACAACTCTCTGCTTTGCATATTCCATCAGAGAATCTCTTTGGCCAACATTCAAAGATAAATGACACCAGGCTTCACAGAATGGCTTTACACAACAACATTTTTGATTATACAAGCAGAAAAGAACAATTCAGAATCAAAAACAGAAATTGCTGGAGAAATGCAGCAGGTCTGGCAGCATCTGTCAAGAGAAAGCAGAGTTAACATTTCAGCTTCAGTGACCCTTCTTTAGAACACATTCTACGGGTGCCTTTGCCTGGTCTCGATTACCTCTACAATTTCACTCATCAAGTGCTGCTTCCCTTTGAACTGCGGCTGAGATTTGCTGGTAGGTGCTGCAGATTACTTTGCACAATGCTGTTGAGTTGCTCTGGGCCTTGAGAGTACCTCCTTGGCTTGACTGACAACAGCATGGACTAGCTGCTTCATGAAGGGCTCTGGTTAAGTGTCAGAGGTGGAAACGTGAATGTTGTTAGCGTAACAGAGGAGAGATGGGTCATCCTCCAGTAAATCACTGCCATAGGGAGGCAATTCACTGTTCCCAGTAATCTGATGGAGAACAGATTACTGGGCTACTGTAAGAGCCTAAATGCCCCTTTTGTGTAATAAGATGTTCGCCCATAATTGTAGCACTCTGAGCCTGAGTGGCAAGAACTATGAAGCTTATGATCTTCGCCTGAATGTCCATTGCAGACTTTGGGAGATTGCTGCCTCTGCAGATAGCATCACCAGGCTCTGTACCATAGGTGGGCCACATTCTGCCAAGGAAAGGATGAGCTTCACAATGTTTCTCTGCCATACTGGAGCCTGTCTCCTCCATGTTCTCCAACAGTGACAGAAGGCTGTCTGGTAGACACGCCCATGCTTTGGCTATCTTGGTGTGCATTGCCAACTGCATTTTCCTGTGTGAACCCATTCAAAATCTCTGCAGCAGAACATATGACCTTGCCCTCCAGACAGATGGCATACCAGGTATCTGTCCTTTTCTTTGGTGTCCCTGCCATCCACTCAGGCTCAATAATACACTATGTGCTGGCTTTAGCTGTATCCTAATCTTAAATTTGTAGAATGGCATAACCCGTCACTAGTTCAGCTAGTAGATGAAATTTAAAGATCATACAACAAGCAGAAAGAAAAACAAATAAAACTGGCAAATGAGACATGTTGGCCCAACTTATCTCATATATTTAAAAATGGTGGACGGGTATGATCAGTATGTTTATTTCCAAACCACATTGTTTTCTCCTCTGGGAATTACCTCCTCATTACTAATGTAGCTGCTTTTCCTTTTCATTGCCCCTTTGAGGCTGCATAGACTGTGAGTCTTCTATATCTGTAAATATACAGGCATCAGAGGAAGATTGTGGTAAGCCAAAGGATAATGGAGAGAGTCAGGAGACCCTATCTACAGCTGCTACTTAATGCCGTGTCTCAGGTAAGCATAGAACCGAGTGGGATCATTTGTCATGATCTTGGACAGCCTCTGTGGCAGCAGATTGCATGGGATGTGCCAACTGGAACAGGCCTCCTGAGGGTGTGTTTGTGGAAGCAGCTGCGTGGGCATTCTCCTGCTTGCTGGGACATTTTAGTCTGGTGCACAACCTTCTCTTGCCAGATTGAGGGTAGACAATAACTGATGCTTTGGCACTTTATGACCTGAATTTTATGCCTGCCCAAAACTGAATAGGTAGAAACCTGGAGGCAGAAAGAGATGGGTGTGGTGCAGTATGTGAATGGATATGAGTCCTACCTGTCCAACTACTACTGGGTGAGAAATAACGATGCCATGCATTGAGTATAGTGAGAGGTTTCCATCTGCATTTTCCCGTCTGCACCCCATTAAATGGTGGGCGTGAGATGTAATCTGAAGATACATTCGTTCATCAACCTTGTGAAGACACAGACCTTTTTGTTGGCATTGCTTTCTTTGGTCTCACAGCATTGATCAAACCTGGCAGTGTTTACCCATTCCCTGCTCAAGTTGGTGTGAGGGGGTTTTCTGCCTAACAGGGGAACAGTTTCCACTGGACTCAACCTCAGTTAGCCAGCAGAGACTACAAAGCAGCATTGTTAAATTCAAGACTGTGCACCAGTCACATTCTTTTCAGCTGATTGACTAATTGCCTGTACTATAAAAGGGAAGCTGCCCTTTAATATGGAGACTGCCTTTATAAAGTATTATGGACAAGACCAGAGCCCCTCAGAATGTTTTAAGAAGATAGCCTAGACCCTAGCTTTTTCTTATTTTAATGGCAAAGGATATGTGCTATGTTCCAGATGCAAATCAATTGGTCAAACAACTCAACGTTTAGCAAAATACAATTTATTTAAGCACAATAGTTAAAACGCAACAAAAGAAAGAACTTAGAATAACTGTTGGACAACTTAACAAAATAATAAATATAGTAACTATTAATAATTAACTGTTCCAATGCAGTAGCTTCCCATAACCACACCCTTTGGCAAAAATGCAAATTTGGAAAACGTGATTTGTCTCACAGGTGACCCAACAGTAGAGAGAAACCCAGCTTCTGGCTATAACTGAGAGAGGGAAAATATAGCTTAGATTTCTTCAAGCCTAAAACAACAATTGATTAAAGCTAAACAATAAAAACCAAAAAAAACCTAGAAATCCTGGTCTCCGAGTTCTGGCCACGCCCAGCCAGGCTGCTCCTATTGTTCTAACTTTAAAGAAAAACACCCAAGGGCTCACAAGCTGTTTACTCTCTTGGCTTAGATAGACTGCTCAATACCTCTGCCTTACATCTGCTCTTCAAAAGATAACAGGACAAAATAACTTATTGAAACCATAGTATCATCAAAAAAGGTTTTGTAGCAACATTGTCTGGGTATCCTGCACAGGACCATGACAGTACGTAGGATTAGGGAAAAACAAAAGTTGGTAGAGCCATTGTTGCAATCATTTAGATTATTCAAATTCTAACCCCTGGATTGGCAGCAATTCCAGTTTAGTTGTGGCAGCAAGTTACAATTTAGAGGGAATCCTGAGAAGTTGAGTTTTCATCCCAGTTAAATTCATGGCTGTCGCTTTGTTTGATGATTTGTTCCTGGTATTCCTGTGCTAATAAACATTTAATTTCTAATGAACACATATGCCACAGACGTGGCTACAGTAGTTTATATTTGATCAAACATATCCCCTTATAAAAGTAACATAACTGCTCTTTCATTTGAAATGATCAAGGTTAAAGAAGTATTGTAGTTAATTTCATTCATAATTCAAGTGTCTTTGATGTGAACATTGCTTTGCCAGAAGACATTTCATATTTATTGACTGTTTGAGATGTGACATCTTCCATGTGAATGTATACTAAATAATTCTAACTCTTATCGCTCGAGGACATTTTTGTTTGTGTTAAATGAATCTCTTGGTACAGTTTTCTTTTCTAAAGCATGGCTGTGGAACAGTAAGTATGAAATAAATCAGAAAATGCTGGAAATCGAGGTCAGGAAGCATCTATGGAGAGGAAAACAGCAATCTTTCAGATTGTGACCCTTATAAGAATAAAAATAAACACTGGAATTAAAACCTAGTGTTATGACCAAGTGAGGAAGGGTAATTGCAACTCTTCTTTCCAGCCCTTTATCAGTCAGTTGTAACATTTTTTTTATTAAGCACACAGCTATCATGCATCAATGAAAGACTTAGTTAATTAGATCTAAATAAAGAAAGTCAATTACAGTGTTTCTCAAATGAAAACAAAGATGAATTTTATTACGTACTAATGCCAAGAAATTCCTCCAAAATTTGGGGAAGTTGCACCCAATTGGAAAATAGTCTATGTAACTCCTTTATTCAAAAGAAGAGAGAGTTAGAGAGAGGGTAACTGCAGGTTGGTTAAAATCTTAAAATCTATTAATAAAGAAGATATAGTAGTTCATGCAGAAAAGATCAAAGCAACCAGGTAGAGAAAACTTGTTTTTGTGAAAGGGAAATCAAGTTTAATCAATTCATTGGAATTTGTTGAAGAAGTAATGTGCTATGGAAAAGGTGAAGTGGACATAATGGACTTGGATTTTCAGAAGATATTTGAGAGGGTACTGCATTAAAAGATGTTGCAGAAAATGAAAACATTGCCTTTGTAGCTAGCCAAGTATCACCAGTACAGAGAGATCTACTGGAGAGGAGCCACCCTCTCATTGTTTTGAGCCAGGGCATGTTGATTTGATTAACTTTAATTAATTGTAACATAGCTTAGATCTACGATACATCTGCTACCAAGAAGTGACCATCCGCCATCTCCTTAAGTTCAGTGAAGGTGAGGTTGCCTCTCCATAGCAGGAAACCCAGGCCAGAAGAATGTGACAAAATTCCCCCTGAAGAGATCAATGGTTGATGGGTCATCCATCATTAGCATTGACTATATGTACTGGATGTGGCATTCAGCCTTCCTGCAGAGCAGCAGGTCGTCCTTGATCTTCGCATAGTTGATAGACAGCATGTATTGGATTTAACGCACATTCATGAAAACAAACCTTGGACCATTAAGACTGTGTGTTGCTTACCAGCCTAGCCATCTGTGATAGTCTTGCACATCCATTGTGTTATGCATGTTGCACAGCTATACAGTGGTTTCACTGCCCCACTGAGCGACCATTGCTTACCTTCACCACTTCACTCCTCTTGTTGAAGAATAGAAGCTCATATGTATGGAGTCGTGTCAACATGTACAGTGTCAGCGAAAAGCAACAAAGTATACATTGAAGTCAACCCAAGTGAACTAGTCAGTGCTCTAACTGACGTGGTGACAGCCACTCGTGGCCACTTTTACATGGTTGTCCCTTTGTAGCTTTGGCTGAAGAAGAGGCAACTTGGTCCCTTGCGACTTCATGTGATTTAATCACTCATGATGGTTGAACTGGTCATGGAAGTGCCATGAGCTGACTTCCAGAAGTTACTTCATTGGTGTCATGGGGCTGTGCTGCATGGTTCCTCAGTCAGTGGGAATCACGAAGGCACACTCTCTCATCACCAAAGGAGATGTCCATTGGTAACATCTGGCATCTTGGCACCATCACTGCCACTGACCTGTCCACGGTATAGAGCATAGCATACATTCTGTGCATGTCAATGTCTACTCTGACATCCATTCCAAGTGCTGACGTGTTTCATTTTCTATGTGTTTTACCGCACTCTCATTTTTTTAACAGCCATGTTCACCAGGCGGACTTGTTGGGCAAACTTCAGAATGGGTCATGAACCTTTTCACTTTTATCCAAAGTTAAAGACATGAGGTTGAGACAGATGAGAAGAGATCTTGACAGGATGGCAGTACACCAGAAGACCACCACCTTTCTGCCTTTGCCTGAATCTCCACATGGACAGGCCCAAGCTCATCTTCCCACCCTGCCACCAACTGAGGCCCTCATGCTCAATTAATGGCCAGTTTAAGGATTAATCTCATCTGGGCTGGAATTATTTCAGCTCAAGGTATGACAAGAAAGAGTTGTCCTTCCTGACTGACTGACTATTTTAGGCAGGTAGGCTGTCGGTTGTTGGGGGAAGTTGGTGTATCCCTCAATCCACACTAATCTGTACATGATAAAGGCATTGAGCCTGGGGAAAGGGTGGCCATTGAGAACCATTGCCATTCCCTTTCTTCAAACCCATTTTTTTAAGTAAATTGCTCAACTGGGAGCCCAGGCATGTGACTAAACCTGCTATTTGTTTGAATAACCTTCAATTATACAAAGTGCAATACAGCACTGAACATGTTCTTCGGCCTACCAAGCATGCACAAATGCCTTTCTAAACTAAAAACCACTTGCCTCTGACCATATTTCTCTATTCTCTCCCATTCATGGTGTTGTCAAGATGCCTCCTAAGCATTGCTGTTGTATCTGCTTCTACCACCACTGGCAGCACATTCCATGCACCTACCATCCTCTGTGTAAAAAAAACCTGCCACTCACATCTCCTCCAAACTCTCCTCCTTTTACCTTAAACTTATGTACCTTTATAAATTGACACTTCTGCCCTGGAGAAAAGACTCTTGACTATCCATTCTATCTTTGCCTCTGATAATTTTGTAAACTTCTCTCAGGTTGCACCTCAGCATCCAAAGTTCTAGTGAAAACAAAACAACTTTGCCTAGTCTCTCCTCATAGCCAAACCGCTCCAAACCAGACCACCTCCCGATAAATATTTAACTCTCTCTAAATATTTCGCATCCTTCTGGAAGTGCGGTGAGCAGAACTGTATGCAATATTCCAAATGTGGTCTAACTTAAGTTCTGTACAGCTGTAACATGACTTGCCAATTTTTATACTCTATGGCCTGTAAGTTTTAGGTTTTCTCACTTAGTCTGCTTTTTATGCCGTTATAGTAAACAGTAAAGAACCCCAAGCTTTCAGCCTGCATATAGTCTTGACCTCTCTCAGAATATGATTTTGGAATAGATCCTGTACCTTGCTTGAAAATGTAACTAATTCCACAACTTACAAGAGTTTTATTGCTATAACATCAACCGAGGTCACCTTCATCTGAGCTTCAACTAAAAGGAATACTGCCAGCCCAGCCAACTGAAAAACTTCATTGCACATTGAAACACATAATTCACACGGATTAATGCAGATATCTCTGATTTTAAGTTATTTGTACTTGTCTACCTAGAAGGTTAACATCAGCTCTCATGTCAGGTCAGCTACCAGAAGGAAGAAGCTTCTTAAACCACTTGCAGCACTGAAGCCAGCTGTAGCTGATCACAGTCCTATGACTCCATTTCAGCCATCTCCAGCCAGGCCTGCTATTTCTCACAGGGTGCTCTTCTCCTCCTACATTCTGGAAATAGGATCTTGCTCCTAACAGCCTCCAGCATAATTTGAAATGTGAAATGTAAACACCTCTGCTCTGGGTGTCAGGCTGCTGCCTCTACTTCTGGTGAATTGGAATGTGCACATTGATCTAATAGCTGCCTCAGTAACGACTACCATCATACATTTAAATAGGACCTGGACTTTACCGATCCCATTTGCAGTGCACACTTGTCACTACCAATTGGCTTCCAAAAGCACTGTCGACTGAACAAAAGTGTCAACTATCCATTGCTTCACTGTACCATATCACCACACTAAGTTTTGAACACTAAAATGGTTCCAGACGCTGTATTTCCAATCTTGGAGGCAAAATAGTGCTAATGTGTTAATTATTATTACAGTAGCTGAAACATGGATATTGTTAAAACAGAAGGTCTTATGCATTACATGACAGGTAGCTGCACAAAATTTCCTTTAACTGAACATGAAAAAGATCTATTTTTGTACTTAGTCTTTATTAAAACCTTCATAGAGCTGTTTTACATAACTGAAAGTAATGCCAAGGAAAGTAATTTTCTATCTAATACCAAATAATGAAAGATATGGCTTTCATCTTAAGCAAACTCTTGGCACTGCCTTGTATTTTCACTGAAATCTCTTCTGTCGCTGATTAGACTGCATCTCTTGGGACCAAGAATTTATTAGAATGTTAGAATGTAAAGATCACGTACGATTAGATTCTGATGAGCCTTGTAATCTTAAAAAGCATATCTCTGCAAACAGCAAGCAGCACTGTGGGTGTATCTACACCTGAAGGACAGTAGCTGTTCAAGAAGACAAATTACGACCACCTTCTTCAGGGCAATTGGTTATGGGCAATAAACACCAGCTAAGCCAGTTAGAAAAAACTTTAATATGTAGCTGATAACAATAAAATCTGAAATGGGCATTCAGATTTTGTAATTGACCAGTCGTTAGAGAAAATGGGGAAAAGGTTCTTAATAAAAAGAAACTACTACAAAAGCAAAGCTGAAATAAAATTAATGTCTGTACTGCAAA